>NC_137107.1:50346917-50502940 GCF_949357685.1 Gobio gobio | reverse complement strand
ATTTGACAGTTTATTTTATTAAATATCAAAATGTGTGCATCATACCTGACACCTAGATGAACACTTTACAGTCAGTTTTATGACTGTCATTCTCTTTAAATGCTAGTGAAGTTTGGTAACGTTATACACGTTTCAATGTTGTATGTAACTTTGCAGACGGTCCCTAACTTCGCCAGCGTTATGCCAGTCATATCAGATGCGCTGTGGTTCTGCTGTGTTTTTTTAAACCATTTTACCTAAATCACCAAAATAATAAATGTTATATTTACCCATGGCCTTCCCTGTTATACAGAAATGTAATAGTTATCAAACCTTCCTTAACTGCATAAATAATAAATGAAATATAGATGAATCATCATTAAAGCTACAATTTTCTCTGTTCCCGTTGTTCTTTGATGAACATTAATGACAGGCATCATCAGTGCTCCTGTCTCTTTAAGAACAGCCGCGGATCTCACGCGCTGTCCCGCGTATCTCATTTCCTCACAACTCTTTAAGTTCATTTAAGACGTTATTTAACTAATTTAAGACTCGAATATGAGAATACTCACAATCCTCTGTGTTATGGTTTGTTCAAGAGCAAAAGAGAACTCGATGTGAGCAGGAAACTGACGCGAGTCTATCTATGCGTCGAGTGTGTGTGTGTGTGTGTGTGTGTCAGTGTCCCTTGATTAGCTGACATGAGACGCATCCACACAGATAGGACACTGACACACACACACACACACACACACACACACACACACACACACACACACACACACACACACACACACACACACACACACACACACACACACACACACACACACACACACACACACACACACACAGCATACCGCAGCATAGCCATACAGTTTAAGTTCACCCACACTTTATATTAATAAAAAGGTTTACAGTGCAAATACTGTTGTTGCATATACTGTGCATAAAATTTGAAAACATTTGCAAAAAACACCACTGTATCATTATTTTTTTTTTTAAACCTTTAAGTAACCATTTTTAAACATCTATAAACATTACTTTTACATAGATAGACGGACCAGATATTCCTAACACTTTGGGAATACTTAAGGGTTACTAGTTGTTTTGTAAACTGTCTATAAACATTATCTGGATGGTTATTATAAAGTTGCAACCGATGACTATAATACCTTGTTAAATAGTTAATAAACAGTACCAGTAAAACGTGGGCAGTACCAGTAAAACATGTAAACAGTACCAGTCAAACATGTGGGTTGTCCTGATACTGTACTTCAAAATGTAATAGTGTAAAAATTGCCACAGAATAAAGTAATTGTTCAAGATCTATTGGTAACTCATAAAAATAATGTCATATTTGCATAAACTGTCACTACCGTATATATCCCGACACTAGCACATTAAGATAAGCTATGAAAAAAATCATGTTCCTCTGCCTCTTTCTGGTTAAATAATGTTTATAATAATTGTTAATATAGCATACTATATTAACTATTCCAGGTTATTTATGCATAGCATAAATAATAGTTAGTATAGCATGCTATGCCACTTTCATCAAAACATATTACAAAGCTATAGCAATCTCATGTCATTCCGTCTGTTCGAAAAAAAAGTTGCACTAACTGTTCGTTACAAGCAGCATTTGCCGTCAGGCAGGTAACGATAGCTAACATAAACATATTTTTGCTAGCCTACCTGCTGCAAACTTACACTTTTTTTGTACAAGACAAGTAGAGCTATTTTATCCAGTGTAATTTATCACATACCACTATCTTGTTTTTTCTTATCCTCCTCTTCCTTTCTCTTTTTTCTTTTCTGGCTTCCTGAAGCATAAAATTCCGCTTAAAATCCGAAGATTTTGTATTTTGCCGCAGCAGAGATCGCGTGGTTGGCTGGCTGCTGTCAGCGACTACTGAGAGGGGGCCCCTTAAGGGGGATCCCGATAACAGTGTCATTGCACTTTACTGCATTGACTATCAATGGGGCGCTCACACAGTTTGTCGTTTCATTTTATTCTTAACCTGTCGCTGTCTTGGGGCCCCAGGCCAGCTCGGGGCCCCAAGCAATTGCTTGGTTTGCCTGCCTTGTCGCGACGGGCCTACACACACACACACACACACACACATACAGGTTAGCATGACTTATAAGGACAATTTCTTCAAACCAGAAAAAAAGGTGGTTTAGGGGGACTATGACTTCCTTTAATGCTAGAGCTTTCAAATAAAAATGGAAATGCTTTAAAAAAATCCTGGGTTCAAAACACAAACTTTATTATTTATTTAAACTTTATAAAACATGATACATGGCACCCTGATTTTTTGCTGACTTACAAGGACGTGTGTCCTAGAAGACAAAAACCAGGATTATGAGGACAAAGGGTTTACAAGGACTATGTGATGTCACAATGACATCACAGTTCATTAGCATATACAACGAAACATGACTACACACTGCACTGCAAAGACAGATGGGTTTACTGGGACTGTGAGATGTCTTTGACATGAATTATCACTACACAAAAACGAAGCCAGAAAGGTTTGTACTCTGATATCACCCATGAAACCGAAACAGACCTTTAGCTTTAAGGTTTATTGTTTGGATTATATTATAAAGTGCTGGTCATATAATTAGAATATCATCAAAAAGTTTATTTATTTCACTAATTCCATTCAAAAAGTGAAACGTGTATATTTTATTCATTCATTACACACAGACTGATATATTTCAAATGTTTATTTCTTTTAATGTTGATGATTATAACTGACAACTAAGAGAAATCCCAAATTCAGAATCTCAGAAAATTAGAATATTGTGAAAAGGTTGAATATTGAAGACACACTCTAATCAGCTGATGAACTCAGAACACCTGCAAAGGCCTTTAAATGGTCTCTCAGTCTAGTTCTGTAGGCGACACAAGCATGGGGAAGACTGATGACCTGACAGATGTCCAGAAGACAACCATTGACACACAAGGAGGGCCAGACACAAAAGGTCATTGCAAAAGAGGCTGGCTGTTCACAGAGCTCTGTGTCCAAGCACATTAATAGAGAGGCGAAGGGAAGGAAAAGATGTGGTAGAAAAAAGTGTACAAGCAATAGGGATAACCGCACCCTGGAGAGGATTGTGAAACAAAACCCATTCAATATATGGGGGAGATTCACAAAGAGTGGACTGCAGCTGGAGTCAGTGCTTCAAGAACCAGACGTATGCAAGACATGGGTTTCAGCTGTCGCACTCTTGAGCAACAGACAGCGTCAGAAGCGTCTCGCCTGGGCTAAAGACAAAAAGGACTGGACTGCTGCTGAGTGGCCAAAGTTATGTTCTCTGATGAAGTCAATCAGGGTCCCAGAGTCTGGAGGAAGAGAGGAGAGGCACACAATCCACGTTGCTTGAGGTTCAGTGTAAAGTTTCCACAGTCAGTGATGTTTTGGTGTGCCATGTCATCTGCTGGTGTTGGTCCACTGTGTTTTCTGAGGTCAAAGGTCAACGCAGCCGTATACCAGGAAGTTTTAGAGCACTTCATGCTTCCTGCTGCTGACGAACTTTTATGGAGATGCGGATTTCATTTTCCAGCAGGACTGGGACCAGCACACAGTGCCAAAGCAACCAGTGCCTGGTTTAAGAACCATGGTATCCCTGTTCTTAATTGGCCAGCAAACTCGCCTGACCTTAAGCTCATAGAACATCTCTGGGGTATTGTGAAGAGGAAGATGCGATATGCCAGACCCAACAATGTAGAAGAGCTGAAGGCCACTATCAGAGCAACCTGGGCTCTCATAACACCTGAGCAGTGCCAGACTGATCGACTCCATGCCACGCCGCATCGCTGCAGTAGTTCAAGCAAAACCAGCCCCAGCTGAGCATTGAGTGCTGTACATGCTCATACTTTTCATGTTCATACTTTTCAGTTGGCCGAGATTTGTATTGGTCTTAAGTAATATTCAAATTTTCTGAGATACTGAATTTGGGATTTATTTGAAATATATCAGTCTGTGTGTAATTAATGAATATAATAGACAAGTTTCACTTTTTGAATGGAATTAGTGAAATAAATAAACTTTTTGATGATATTCTAATTATATATGACCAGCACCTCTATGCTGGGTTCAGTCCTTTTTGTTGGGTGGTTTTCACTATGACGACTAGGTTTTGGGTCACTCACTGCTGAGTTAGCAGGTGGGTTACTCTCACTGACAGTAGTAATAGTGCTCCCCATCACAAACATGTCCAGCTAATGGGTCACATAACCAGCGCACTATCAAATCTTTACAGAGAGAAAAGAGAAGACTGCACCCATATCAACATCACAGAGTGTAGTGTCATGAAGCATGCCTTCTGCCGCTGCCACACGTGCAGTCTGGGAATCTTTGTTGATTACACTGGGAGTCATGTAGAGTGATCATACCATGTTCGACTGAAAGTGAAGCCTTTAATGTCAGAATGAGGAGATGACACCAGCTACAGCTGCTTTAGCACAGAGCAGGGGTGTCCAAACTCGGTCCTGGAGGGCCACTGTCCTGCAGAGTTCAGCTCCATCTTGCCTCAACACTCCTGCCCGGAAGCTTCTGTATGCCTTGATGAGCTGATTTAGCTGTGTTTGATAGGGGTTGGAGCTGTACTCTGCAGGACAGGACAGTGGCCCTCCAGGACCGACTTTAGACACCCCTGGTGTCTCATCAGAAGACTGGATTAACCCCCTCCATTCATATGGATTTATTTGACCATCTCTTTATGAACGTTTTGAAGCCTCAGAGTTTTGGTTGAACAGACTTTCAATGGAAGGACAGAAATCTCTCAGATTTCATAAAACATATCTTCATTTGTGTGCTAAAGATGAATGAAAGTCTTATGGGTTTGGAACGACATGAGGGAGAGTAAATTATATTTTTGGGTGAATTAACCCTTTGAAATATTCAAACCATTAGAGTGATACTGTAGTAGTGCTACAGTGGTTGGATTAGAAGCATGACTGCCTCCGGATCGTCTTTGCAAGTTTTACTGAAACATCCTCGCGGGTTCTAAAGAAACAATACCTCCCCTTCATTAAAGAGGCTTCTGCGATGTGGCAAATAAGCAGTTGAGCAAGTTATTAAAATAAAGTCAGAAGTTTTAACCATGTTAATGTTTTGAATTTAATATTTTGAAGAGCTTTAAAACAGTCAATGTGAACAACAATACATTTTGGTTATCTTGCCACAGATGCAGATATCTGAAACATCAACTACAGTTAATGCATGTCAGACGAAACAAAATGCCCAATCACAGCAGCCACTTCTGCTTTTTCTTCATATCAGTCGATGTTCCCACGATGTTCAGCACTTCCATCACTAAAAACAAGAAAGCATTGCAGTGTGAAATGTTTAATATTTAAAAAATGTTCAGACTTATAAAATCTAAAAAACTGCCATACTAGCGAGCTGACTTGTTCTCCTGTTTTATCAACAATTTCCTCGCTCGCTGCGGCCCTCATTTTCCACTTATCACTCCCCGCCGGTTCTGTTACAGAAGAGTCCAACACGAGACAACGATATGGCGCAACCAGACAGGATACTGTTACATGATTGGCTGTTAGCGGGTCACGCCCTACGTTGCTAGGTTACCAGAGAGCGAGTGCCTTTGTTCATGCAACCAAACTTGCTTCTCAACCTCTGGTTTCTTCCGACAAAGAAAAAAAAATTATCGAACGTTTTATCGAACGCATTTTTATTGATATCGGTTACGTGTCTATCGTGATACATATCGTTATCGTTTTATCGGCCAGCCCTACGCAGTGCTGAGTTTATTTACACACGTGCAGCTCATGATACAGCATCTCAGAACAGCTCATTTACTGAGAACGCAGCTGAAAACACCGGATCATGAGCTGCCCGATGTCAAACAACAGTACTCGAACCATCAGCACACATTTATTAGCTGACAGTCAGATAAAAATAAAAAGATTGATGTGTAACATTTAAATAAATTATTACATTTTATTACATTTCAGGAATCATAAGAATAGACAATTTTTTTCTACAGTATAATGTTATCCAATCACTCCATTCAAACTGGGTTTGACAATCATCTGTCATAGTCACCCTGCAGTAATCTGTGATCGCACAGACCAGGGCCCTCATTTATCAATGGTGCGTACACACAGATCTGTGCGTAGTGAGTGCGTAAAAGAACAGTTTCACGCAAAGTGTGGGATCTAACAACTTGAACTTGGACGTAGAAATGTGTGTAAATATAAGCACATCTCTGAGCACGCTTACGCTGAGAATCTAGTGCTAGAACAGCGACACTACACATAAAAAGCATTTAAGACAGTTTGCATTAAGCAGATCACATATGTCCTGTTTCCTTTAATTATAAAACACTCAATGTCTCATTTTTGTAGGTGTAAACAAGATGTGTAATTTTTGTCAAACCCTATAAAAGACAGCTGTGACAAATGTAATTTATTTCCTTGGACCCAACCTACATCCAGTTCCCTTACCGAAATCCTCAAAAAGCTGGAATAAAATGGGGCTTTCATGCTATCGAATTTGATGATGTAAATAGAAAAGGGTTTCATTCTGTTAACATGCAAATCATTTATGATGCAAATTTGTTGTTGTTAAACGTCGTTGCGCAACTCCTTCTGTGTTTGTGAAGTTCCTCTTCTTCGCCACAATTGCAGTGAGGAAAAAACACAATCACGTGATTTTTAAAGGGAGTGTTGTCCCCATATATGGTTGATTGGAGGCGTTTCCGAATGCTTATGACCGTGAACAAGAATTGCACATGTGGGATTTATCAACATTGAGTGCTTACTCATGTGCGTAAGAACTGTGGTGCGCATGTTTGATAAATACAGATTTTATTGTACTTAGGCCCATTTTAAATTTCATTCGTAGGACAAAATATAGAACCTTTTCTACGCACTGTTGATAAATGACCCACAGTTCAGAACATGTGATTTGCGGATTAATTGCAAAATTTAACCAAAAGTCCAGTGCTCAGATACTGTACAAAATAAAATATTAAAAAACAAACTGGCTTAAACACTAATGTATCTTACAAAACGACACAATACCTGTTCTGAACTTGCTTCTGGCAAACAGGGTGTAAATATCTCAGTGGAGGCAACATCTGTGTTCATCTGAAAAGGAGAGGATGAAAAGAAACACGGCTGTAAGACACTCGCTGGAGCTCAAGAAGCTGCAAAATAAGACTAAACCTAGACATGTAGTTTTTGGAAACAAACTGAATAAACATGGGTTACTCTGAAGGCATTCTGTTCCCTCTATAACTAATACACTACAGTGTCCTAGTAAACCTGTCTGTCCTCACAATGCAGTGTGTTTTCAGGTTCACACACTCATGTCCCAGTGTTTCCTCTATAACTAATACACTACAGTGTCCTAGTAAACCTGTCTGTCCTCACAATGCAGTGTGTTTTCAGTTTCACACACTCATGTCCCAGTGTTTCCTCTATAACTAATACACTACAGTGTCCTAGTAAACCTGTCTGTCCTCACAATGCAGTGTGTTTTCAGGTTCACACACTCATGTCCCAGTGTTTCCTCTATAACTAATACACTACAGTGTCCTAGTAAACCTGTCTGTCCTCACAATGCAGTGTGTTTTCAGTTTCACACACTCATGTCCCAGTGTTTCCTCTATAACTAATACACTACAGTGTCCTAGTAAACCTGTCTGTCCTCACAATGCAGTGTGTTTTCAGGTTCACACACTCATGTCCCAGTGTTTCCTCTATAACTAATACACTACAGTGTCCTAGTAAACCTGTCTGTCCTCACAATGCAGTGTGTTTTCAGGTTCACACACTCATGCCCCAGTGTTTCCTCTATAACTAATACACTACAGTGTCCTAGTAAACCGGTCTGTCCTCACAATGCAGTGTGTTTTCAGGTTCACACACTCATGCCCCAGTGTTTCCTCTATAACTAATACACTACAGTGTCCTAGTAAACCTGTCTGTCCTCACAATGCAGTGTGTTTTCAGGTTCACACACTCATGCCCCAGTGTTTCCTCTATAACTAATACACTACAGTGTCCTAGTAAACCTGTCTGTCCTCACAATGCAGTGTGTTTTCAGGTTCACACACTCATGCCCCAGTGTTTCCTCTATAACTAATACACTACAGTGTCCTAGTAAACCTGTCTGTCCTCACAATGCAGTGTGTTTTCAGTTTCACACACTCATGTCCCAGTGTTTCCTCTATAACTAATACACTACAGTGTCCTAGTAAACCTGTCTGTCCTCACAATGCAGTGTGTTTTCAGGTTCACACACTCATGTCCCAGTGTTTCCTCTATAACTAATACACTACAGTGTCCTAGTAAACCTGTCTGTCCTCACAATGCAGTGTGTTTTCAGGTTCACACACTCATGTCGTGTGTTTCCTATTTAACTAATACACTACAGTGTCCTAGTAAACCTGTCTGTCCTCACAATGCAGTGTGTTTTCAGGTTCACACACTCATGCCCCAGTGTTTCCTCTATAACTAATACACTACAGTGTCCTAGTAAACCTGTCTGTCCTCACAATGCAGTGTGTTTTCAGTTTCACACACTCATGTCCCAGTGTTTCCTCTATAACTAATACACTACAGTGTCCTAGTAAACCTGTCTGTCCTCACAATGCAGTGTGTTTTCAGGTTCACACACTCATGTCCCAGTGTTTCCTCTATAACTAATACACTACAGTGTCCTAGTAAACCTGTCTGTCCTCACAATGCAGTGTGTTTTCAGTTTCACACACTCATGTCCCAGTGTTTCCTCTATAACTAATACACTACAGTGTCCTAGTAAACCTGTCTGTCCTCACAATGCAGTGTGTTTTCAGGTTCACACAGCGCTTGACTCTACATCAAATCTCTATCAACTTTATACTTTTCAGATGTACAATAAATAAACATAATATTAAAAATTCATCTGGCTTAAACACTAATGTATCTTACAAAACGACACAATACCTGTTGTGAACTTGCTTCTGGCAAACAGGGTGTGGATTGTATCAACCTTATTTTGAAAATATGAACAAGGCTTGTTTTACGGATATTACAAATAAGGAAAACGGAGCAAGAAAAGAACAAGATCTGCTAAAACTCAAAATATCATGCCCTTTTCTAACTAATCCTAAACTAACTTTTCTTCACGGGACAGAAAAGCCCTCTTTGTTCTCTTTATACGGGTCATTCTCCTTCTGATGATTGTGAAAGAGTGCGCCGGTGTCTACTGTTGCTATTATCAGAGGCCACTTTATCTGATTGATGGACAAAACGCACAGCTTATATTTTATATAAAATAACAGTGATGTTTTCACGCAATGAAAGCGTTTTATTTCAACAGTAGTGACCGCAGTGATGACTTTGCAGTTGACAATGGCTTGAGCGGTTTGACTCAGAACTATTCCTGTCTCGACAGAGAGCTGTCATCTGCTCTTGTGATCTGTATCTGCTTGCGCGTTACACGCGAATGGTGCTTTTGTGCATTCAAGCGTTTGAAGCGAATTCGCATCTGACGCCCCAGTTGAAAAATTTGAACTTTGGCATCAATTCGCGGCACGTTAACCAATCAGGAGCCTGCTCGCTGCGGTCATGTGGTAAAGTGATGTGATGAGAAACCCTGCATAATTTAAAAATACTACTATTGAGTCACAAAATTTAGTTTTAAGACTTTTTCAGGTGACAATGTAGTTGTTTAAAGCTCAAATCTGTGGTTTATTTATAAAGAGAGCGCCTATTTAAAAAAAAAATCTTGTGTTTTTGGAATTGTGAGATCCAGGCGATCACCGGGCAATCAGCGCTCATAACCCTGGCGAAGGCAGCCTTTCCTCCGCCAGTCCTTCTGCCGTCTGCCGCTGGCTCTGATGTCCTGTAGTGGTGCATCTTGTGTAGATCTAACGGGCGATCTTTGGTGTCATGAATCTATAATTTGTTGTCTGCCAAATCGTTTTGACTGAGGGCAAAGAGAAGTTTCATAACTTTTTATTTTAAGGATATTTAAATATACATGCAGTGAAGATAATGTAGGAGTCGCCTGGACCACATTTGTGTGGCTATTAATGCTTAATATATATTTTTAATGAAAATGAAAAGAGGCAGAGTGGTTTTTTATGACATATTTCATATTTTATGAGTGCCTTGAACGCGCGTCAATTTCGCATCCAGCTCTCGATTTCTACGCGCGTCCAATTCGCTGCGGACGCGCGAATGCATTCATTGACGCTCTATTCGCGTTTGGTGTGAACGCAGCATGACACGTGTCAATGAGCTACGTACAGAGAGCTGTCATCTGCTCATGTGATGGCAGTGGCCGTCCTGAGGAGAACGTGGGCTGCTCTAACACGTATCAATGAGCGACGGACAGAGAGCAAGCCCAATCCAGTGAAGGCGGTAAAGAAAACAGTGTGTGTCTGTGAAGGCGAGCTGTGAAGGTGTGGATGACGCAGCACGATTCAAAAATACATGTTTCAAGATCGATTTGTAATCGATGCATCGAGAAAACGAGTGAATCGTTACACCCCTAATTATTGGCACTGGAATCTGATATTGGCTACATTTAAAACAACAATGTGAATAGCTGTACTAAAAAATCTGATCTGAGCACAGACTGTGATGACGCGTTTCAACGGTCATCAATATCGTAAATCCTGCAACGTTTTTTGTAATTTCATTTTTAAAAATATATATACATTTATAACACTAATACTTTGTATTTTATTGCTTTTGCATAAAATGACAAAAACAAGTTACCGCTGCTGTGAGGGTGTTACTAATACAGCGTCTATGGGAGTGATGGTGAAAATTAACATCTTAATTTTAAATTAACATCTTAACATCTCATCACATACGTGTGATGGTACATGTCTTCAAATGCACTATTGTGTTGTACTCTGACATTATAAAACAGGACAGATGTATGTGGTGTACCTTTAAATCTGTGGATATACGGCTGCTCGAGGTGTGGCTCGTCAGGTCTGGAGTTAATGTGGTCTTAGGTCTGCGTCGTCCATTTCATCTGGCTGCAGAATTAAAGGCATAGTATTTTAAACAGAATAAAAAAAAGCATACAAATATTTGCAAATACACAAATCTAATATGATACTCACTCTATTTTTTCCCTCTTTTTGAAAGTTGTGAAATCACCATTGTGGCGTTTTTCTTTTGCTATTTGAGTAAATCGGCACACAAAAAAATATTTAATGTATTCATTCACAGCTATAATATTTAACCCAACTATGATGACTTCCGCTCGGAGAAACCTGGAAATGTGAAATGGGTCTATAGAGCACCAAGGCTCGTAGTGTGAACGTCGCCTTAAGTGTACACGCTCAGAAAAGTGTATGTTAGATCAGCGTGTAAATATAAAGTTTATCTGGCAAGGCTTTAAAACGCATGCAAACATAAGCTTTCATGATGGCGAAGATTGCGATGCCACTCTATCGCTGCGCTGCAAAACATGTGTGAACGTAGGGCTGTAACGATTTGACCAAAAATAAAAATCTCGATGAAATTAACATTTTACCTCGATTACCATTAATGAACGATTATTTTCCTCTTCTCTTTTTTTTGCTTTCCTTTTTTGCCCTTATAGTTCACTGATAAGGTTTGTACTGTAAATATTTTCTACTATTAAAGGTGGGACATTTTTTTTCTAATGAAAGTGCATTTCTTTGTGATTTTAAAATACTTGAAGGAAACGGTTGACTTTCAGCAGTTATTGTCTGTGGGGCAGATTTCTGCTTGTTGTACACCAGATACAGATAAATTAACACTATAGGCCTACATTACATTTATCTTAATGCATTAATGAGACAGTGATTGTGTGTGTGAATTAGTCATACCGTATTATTAATTATGAAGCTGTGGTTTGTACTTACTTCAAAAGGTAGACAAATCTATGCCATAACGGTATCTAAGCTACTTTAGTGATGAATCACGGGACGGCGTTGACACTGCGTTTCTGCTGCTCTCTGCGCGCGATCTTCACGGGATGTGTGAGCTTCTGTCTCAGTGTTCGTGTATCACAATATATCAGGCGTTAGTTCAACATAATACGCATCTGATGGTCTAAAAACGCTTCAGTGTTCAAACTGGCAGGGCTTAAAACAAATACAAATGACAAGCTTGTGAGGACGCAAGTGAAAGTGATCTGGCTTCGGGGCACTCGCGCCGTCTGTGTGTGTGTATCAGCGCATATAAGAGCGGCGATTAACTTCCCTGTATAAACTGTGTAAAACATGCAATTACCATAGTAATACTGAGCATCTATAAACAAAGATAACTGCTCCTGCATCTTTCCGTGTGCCTGCAAACTGCACTTGATGTGACTGACGGGGCAGAGTCACGTGACTAAAACCGAAATGGCAAAATTACGTCGGTTAGAGGTTCTAAATTAGTCGATTACTTTTCGATTAATCGTCCAGCCCTATGTGAACGTGCATCATGTTGGACAGTATGTTGGGACGGAGGTTCCAGAAGTGCAACGATCTCTCTACAAGGCAGAACGTGGATATAATAGTTCACAATCTAAGATCGTGATATATCGCACAGCCCTCCTTGTCCTTTGGCAGTTTATCACGTGACGCTCTGAACGCTCTCATCACATACGTGTGATGGTACATGTCTTCAAATTCACTATTGTGTTGTCCTCTGACATTATAAAACAGGACAGATGTATGTGGTGTACCTTTAAATCTGTGGATATACGGCTGCTCGAGGTGCGGCTCGTCAGGTCTTGAGTTAATGTGATCTGCGTCTCGTACAGGCTTAGGTCTGCGTCGTCCATTTCATCTGGCTGCAGAATTAAAGGCATAGTATTTTAAACAGAATAAAAAAACAGCATAAAAATATTAGCAAATACATAAATCTAATATGATACACATCCATACAGTGTCTATCCACCTTATTTCGCAATGCAAAAGTAACCTATTTTCTTTGAATGCACAAGATTTCTAATTCATCAGCACCATTATGAGTAAAACATAATGCTATTCTATGTGCTGCTGTATTATTAAGACTGACCGATGATTATAAATAAGTACAATTAATTTCCTGTTTCACATGACAGCTTATTTTACATGAGCAGGCTTGAAAGTACCTCTAAATGAGTCCATATCAATTTTCACTTTTCACTTTTAATCCATATATTACTTTATTATGCCAACAAAACAAAAAATGTAGTAAAGATAATATTCTTTTATTCCTTTTTGTTTTTTTATTCTGATATTCCAGCCTTAAACGTGTTTAATTATTATCTTAAGTTAATATGCTAAATTTGACAGGTTAAATTGTACTGTAACAGTCAATATATTAATAATTAGAAAGATCAATTCTATATTTAACCTAGGTTCAAGTAAAAAGTCAGACATTAAATATTACATGACATAACTTTATTACATAACTTTTGGATTATTAAATATGTTTAAAATGTAGACTAATGGAGTGTAAAGCTGCCCAAAGATTATTTTAGGGAAGATTTGCATTACAATAATTATACTCGGTCACAATTTCATCAAAAGATGTCGAATTAACATTTGCAGACATTCAGAATACTTAAACTTTACCTGATGAGATTTATTTTTGCTTTTAAATGCATTTGAATATGTAATGATTATAAAGCTCATTTAATCCTGTCACAACGCACATTCAAGGCAATCTGAGGCTTTATAAACAGCTGAATTCCTCAATGATGGGAAGATTATTAATAATTGTTAATACTTATTCTTAATAATTATAACTTTTCATTAATAAATACATGCGTTATTCAGTTTCCGGGGTCACGTTAACATTACCATGATGAGACTCGCGCTCGACTGTGTAAATATATATATTAAAGTCTGCCAACCGAAAACTAAGTGCAGACAAACACATAGATATGACTAATTTATATGAATCACTATATAAAACATATAAACGTAATGTACTTACCTACTAGGCTGCTGTTTGACAGGGCCGCGATGACGGTCACACTCCGGTAGGATCTCAATAATGCGCCTGCGCGTCTTTAACCAATCAGACAACCGCGCGCCATTTTCAAACCGTCAACGCCCATTATCGTGTAAATGTGTGTACGCTAGCAGTGGCAGATCCCGCCGATAGGCGGAGTGATGAGATACACACAAACACACCAGAAAACTGGTATACCTACTTAAAGGGACATTCAATAAAAAAGCAGGAGGATGTTCCTGAGGTTCATAGAGATGATTTCACGCTGTTTGAATTACAAGGACATGTCCTAGGTCCTTATAATCCCAAATGTCCTTATAATGCTGGTGTGTAAACTGGTGAAATGTCCTTGTAATACACCAAAACCAACACACACACACACACACACACACACACACACACACACACACACACACACACACACACACACACACACACACACACACACACACACACACACACACACACACACACACACACACACACACACACACACACACACACACACACACACACACACACACACACACACACACACACACACACACACACACACACACACACACACACACACACACACACACACACACACACACACACACACACACACACACACACACACACACACACACACACACACACACACACACACACACACACACACACACACAGAGTTTAAAAAATAACACAACACTGCCACCCTTTAGTGAGGGGAGGGCAGACAGAGAATAAATATTCAGAAGAAATATATTAAATAAAATAAATATATTGATCTGAAAAATAGTATGATTATTTTAAAGCTATTTGGTTACATTTTAATAAAACATTGTTTTAGTATGTTTTTAAACACACACACATACACGTTGTAATACCAGTGTAATACCCATGTCATTATACAAATTTGTGTCCTCATAAATCACATAAACAAGAGAGAGAGAGAGAGAGAGAGAGAGAAACAAGTTTTTTTTTATCCTGCTTCAAAACTAATACAATGCTGCCATCTTGTGTTCATTGAGGGGAGAGCAGCACAGACAGATACAGAATTGATTATTTAAAAAAATATTTAAAATAAATATATATATTCATCTGAAAAATAGTATAGTCATTTTAAATTAATCTAAGTTCAATTACCAAACATACAATCTTAATTTAATTTAAATCAAAATATTATTTTACAAGATATGAGACAATTTCTGTTCCCCTTTTTTTGTCCTTATTTAATCCCTCGCCATGGCAACACCGTTTGAGATATCCAATATTCGTTCGCATTTTAGCATCTTCCGTATCTTTGTTTCATGTTGACCGAGTTTGGTGGAGATTGAATAAATCGCCTACGAGGAGAACGTAAAAACTCAGACCCTGAATTACATAAATATTCACCTTCAAACCAAAATATCTGACTTCCTGTTGGTCGGAGCTAATGACTGTAAATTAGAAAGTTGTCCGGCTCGAAGAGAACAATATATGTACCGAGTTTGGTGACTGAAGATAAAACTAACCCCCCCACTTTTGTCAAAAGGTGGCGCTAGAGAGGCCCTCATCCCCGCCCATTTCTGATGCTTTGCCAATGTGTACTGACTGACATCTCTGATGTGTGTGTTGAGTTTCAAGCAGTTTCAAGCAATTTCAAGCATGCTAAGAGTCTCAAAACAGCCAAAAGATTATTAAACTTTGACACGTTGCCATGGCAACAGTATTTGAAATTTCAGGAATCCATTTCATACGTCTCTATCTGTCATGTTTTCACAGTATACTGATGAAGTTTGAAGTAAATGGGGTGAAAATAAGATGGTGATTCAAAGCATTTTTGAAAGTGACACACTTCCTGCTGCCAGTTGGTGGCGCTATAACTTTGACTCACAAAAGTCATATCCATGTGATCGGCCTCTTACAACGAACACACAGCTGAAGTTTCATCCAAATCAGTCAATGTTTGCTGACGTTATAACACACTTCCTGTTTCCCTTTTCTCGCCATAAATTCGTTGCTTCGCCACGGCCAAACCATTTGAGATATCAAAAATCCGCTCGCAATTTAGCATCCTGGATATGTTCTCTTCATGCTGACCGAGTTTGGCAATGATCGAAACAATGGCCTCGGAGGAGTATATTAAATTCCAGAGCATGCGTTTTCCGAACAACCCATAATAGCTCACTTCCTGTAGGGCTGACGCATAACTTAGAGCACGAAAGTTGTTCGGCCTGATGAGGTCTATATGTGTACCGAGTTTCATACATGTACGTGCAAGTGTGTTTGATATATGGACCAAGTTTTCAGACCCCACTTTAGGGGGCGCTGTCGAGCCCCCCTGCCACGCCCGGGTACCAGCTTCAGCCCGGCTCTGATGGCCGCGCATTCCGACGCCTGTGCGAAGTTTCAAGAGTTTTCGAGCATGTTAAGTGCCCCAAAAGTACCCGAGAAGTCGAAAAAAAAAAAAAAAAAAAAAAAAAAAACAAAAACAAAGAATAATCCTTAGGGGAACAATAGGGCTCTGCGCCCTTTGGGCTTGGGCCCTAATAATAAGAAACAGAGGAAGAACAATAGGGCTCTGCGCCCTTTCAGGGCTTGGGCCCTAATAATAATCCTAAGGAAAACAATAGGGCTCTGCGCCCTTTCAGGCTTGAGCCCTAATAATCTGAGGAAGAACAATAGGGCTCTGCGCCCTTTCAGGGCTTGGGCCCTAATAATCTGAGGAAGAACAATAGGGCTCTGCGCCCTTTCAGGGCTTGGGCCCTAACTAAAGGCATTTGCATGAATACCATGATTCCGTAGCTGATGAAGAAATTTTTACTATGAAAACAACTTTCCCCAGTGGACAATTAATACATCTATCTATCTATTTATCTATATATCTCCCTAATTATCTCTGTCTATCTAATTGTATCTGCTCCGCCAGACGGACACATTGACGAGAATATCAGTTTTGTACATTATTTCGTTCTGTTTACCATATTATTTATGAGGATGAATTGCATAACATGCCAATATTATTGCAGAAAATATTTAACTTTTTTTTTTTGCATTTCTGTTGTAATTTTCGTTTGATTTTGTTTGTTTTACACTGCAGATCGATCAAACGGGATCGTGTAGGCTGTTAATTGTAAGACTTGCTTTGTGAAGTCTTCATGTTATTTATGAGAGGCAGTATAGCCATTTCTTTTACACAACGGTCAACAGTTTCACAGACTTTCACGTGTTTCTTCCATCTGCCGACGGTGTCGCCATTTCTCATTTCACCCGTTTTTGTGCGTACGCCTGGGTCAGAGCTTGCGTGAAGGTCCGCACATTTTCCCGTCAAGTTTGCTTTTTATAAATACCAATTATTGCGTAGAGAGTGGCGTACGCCTTCTTTTGTGCATACGCAACGTTTATAAATGAGGCCTCTGGTGCCACACTCTAATCAGCTGATTAGCTCAAAACACCTGCAAAGGCCTTTAAATGGTCTCTCAGTCTAGTTCTGTAGGCTACACAATCACGGGGAAGACTGCTAACTTGACAGTTGTCCAAAAGACGATCATTGACACCTTGCACAAGGAAGGCAAGACACAAAAGGTTTTTGCAAAAGAGGCTGGCTGTTCACAGAGCTCTGTGTCCAAGCACATTAATAGAGAGGCAAAGAGAAGGAAAATATGTGGCAGAAAAAAGTGTACAAGCAATAGGGACCCTGGAGAGGATTGTGAAACAAAACCCATTAAAAAAATGTGGGGGAGATTCACAAAGAGTGGACTGGAGCTAGAGTCAGTGCTTCAAGAACCACTACGCACAGACGTATGCAAGACATGGGTTTCAGCTGTCGCATTCCTTGTGTCAAGCCACTCTTGATCAACAGACAGCGTCAGAAGCGTCTCGTCTGGGCTAAAAACAAAAAGGACTGGACAGCTGATGAGCTGTCCAAAGTTATTTACTCTGATGAAAGTAAATTTTGCATTTCCTTTGGAAATCAGGGTCCCAGAGTCTGGAGGAAGAGAGGAGAGGCACACAATCCACGTTGCTTGAGGTCCAGTGTAAAGTTTCCACAGTCACTGATGGTTTGGGGTGCATTGTCATCTGCTGGTGTTGGTCCACTGTGTTTTCTGAGGTCCAAGGTCAACGCAGCCTTTATACCAGGAAGTTTTAGAGCACTTCATGCTTCCTGCTGCTGACCAACTTCATGGAGATGCAGATTTCATTTTCCAACAGGACTTGGCACCTGCACACAGTACCAAAGCAACCAGTACCTGGTTTGAGGACCATGGTATCCCTGTTCTTAATTGGCCAGCAAACTTGCCTGACCATAACCCCATAGAAAATCTATGGGGTATTGTGAAGAAGAAGATGCGATATGCCAGACCCAACAATGCAGAAGAGCTGAAGGCCACTATCAGAGCAACCTGGGCTCTCATAACACCTGAGCAGCGCCACAGACTGATCTCCTCATGCCACGCTGCATTGCTGCAGTAATTCAGGCAAAAGGAGCCCCAACTAAGTATTGAGTGCTGGACATGCTCATACTTTTCATGTTCATACTTTTCAGTTGGCCAAGATTTCTAAAAATCATCTCTTTGTATTGGTCTTAAGTAATATTCTAATTTTCTGAGATACTGAATTTGGGATTTTTCCGTAGTTGTCAGTTAATCATAAAAATTAAAAGAAATACAAATGTGAAATATATCAGTCTGTGTGTAATGAATGAATATAATATACTAGTTTCACTTTTTGAATGGAATTGGTGAAATAAATAAACTTTTTGATGATATTCTAATTATATGAACAGCACCTGTATATATTATCACAATATCTGCATAAGGTCAAATAGAGTGAGTTTTGATGAGAAACCTTGTATTTATCTCATGCTGGCACTCTGAAATATATTAATGGTGCGCGGCTGACTTTCTGAAAAGCTCTGTATGGATTGAAGCACGTGAAACAGGCAACACCTAAAGTCCATTTCTGATTATATTGTTTATTATATTGCAGTTTTAGAATTTCATGGAATATAATGGAATATTTTTAACAATTTTTCTGAAGAGCGCTTTCAAAGATGTCATTTCAATTTATGTATTTTATTACAATATAATATTGTTAAACTGATTATATAAGATTATGTATCAGTCAACAAGATCAGTGGCTACCGAATCATGTAACAAAATAAATCTTAATACTTCATGAACTTAATAAATTTTTATTTAAAGTTGCTAAATGCCACGAGTTGGGATTTTTGCCTACAGCATTTATTATTAATACTATTAACACTTGATTTAAAATACATTTAGATCCACAACATTGGTTATTCTTTTTTTTTCTTTCTTAAAAACTGTGTAGTGGTGGAAAGTGGTGTAAATGACGGTTTATGGTGGAAAGATTGTTTCTGTTCTTCAATTGCCAATATTTTTTAATTATATGAACCTGCTCAAAACATTAATTTCATTCAAAGAAGCTATACACTGTGTGTGTGTGTGTGTGCGTGCGTGCGTGCGTGCGTGCGTGCTAGAGAGACTGAATGAAGTGTCATAGTGCGTGTGTGCATGAAACCCCATGTATGGAATGCCCCATATTGTCAATCACGTTGTGTGCATTAGACATTAAAATGCTACCATCATAAACAGTTAAAAACACACAAGTGTAACATCTTAGCCTTATTCTTTTATTCTGTCCCTGTATTCCTGTGACTTCTTGGCAACCGAGTTCGGCATCTTAAATATAAATATAGATAAATTAAAATAAATATAGAGTATACTGGAAAGGTGATATATAAAGTTCTCCGTCCAAAAGCACAAATATGTCGTGAGAACACGCAAATAGTACACAAAAACGGCATAGCCTATATATCATGTCCAAAGCTACCGCTGTAATTTCTCAGTGGAGGAAATTACATTTGAGCAGTTTTTCTGCAATATTACCACACCCTCATGTCATGCTGAGCTACTTTTGGACTTAACATGTTGTTTACTCATAATAAACAAACAAATTTCTCATATTTCTACATAATTCAACAGAACTACTCCCAAGGTGGAAATGACGCTGAATAAAAATACTCTGTATAAAAGCTTGAGTTACCTTGATTTATTTTCTTGTGCTGATTAGCACATGTGCCTGAAGTTTCATACTTCCTTTCACTAATATTTACATGGTTACCAAGTAAATAAAATATTTAAGGTGGATGTTAAGGTGGATTTTGTTGAGGGAGGTGGACCTGGGGACAGACTTATTTTATTCCAAAAATAGTTTAAATTGTAATATACATACACTATAAAAAAAAAAAGGTTCTATATGGCACCAAAAATGGCTATTGGCTCGTAATCATAGGGGAACCTTTTTTAGTGCTATATAGCACCTCTGAAGAACCACTGAGGCACCAAAATTGGTGCTATAGCACTAAAAAAAGGTTCCCCTATGATTACGAGCCAAGAACCATTTTTGGTGCCATATAGAACCTTTTTTTTTTTAAGAGTGTATGGAATTTCGATGGTATGATATTTTATTTGTCCTTAAGACAAACATATTAAAACTATTTTTAAATCAATCCTTTAATATACATTTTTAACATTCAAAGAGGGCCAGTCTGGGTTGGGGACAAGCACAAAACTGGAAAATCTGCCAATAAACAGCCTTGCAAAAGCATTTTTAAAAGAAAAGTGGCAAGATTTGGTGGTTACTAAGAACTTCATAATGACAATGTATTTATTTTACAACAAAAAAAGGCCAAGGACAAAAAAGTGCCTGTAGTTGGAGAATCACCCAGGTATACACTATGCGTCACATGACTAAACATGCATGCGTAATAGTTTAATATATCCGCTTTGGAGAGAGTTTTCAAAAAGCTACATTTCGTTGACTAAAAACGCCGTCTCAGTGTGGACGGAAGGCCAAAACGGAGAGAAAGATGCGTTTTCAAACGAAAACGTATTAGTGTAGACATGGCCTCGATTTGAGACCTTCTGCTTCAGTTTAAGGCATTAAGGCCTTACTTTGTGTGAAGGTTAAATTAAGACTTTAAGACCCACAGAAACCCTGCATTCATCCTCATACAAGGCGGCGGACACAAGCTCCAGCACGAGATCAGCGCTGTTACGATGGAAATGGGACAGACAGCTCGATTACACTGGAATTACTTTTCATTTTTTACTTCTGTTTGTTAAACGAGCTTAAAGCCAGGCAATGTGACTATATAACAGGCTATAGGCCTACTGTATATTATCAATTAACGAATAGGCCTAAATGAATACTGGTCAGCAAGTCAGTGGTTGTGGCGTATTTTATTATTTTTAAGCTTAGAGACTCAAGTTCCTCTTTAGACATTAATGTATGAAGTACGAAATAAACCTGTAGAAGAAAAAAAAAAATTAACAACCTGATTTGCCGGGTAACATTAAACATGGTGCTCCGTCCTATAGTCACCCAAATTGGGCAGTTTTTAACCCAGTGTTTGTTTGTTTAGTGTAGGCCTATGAGGTTTGAATTGGTGTTGCGTCAAATAATTCAGAATTTGCATTGAGCCATTTTAGCTAAATCAAAAAAAATTTATACACTGGGATGTAAATATACCTTTATAAAAGGCAAAACGTTGAGGATAACAGGAGTCAATATCACACTTGAATGTTGTGTTTATGTAGAGCAGGGGTCTCCAAACTCGGTCCTGGAGGGCCACTGTCCTGCATAGTTTAGTTCCAGCCCCAAATAAACACACCTGAACCAGCTAATCAGTGTCTTACTAGGCCCAAGTGAGACACTGATTAGCTGGTTCAGGTGTTTTAAAAGGGTTGGAGCTAAACTCTGCAGGACAGTGGCCCTCCAGGACCGAGTTTGGAGACCCCTGATGTAGAGTATGCTGGTCATTCCCAGGTAATGCATGAACGGATAAGACAATTACTTTGCTTTAGATCGAACCATCTGCCACGTGCACTACTGATGTACAAGTGTTGTGCAAAACAATGAAACTACAACAAGGCACTGTTTAGAAAGACTTTAATGCTGATATTTGGCACCAGTTTGACTGACAGCAGAAGTTCAGGAGTCTTTACTCTAATAATAGGCGGGATGTCCAGTAAATGACCTGATCGTCCAGTTAGGCTTTGTTTTGTGATAATGAACGGCTGACTGTGCATTAGATTTACTGTTGAATGACATGGTTCATGTTAGTTTATCATAGCATGATGATAAATTACTACAATTCATTTGATCTTGCTGTTCTTCTCATACACCTGAAAGAGAAAACAGATATAGCTGATCTGCAGTGTGTGTCAGTCCGAGTGTTTGATTGAGACTCACATCACCTTAATCACAGCAGTACATGTGAACATCATTGAGAGCGGTGTCATCTCCATCTCCCTGTTGCTCTTCTATCTTCGTGCTGATGCCGCAGATTCCTCTTCCCCCACACTTTGAGCTCCACCTGCCCCAATCACCCCAGGTTGTGCCATCACCCTGCAGCTCAGTACCGTCACTGCATTCGAACCTGGAGAAAATTTAAAAATGACAATGATAAAATGTAATGGTGATGTGATCACCTGCAGCCTCTTGCACTCGGCTTAAATTAAAAAAAAAAAAAAAAAAAAAACCACAAACCGCGTGATGAGGGAAACCGGAGTCGTTAAATAGCAAAATAAAACCAGGTTGACTTATAGCACCACATGCTCACCTGATGTTGTTTGCGGCTGTGTCATCTCCTATTATTTGTTCAGATTCGACTCTCAGTTGGAACCGTCTCAATAATCCTTTAGGACAATTTTTGACAGCTTTCCACTCACCCCAGCTGAAGAAGACAGAGGTTTCTCGATCAAATCAATTAAAGCAAATCCTCAATTTACTTCTCTAGCTTAAACACTTAATACAAGAATTGTTCATCTAAGTCCATTACTATCCTATGTGGGACTCAATCGAGGTGATGTCATTTGAGGATGAATCTTCTTCGGACCGATCGGTACAGTAAAGACGAATCCCATTGAGCGCTGTATCATCACCATCAGGATCTTCCACCTTAAAACAACAACATTGAGACAATCTTCCATTTGAAAAAAGGTTAACTCTAACCCAACCCATAGTAATATTTACAGGGTTTTTGCAGGTTATGAAGGTACGTCAAGTTTACATTTAAAATTTAAGGAAACATAACTCTGCAATATGTCAATAGCCAATGAGTTGCATTAGAGAAATATCGGGACATTGAGAAAGCGATTTTAGTATTAAACCACATGTGCCAATGGGTTAACCTAATCCCAATGGAAGTAATTTCCATACCCAATGACAGATATTTCTTGTTTCAAGCATAACTTAGTGTTCAATTTCTCAGAAAATAAGAGTTAATGTCTACATTTTGCATGCCAATGTCGAGTAAAGGTGTCTTGATTTAAATAATTGACATGGAACCCAAATCCTGAGGAAGCATTAAATATAGGGTCCTATGAAATCTGTTATATTGTTTTATAGTTTCTTCTAATTTCTGGACTCCGCATTTATGGTGAATTAAATCGTACTGACTGTCATCTACGGTACACAAACGAATACATTTAATGAAATCGGAGAGCGCAACTATTTTGATGCTAGAGATCGCAAGACTAATCCATAGGAATCAAGCGGTTTATTCCAATTTTACTGAAGAGACTCGATCGCTTTATATGAAGGAAAGTCTTACGGGTTCAGAACGACATTAGGGTGAGTAAATGAAGACAGAATTTAACTTTTGGGTGAACGGTCCCTTCAAGTGTTCTGACCTACATTTGATTCATTCGTCCAAAAACCGGACAAATTCCGTGACATTCTGCATTTTTTATATATATAAATAATTTCTATAAATTCCATCAACGTTCCCTGCACAGAAATCATAGGGACCTAATTTAAAGATATGATATTGAATTTAAGAGTTTCTGCTTCAATTTAAACACATTGAGGCCTTAAATTATGGACGGTCAGATTAAGACTTTTAGACCCACTAAAAACCCTGACTTCTCTTCATGCTCTCTAGCATTACACACTTTAAAAATCAGGTGCAGTTTCCTGGAGATAATAAAAAAGCAACTCCTCTGTTAATGAACCTTTGAAGCTCTAAAGCACTCTTGTTTTAAGATTGAACATTGGTCTGGGGAGTCTGCTCTGTAATTTTACTACACACGAGGTGTGATCATCTAGCCTAGCAACTTCAACCAATCAGACCATCGCGTCTCTATCCGTCATTGTGTTAAACCTGCAAACAGCGCACAGGTGGATAAGCCGGTTTGTGATTGGTCCCCGCAAATTTGTAACAGAAGCAGGAGAGATATAGATATATATATAACACGTTTCCAGCCTGAGCTGCAGGGCGAAATCAAATCTACTAAAACAACCCCATATTAGCAAAATAGAATAAATGCCCAACTTACCCTCAGGCTAAACCCATAGGCGTACGTTCCATCGGGACACATGCTAACTTCCCTCCAAGTCCCCCAGGGCCCTCCATTCGGTACAGTCAGCACTGATCTGTGGTCTCTGGCTGAGCTCACATGCTGCCCAATAATGGCTAGCAGTGAAAACGCAATGGAAAAGTGATGCATTGCTAAAGCTCTGACCTGATTGAGAGATGAATCTTCAGATGATCTGCAGCCTCAAAGTGATCAGTTGTAAACGGGCGGCTCAACCCCTGTGATGTGCGAATGATCAGACAGACTCAGAGACAGTGCAGAACCACAACACTCTCGAGTGAAGCCTCAGATTTATACACAAGATTGAGCTGATCAATGAAGTCCAGGCCATCCAATCACAGCACTCAAAGATCAACCCCTACCATATATGGCATATTAACAAATCACAGGTAGTCAGTTCTAACAGGTGTTCTGAAATACTCGGTGATTTTCGGTGACACTGGGCGGAGCTTACATGAATATTCACGAGTTTCCTGTTTCGTGTTAAAGCGCCACTGAAAATATTAGTTTCAGCGTCCAATGAAGTTTAGCTTCTTTTATTGATAGCCTAACTGTTTATGTGCTCAATAGTTTGCACACAACAATATCATTTAATGATTACAGACAATGATTTGTCAGTGGCCTATCGTTAGTAAATGAGTTTGTTTGTTTTAATTATAGGCTACTTCTGTTTTACTTTAATGGTGTTTGAATTACTCTGATAACTTGTGTGAATGTGTCAGTGGTGGCATAATAAAGTTTCAGTTGTGATTATTTTGTAATTCCCTATATATTGCTTTCTCATATGCCTGCATAATTCCATCCAGACATTAGTATTAAAACACAATGAGAAATGTTTATGTTTATGACATGCATGAATTAATGCATGTAAACCTTCATCTTTTCCCAAAAAACACGCAATGCTCTATATCAAGGGTGGCGAACTCCGAGCCTGGAGGGCCACTGTCCTGCAGAGTTCAGCTCCAACCCTGATAAAACTCACCTGCCTTTAGCTTTCTAGTAACCCTTCAGACCATGATTAGCTTGTTCAGGTGTGTTTGATTAGGGTTGAAGCAAAGCTATGCAGGACAGTGGTCCTCCAGGACCGGAGTTCGCCACCCCTGCTCTATATGGTTAGAAATATGATTGTGAAATTAGCAGCACTTTCGCAAGAGTTTAGTTCAGTTCTACAAGCTTACATTGTTAAAATAATTGTTGTTATTGATCAACCACAAAGATAAAAGTTACTCATGGGGTTTCTATATACAAATGTGTAAATGGAGAAGACATAATTGGCAAAAGTATGAGGATTATTCTAATTAATATGGGGAAATTTGACATATACACACTGCTGTGATTGTTCTTTCATTTTTTAATTGCTTGCTCAGATGAGGCTAAACAATATAGAAGAGTCTTTATTAAATCCTAAAGTGAAGTGTTATTTTTTTCATATTATCAGAAAACATTCCCAAGCTTATGCCCCCAAAAACGATGCATTTAGTTTACAAAATGACAAATCATGTCTTAAAATCCCTTTGAGCACTTGCACTGTGACAGGATTCAGTTTAACACAGTGCTGATATGGAACTAATGAAGCCGTGAAATGAGCAAATCTGCAGCACATTCACAATTAAATGTTTTAGTTCTGTTCTACAAGCTTTACATATAATTAAAATAATGACATTTATTTAGTGGCTAAAATAATAGACTGTGTAGTAATTTGCACATTTACTGTAAATCTTAAAAGATAAAAGTAAATCCGAGAGTAGTTTCAGTTTGAATAAAAAAGAGCAGCTGGTTCTGTGCTGAAAAGTCACGACAAATTACATATAATTAGCAAAAACACTTTTATTTAAACACACACATTAATACACTTTTATATAAACACACAAATTAACACACTTTTATTTAAACACACACATTAACACACTTTACAGGGTCAAATCAAAGTTTGGTTTTCTCATGCAATCCCAGCGATTACAGCCTTTGCAGCTGACACGTTCAATCAAATAATCAAATAAAAATATAATAAACTGACATTTACAACAAACCTTTATTATTAAAACTATAATGTTCAAAACAATGTGAAAATTAAAGGTGTCTGCTTTGTCTGCACGGATATTTACTGGCACAAGTCATCTTCTTGGAAAATAATCAAGATTATTTAGACACTGGTTATCACGCTTAATCATGGCCCATTAAGATAATACAAATATTAAAAGTACATTAACTTGTGTTCATGCTTGTGAGCAATTTTGGAAACAAGACATTCAAATCTACCCAGATTAGAAGAGCTTCTGCAAACTATGAAATTTCACTGCTACCTTAACCACAGGAGTTTATAATTAATATTATGTAAATTTGTAAAATTATGTAAAAAAAGACACATAAAAATACTTAAACGCGATTGGCTCGTTTATAGCTCAACTACACCTCTGGCAAATTTGCTGAAATCATATGAAACAGCTAACAAACCACACGACATAACACAATATAAAAATGTTGTGCAAAAATAACAGTCAGAATATGAGCTTTACTTCGTTTAACGCTGACTAATTATCTTCATCCAAGCCGAGGAGCGTGCATTAATGTTTTCAGTGGCAAAACAAGAAACTCGTGAATATTCATGTAATTAATTACTTTCAAACGAATGATTATTGTTTTGTTTGTTATTAGCCTAATGTTAATGAAAATACAACAACAATAAAATAGAACAATAAAAAACGTTTATTTAAAAACGAATAGGCTAAGACGGATGACATTAAAAATACACTAGGCTATATTTAAAAATTCCCCTTTAAAACGATTGTTTAGCTTGTGGTTCTCTATTATTTGATTGAAAACAACAACAACAACAATAAAACAAAGACAAACTCTTATATTAGCCTAAACAAAGACATTTTTTAATTAACAAGCCGCTATCGTCCAGTCCGTAATTTCGCTCGCGGCTATATCAGTTACAGTAAATTTTAAATTCACCATCATCGGTACCCCTCAGCCGATTTGCATAGTGTTTGCAATGTCTAAAACGGAGCGTATTGTAAAGAAAAGTTATGACTGCTGCGTAGTTTCACTCGATTGAACATTGTTCTGTGTGCTTCACACCCGCGCGCGCTCTCTCAGCTTCATCACAGATTTAACTCCGCACAGTTAAATAAAACAGGCTGGGTGCTGATTATTTTTTTCTGTGAAACGCGTTGATTTGTGTAATGACAATTTTATTCTTTGCATGAAAACACTCCAATTAACAGATTTATATTGGTATAGACTGAGATGTAAAGAATCAGTGGTGGCCCCTATCGGAATTTACTGTCAATAGAGATAAGGTCTAAAGCCCTGGGTATACTTTACTTCCCGCGCCCCGATGCGTCATGCGCGCAGCCCTGCCCGCACGTCTTTCAAAGTATACCACGGATGCGCGCGGATGATCGCGATCGACACATGCGTAGGAAAAAAATGTCTACGGTCTACCAGACATCGGAGGGCAGCACTGAGTCCTGTCATCAACGGGACATTCGCTGGACATGATTGGAGAAGAACTGTAGTTTATCCACCATTGCACCATAGTTTGGAAGAAACACTGAAGAATCAAAAATTCTCTATTTTTTTGTGTTGTTTTTAAACCGGTCTTTGCACACTCTTCTTCGACCGCTGAACACTGTGCTCAATACTGTGCGTATTGCCACCTAGTGGACTCTTCTGTACTGTTGGTGCATGCGCTGTTGCACGCGGACCATCCGCGCGGTCTCGAAATTTGGGCTGAGCGCGGACGGGGTATGCGGCTGGCTGCGAGCTCTCGGAAATTACGTCATGTGCACGAACACGTGTATCCGGGCCTTAAGAGTGCTCCAGACAAACCGTTCGAAAGTAAGACTTATAGAAGGTTCTTAACTAAGATCCTTTCGGGAAACATGTATTAACGTTAAGATGCACCTTAAGGTATAACTTAAGAGTGACGTATAGCTTTAAGAAGGTTTCGGGAAATCCAGCCCCAGTATTTTCATACCCAATGACAGATATTTGTTCTTATTTTAATCATAAAATCACTTAATTGTGTTCCATTTCTCAAAAAACAAGAATTAATTTTTTCCTTTTGCATGTCAAGTAAATGTGTCTTGAGTTAAGGATGTTTAAAATGTTGTACTGGAAAACAAAATCCTGAGGAAGCATTAGGATAAATGTAGGGCCCTATGAAATCTGTTTAGTTTTTGTTTTATTCTGTTTTCATATTTCTGGACTCTGCTTTTATGGTGAATTAAATCTTCGGAACACAAATTAATATATTTTTAATAAAATCGGAAAGAGAGGCTCCTCCTTGAACTGTCACATTATCGTGGTGGAGGGGTTTGAGTACCCGAATGATCCTAGGAGCTATGTTGTCCGGGGATATATGCCCCTGGTAGGCTCTCCCAAGGCAGACAGGTCCTTGGTGAGCAGCTCACAAACCCATTATGAGTAAAATAAAAACAAGGGCCGAGACGTCGCCCGGCGTGGCAAAGCCGGGGCCCCACCCTGGGGCCTCATTTATAAAACTTTGCGTAGGATTTGCGTCAGAAGTGGCGTACGGATGAAACATAGGATGTGCGTACGCACAGAAATATTCGGATTTATAAAACCGTGCGCACGCACATCCTATGCAGTTTTCCCTTAATAAATCACAATCAATTCTAAATGTAGCCCAGCTTTTGCGGCTTCATGTCACGCCCAGAGTTGCCCATAAATAGTCCGTGAAACGCCCACAAGTTAATATTCATCGATTGCGAAATCATGGCAAATAAAGAGAGGAAATAAAAAAAACGTAACTTCACTCAATGTGAAGTAGAAATTATCGTTGGCGAGGTGGAAAATAGGAGACAAATATTTTTTGGAGGGCACAGTGTGGGCATTACTAATGCCAAAAAGGCACTTGAGTGGCAAAAGGTTGCAGACGCCGTAAATGCTGTAGCCTCACAACCTCGGACCGCGGCCGAAATAAAAAAGAAATGGTCGGACATCTAAGTCGAGGCAAAAAAGCGTCTAGCGCTCCATCGCCAGAGTGTGTCTGCCACAGGTGGGGGCAAGGGGACACCGGACTGCGGCAATTATTGGGGAATCCCTATTAATCCCTATCCCTATTATCTATGTGGAAATGGGAAATAGTTCAGTGCAAATGTAATTTCTTGCAGCTTTCTGAATGGTTGAGACATAGGCCTAAGTCATATGTTATTTTATCGAAAATAAAACAAACTAAAGGCATTTGCATGAATACCATGATTCCGTAGCTGATGAAGAAATTTTTACTATGAAAACAACTTTCCCCAGTGGACAATTAATACATCTATCTATCTATTTATCTATATATCTCCCTAATTATCTCTGTCTATCTAATTGTATCTGCTCCGCCAGACGGACACATTGACGAGAATATCAGTTTTGTACATTATTTCGTTCTGTTTACCATATTATTTATGAGGATGAATTGCATAACATGCCAATATTATTGCAGAAAATATTTAACTTTTTTTTTTTGCATTTCTGTTGTAATTTTCGTTTGATTTTGTTTGTTTTACACTGCAGATCGATCAAACGGGATCGTGTAGGCTGTTAATTGTAAGACTTGCTTTGTGAAGTCTTCATGTTATTTATGAGAGGCAGTATAGCCATTTCTTTTACACAACGGTCAACAGTTTCACAGACTTTCACGTGTTTCTTCCATCTGCCGACGGTGTCGCCATTTCTCATTTCACCCGTTTTTGTGCGTACGCCTGGGTCAGAGCTTGCGTGAAGGTCCGCACATTTTCCCGTCAAGTTTGCTTTTAATAAATACCAATTATTGCGTAGAGAGTGGCGTACGCCTTCTTTTGTGCATACGCAACGTTTATAAATGAGGCCTCTGCCACACTCTAATCAGCTGATTAGCTCAAAACACCTGCAAAGGCCTTTAAATGGTCTCTCAGTCTAGTTCTGTAGGCTACACAATCACGGGGAAGACTGCTAACTTGACAGTTGTCCAAAAGACGATCATTGACACCTTGCACAAGGAAGGCAAGACACAAAAGGTCTTTGCAAAAGAGGCTGGCTGTTCACAGAGCTCTGTGTCCAAGCACATTAATAGAGAGGCAAAGAGAAGGAAAATATGTGGCAGAAAAAAGTGTACAAGCAATAGGGACCCTGGAGAGGATTGTGAAACAAAACCCATTAAAAAAATGTGGGGGAGATTCACAAAGAGTGGACTGGAGCTAGAGTCAGTGCTTCAAGAACCACTACGCACAGACGTATGCAAGACATGGGTTTCAGCTGTCGCATTCCTTGTGTCAAGCCACTCTTGAACAACAGACAGCGTCAGAAGCGTCTCGTCTGGGCTAAAAACAAGGACTGGACAGCTGATGAGCTGTCCAAAGTTATGTACTCTGATGAAAGTAAATTTTGCATTTCCTTTGGAAATCAGGGTCCCAGAGTCTGGAGGAAGAGAGGAGAGGCACACAATCCACGTTGCTTGAGGTCCAGTGTAAAGTTTCCACAGTCACTGATGGTTTGGGGTGCATTGTCATCTGCTGGTGTTGGTCCACTGTGTTTTCTGAGGTCCAAGGTCAACGCAGCCTTTATACCAGGAAGTTTTAGAGCACTTCATGCTTCCTGCTGCTGACCAACTTCATGGAGATGCAGATTTCATTTTCCAACAGGACTTGGCACCTGCACACAGTACCAAAGCAACCAGTACCTGGTTTGAGGACCATGGTATCCCTGTTCTTAATTGGCCAGCAAACTTGCCTGACCATAACCCCATAGAAAATCTATGGGGTATTGTGAAGAAGAAGATGCGATATGCCAGACCCAACAATGCAGAAGAGCTGAAGGCCACTATCAGAGCAACCTGGGCTCTCATAACACCTGAGCAGCGCCACAGACTGATCTCCTCATGCCACGCTGCATTGCTGCAGTAATTCAGGCAAAAGGAGCCCCAACTAAGTATTGAGTGCTGGACATGCTCATACTTTTCATGTTCATACTTTTCAGTTGGCCAAGATTTCTAAAAATTCTTTCTTTGTATTGGTCTTAAGTAATATTCAAATTTTCTGAGATACTGAATTTGGGATTTTTCCGTAGCTGTCAGTTAATCATCAAAATTAAAAGAAATACAAATTTGAAATATATCAGTCTGTGTGTAATGAATGAATATAATATACTAGTTTCACTTTTTGAATGGAATTGGTGAAATAAATAAACTTTTTGATGATATTCTAATTATATGAACAGCACCTGTATATATTATCACAATATCTGCATAAGGTCAAATAGAGTGAGTTTTGATGAGAAACCTTGTATTTATCTCATGCTGGCACTCTGAAATATATTAATGGTGCGCGGCTGACTTTCTGAAAAGCTCTGCATGGATTGAAGCACGTGAAACAGGCAACACCTAAAGTCCATTTCTGATTATATTGTTTATTATATTGCAGTTTTAGAATTCCATGGAATATAATGGAATATTTTTAACAATTTTTCTGAAGAGCGCTTTCAAAGATGTCATTTCAATTTATGTATTTTATTACATTATAATATTGTTAAACTGATTATATAAGATTATGTATCAGTCAACAAGATCAGTGGCTACCTAATCATGTAACAAAATAAATCTTAATACTTCATGAACTTAATACATTTTTATTTAAAGTTGCTAAATGCCACGAGTTGGGATTTTTGCCTACAGCATTTATTATTAATACTATTAATACTTGATTTAAAATACATTTAGATCCACAACATTGGTTATTCTTTTTTTTTTTTTCTCTAAAACTGTGTAGTGGTGGAAAGTGGTGGAAATGACGGTTTATGGTGGAAAGATTGTTTCTGTTCTTCAATTGCCAATATTTTTTAATTATATGAACCTGCTCAAAACATTAATTTCATTCAAAGAAGCTATACACTGTGTGTGTGTGTGTGTGTGTGTGTGTGTGTGTGTGTGTGTGTGTGTGTGTGTGTGTGTGTGTGTGTGTGTGTGTGTGTGTGTGTGTGTGTGTGTGTGTGTGTGTGTGTGTGTGTGTGTGTGTGACAGAGAGCTAGAGAGACTGAATGTAGTGTCATAGTGTCTGTGTGCATGAAACATAAAAATGCATGGCATGCCCCATCTTATCAATCACGTTGTGTGCATTAGACATTAAAATGCTACCATCATAAACAGTTAAAAACACACAAGTGTAACATCTTAGCCTTATTCTTTTATTCTGTCCCTGTATTCCTGTGACTTCTTGGCAACCGAGTTCGGCATCTTAAATATAAATATAGATAAATTAAAATAAATATAGAGTATACTGGAAAGGTGATATATAAAGTTCTCCGTCCAAAAGCACAAATATGTCGTGAGAACACGCAAATAGTACACAAAAACGGCATAGCCTATATATCATGTCCAAAGCTACGCCTGTAATTTCTCAGTGGAGGAAATTACATTTGAGCAGTTTTTCTGCAATATTACCACACCCTCATGTCATGCTGAGCTACTTTTGGACTTAACATGTTGTTTACTCATAATAAACAAACAAATTTTTTTCATATTTCTACATAATTCAACAGAACTACTCCCAAGGTGGAAATGACGCTGAATAAAAATACTCTGTATAAAAGCTTGAGTTACCTTGATTTATTTTCTTGTGCTGATTAGCACATGTGCCTGAAGTTTCATACTTCCTTTCACTAATATTTACATGGTTACCAAGTAAATAAAATATTTAAGGTGGATGTTTTAAGGTGGATTTTGTTGAGGGAGGTGGACCTGGGGACAGACTTATTTTATTCCAAAAATAGTTTAAATTGTAATATACATACACTCTAAAAAAAAAAGGTTCTATATGGCACCAAAAATGGTTATTGGCTCGTAATCATAGGGGAACCTTTTTTAGTGCTATATAGCACCTCTGAAGAACCACTGAGGCACCAAAATTGGTGCTATAGCACTAAAAAAAGGTTCCCCTATGATTACGAGCCAAGAACCATTTTTGGTGCCATATAGAACCTTTTTTTTTTAAGAGTGTATGGAATTTCGATGGTATGATATTTTATTTGTCCTTAAGACAAACATATTATAACAATATTTTTAAATCGATCCTTTAATATACATTTTTAACATTCAAAGAGGGCCAGTCTGGGTTGGGGACAAGCACAAAACTGGAAAATCTGCCAATAAACAGCCTTGCAAAAGCATTTTTAAAAGAAAACAGTGGCAAGATTTGGTGGTTACTAAGAACTTCATAATGACAATGTATTTATTTTACAACAAAAAAAGGCCAAGGACAAAAAAGTGCCTGTAGTTGGAGAATCACCCAGGTATACACTATGCGTCACATGACTAAACATGCATGCGTAATAGTTTTCAATATATCTGCTTTGGAGAGTTTTCAAAAAGCTACATTTCGTTGACTAAAAACACCGTCTCAGTGTGGACGGAAGGCCAAAACGGAGAGAAAGATGCGTTTTCAAACGAAAACGTATTAGTGTAGACATGGCCTCGATTTGAGACCTTCTGCTTCAGTTTAAGGCATTAAGGCCTTACTTTGTGTGAAGGTTAAATTAAGACTTTAAGACCCACAGAAACCCTGCATTTATCCTCATACAAGGCGGCGGACACAAGCTCCAGCACGAGATCAGCGCTGTTACGATGGAAATGGGACAGACAGCTCGATTACACTGGAATTACTTTTCATTTTTACTTCTGTTTGTTAAACGAGCTTAAAGCCAGGCAATGTGACTATAACAGGCTATACTGTATACTATCAATTAACGAATAGGCCTACATGAATACTGGTCAGCAAGTCAGTGGTTGTGGAGTATTTTATTATTTTTAAGCTTAGAGACTCAAGTTCCTCTTTAGACAGGGCCGGCCCTGACCAATTTGCTGCCCTAGGCAAGATTTTACTTGGTGCCCCTTGTAAGGTTTAGCACTACATGTTATCAGTCTAAGTTGTGGAATTACTACTGTTTTATTTTTGTAATGCATTGATGTTTTTATTTTTATTTTCATTGTTATTGTTTTATATGATGTCCAGTCCATTCTATCATTATGTTCATGATATTATTATTTTATTTTTTAAAAGGATGATAGTTAAACTATACAAAAATAGCACCTACGCCACATTACAGCCTAAACACAAATAGCAAGAGTAATAGCATCCAGCATTCATGCACAAACTATGCATTGAGAACTAGCAAAAGTGTTTGTTTTCCAGTAGATGGCAGCAATCTTCCACTAAACTATGCACATTCATGTTTTCACCATGAATTAAACTGAGAAATGTAGATATTTAATGTGAATTTTAAATAAAATGTTGCTATTTTAAATAAACTTGTATATAAATATCATTACTAATTTTGGCAAATACATTTTAAAATTGCCATATGTCCCCTTAAAACGGCACAACTGTAGAGTAAAAACATTAGGCTATTAAAAAAGTGATATTGCATGCGTTTTTATCTACAAAATCACACTGGCTGGCCTCTCGAGAACCCAGAACAGCTGTTTGCATAAAGTTTAAGGTAAAACTGGAATTAATTAACGAACATTAGTATTTTACTACTATGCAATTAAATAAACTGTACATTCATTAGCCTACATCACTTTACCTCACTTTACACTGCAAAAAAAATGCTCTTCTTATTTAGTATTTTTTCTTGTTTCCTGTCCAAATATCTAAAAATTCTTAAATCAAGATGTATTTACTAGTAAAATGACAGATATATTTAGATATTTTTCTTTTCTTGTTTTCTGGGGGGTAAAAACACTCAAATGAAGAGATTTTTTGCATAAAACAAGCTAAATTATCTGCCAAATGGGGTGAGAAAAATTATCTTGTTTCTGTTTGGGACAGAAACAAGAAACAAGATTTCAATCAGAAACTTATTTTTCTCACCCCATAGGCAGATAATTTAGCTTGTTTTAAGCATAAACTCACTTAATTTTATTTTCAAGAAAACATTTTACATTTTACTTATCTAGTAAATGCATCTTAATTTAAGAAGTTTCAGATATTTAGACTAGAAACAAGACAAAAATACTAAGTAAGAAGAGCATTTTTGCAGTGTTTCCCTTATCTTGCCTGCATCAGAGGGCTTCTGTCTTTTTTGACACTACAATTCGGCCATCCGTCATAAATTATCAGGCAACTTTCACCGTGTCAACACCTGGCGCGAGCGGCCAAGCACCCTAAAAAATGAAAGCAATCCTGTCTACATTAGATGCGGCGAGAGGCGACGCAACACAACAAATTCCCAACTTTAAACTGATCGCGCGTTATATTTCTGACGCACTTCAAGTAGCTCGGCGGGGGAGATTGATGAGGTGGACCGGGAAGATGTGGGGGACTTAGTTAAGTTAATATTTCAAATTAATATTAATAAAATAGTATCAGTAATACATTTTGGCGCCCCTATGGATGAGTGGCGCCCCTAGCATTTGCCTATTCCGCCTATGCCACGGGCCGGCCCTGTCTTTAGACATTAATGTAAATGTGAAGTACGAAATAAACCTGTATAAGAAAAAAAAAAATTTAACAACCTGATTTGCGGGTAACATTAAACATGGTGCTCCGTCCTATAGTCACCCAAATTGGGCCGTTTTTAACCCAGTGTTTGTTTGTTTAGTGTAGGCCTATGAGGTTTGAATTGGTGTTGCGTCAAATAATTCAGAATTTGCATTGAGCCATTTTAGCTAAATCAACAATTTTTTATACACTGGGATGTAAATATACCTTTATAAAAAGGCAAAACGTTGAGGATAACAGGAGTCAATATCACACTTGAATGTTGTGTTTATGTAGAGTATGCTGGTCATTCCCAGGTAATGCATGAACGGATAAGACAATTACTTTGCTTTAGATCGAACCATCTGCCACGTGCACTACTGATGTACAAGTGTTGTGCAAAACAATGAAACCACAACAAAGCACTGTTCAAAAAACTTTAATGCTGATATTTGGCACCAGTTTGACTGACAGCAGAAGTTCAGGAGTCTACTCCAATAACAGGCGGGATGTCCAGTAAATGACCTGATCGTCCAGTTAGGCTTTGTTTTGTGATAATGACCGGCTGACTGTGCATTAGATTTACTGTTGAATGACATGGTTCATGTTAGTTTATCATAGTATGATGATCAATTACTACAATTCATTTGATCTTCTTGCTGTTCTTGTCGTCCTCATACACCTGAAAGAGAAAACAGATTTAGTTGATCTGCAGTGTGTGTCAGTCCGAGTGTTTGATTGAGACTCACATCACCTTAATCACAGCAGTACATGTGAACATCATTGAGAGCGGTGTCATCTCCATCTCCCTGTGGCTCTTCTATCTTCGTGCTGATGCCGCAGATTCCTCTTCCCCCACACTTTGAGCTCCACCTGCCCCAGTCACCCCAGGTTGTGCCGTCACCCTGCAGCTCAGTACCGTCACTGCATTCGAACCTGGAGAAAATTTAAAAATGACAATGATAAAATGTAATGGTGATGTGATCACCTGCAGCCTCTTGCACTCGGCATAAATTAAAAATAAAAAAAACCACGAACCGCGTGATGAGGGAAGTCGTTAAATAGCAAAATAAAACCAGGTTGACTTATAGCACCACATGCTCACCTGATGTTGTTTGCGGCCGTGTCATCTCCTATTATTTGTTCAGATTCGACTCTCAGTTGGAACCGTCTCAATAATCCTTTAGGACAATTTTTGACAGCTTTCCACTCACCCCAGCTGAAGACAGACAGAGGTTTCTCGATCAAATCAATTAAAGCAAATCCTCAATTTACTTCTCTAGCTTAAACACTTAATACAAGAATTGTTCATCTAAGTCCATTACTATCCTATGTGGGACTCAATCGAGGTGATGCCATTTGAGGATGAATCTTGTTCGGACCGATCGGTACAGTAAAGACGAATCCCATTGAGCGCTGTATCATCACCATCAGGATCTTCCACCTTAAAACAACAACATTGAGACAATCTTCCATTTGAAAAAAGGTTAACTCTAACCCAACCCATAGTAATATTTACAGGGTTTCTGCAGGTTATGAAGGTACGTCAAGTTTACATTTAAAATTTAAGGAAACATAACTCTGCAATATGTCAATAGCCAATGAGTTGCATTAGAGAAATATCGGACATTTTGAGAAAGTGATTTTAGTATTAAACCACATGTGCCAATGGGTTAACCTAATCCCAATGGAAGTAATTTCCATACCCAATGACAGATATTTCTTGTTTCAAGCATAACTTAATTGTGTTCAATTTCTCAGAAAATAAGAGTTAATGTCTACATTTTGCATGCCAATGTCGAGTAAAGGTGTCTTGATTTAAATAATTGACATGGAACCCAAATCCTGAGGAAGCATTAAATATAGGGTCCTATGAAATCTGTTATATTGTTTTATAGTTTCTTCTTTTAATTTCTGGACTCCGCATTTATGGTGAATTAAATCGTACTGACTGTCATCTACGGCAGTGGTTCCCAACCACGTTCCTGGAGGACCCCCAACAGTGCACATTTTGCATGTCTCCTCAATCAAACACACCTGATTCAGGTCATCAGCTCATTAGTAGCTACTCCAAGATCTGATGTGGGTGTGTCAGACAAAGGACACATCCAAAATGTGCACTGTTGGGGGTCCTCCAGGAACGTGGTTGGGAACCACTGATCTACGGTACACAAACGAATACATTTAATGAAATCGGAGAGCGCAACTATTTTGATGCTAGAGATCGCAAGACTAATCCATAGGAATCAAGCGGTTTATTCCAATTTTACTTTAGAGACTCGATCGCTTTATATGAAGGAAAGTCTTACGGGTTCAGAACGACATTAGGGCGAGTAAATGAAGACAGAATTTAACTTTTGGATGAACGGACCCTTCAAGTGTTATGACCTACATTTGATTCATTCGTCCAAAAACCGGACAAATTCCGTGACATTCTGCATTTTTTATATATAAAAATAATTTATATAAATTCCATCAACGTTCTCTGCACAGAAATCATAGGGACCTAATTTAAAGATATGATATTGAATTTAAGAGTTTCTGCTTCAATTAAAGACATTGAGGCCTTAAATTGTGGACGGTCAGATTAAGACTTTTAGACCCACTAAAAAACCCTGACTTTTCCCTTCATGCTCTCTAGCATTACACACTTTAAAAATCAGGTGCAGTTTCCTGGAGATAATAAAAAAGCAACTCCTCTGTTAATGAACCTTTGAAGCTCTAAAGCACTCGTGTTTTAAGATTGAACATTGGTCTGGGGAGTCTGCTCTGTAATTTTACTGCACACGAGGCGTGATCATCTAGCATAGTGATCATCAGCTCAAATGACTACTTCAACCAATCAGACCATCGCGTCTCTATCCGTCAGTGTTAAACCTGCAAACAGCGCACAGGTGGATAAGCCGGTTTGTGATTGGTCCCCGCAAATTTGTAACAGAAGCAGGAGATATATAATATATATATAACACGTTTCCAGCCTGAGCTGCAGGGCGAAATCAAATCTACTAAAACAACCCCATATTAGCAAAATAGAATAAATGCCCAACTTACCCTCAGGCTAAACCCATAGGCGTACGTTCCATCGGGACACATGCTAACATGCCTCCAAGTCCCCCAGGGCCCTCCATTCGGCACAGTCAGCACTGATCTGTGGTCTCTGGCTGAGCTCACATGCTGCCCAATAATGGCTAGCAGTGAAAACGCAATGGAAAAGAAGTGATGCATTGCTACAGCTCTGACCTGATTGAGAGATGAATCTTCAGATGATCTGCAGCCTCAAAGTGATCAGTTGTAAACGGGCGGCTCAACCCCTGTGATGTGAGAATGATCAGACAGACTCAGAGACAGTGCAGAACCACAACACTCTCGAGTGAAGCCTCAGATTTATACACAAGATTGAGCTGATCAATGAAGTCCAGGCCATCCACTCACAGCACTCAAAGATCAACCCCTACCATATATGGCATATTAACAAATCACAGGTAGTCAGTTCTAACAGGTGTTCTGAAATACTCGGTGATTTTCGGTGACACTGGGCGGAGCTTACATGAATATTCACGAGTTTCCTGTTTCGTGTTAAAGCGCCACTAAAAATATTAGTTTCAGCGTCCAATGAAGTTAAGCTTCTTTTATTGATAGCCTAACTGTTTATGTGCTCAATAGTTTGCACACAACAATAGGCTTGTTTGAGATGAGCGAAATCTGCGCAGAACCGATCACCGGTGATCAGCGCATGCCGGTTAGAAAAGTGTCCGAGGGCGGTCCGCCGTGCTCTGATGTCATGCCGACATATGTCAAAAAACTCTCGCGAGCGAAAGGCGGATGTGTCGGATTTTGCAGTCGAGCGCAGCTGCTCTCCACAGACTGCGCGGAGCAAAAGCATGATGGGAAACGACTTGCTGACGACACAGCTTAATGCTTATTGGTTTAAACAACCGTGATGTATGGTTCTTTTTCGAAATGTTTGATTTTAAAACTCTGATATCATGTTTTTATGAGTGAATATTCCCAAACTCTCTAACAAAGGCGATCTCTCTGTGGGTTATGTGATTGTTGTCATATTTATATAAAAAAATATATATATACAAACATGTATGTAGGCCTAATTAAAGTAAAAATGATTGATAAACACGTCTTTCGAATGGAAATAAATAACAAAAACTTTGGGTGTCTTGTTCATAATATTTATTTTCATATAAAAGTAACAGAACTTAAATTACATCCAGTTTATCAGCAACAAAGCGCACGAGTGTGAATCCCGCGATATCCGCCTTTGATCTCGCAGGTGTCGGATCCACTACGAGAAGAGAGAACTGTCCGGCTTGCCTGCACTTTTTTCACTCCTCCCCTCACTGCAGCCGCCTAGTCTCGGCTGAATTTCAGGCGAGGCGAGGCGCATCTCAAACAAGCCTAATATCATTTAATGATTACAGACAATGATTTGTCAGTGGCCTACCGTTAGTAAATGAGTTTGTTTGTTTTAATTATAGGCTACTTCTGTTTTACTTTAATGGTGTTTAAATTACTCTGATAACTTGTGTGAATGTGTCAGTGGTAATAATAAATAGCATAATAAAGTTTCAGTTGTGATTATTTTGTAATTCCCTATATATTGCTTTCTCAAAGCCTGCATAATTCCATCAGACATTAGTATTAAAACACAATGAGAAATGTTTATGTTTATGACATGCATGAATTAATGCATGTAAACCTTCATCTTTTCCCAAAAAACACGCAATGCTCTATATGGTTAGAAATATGATTGTGAAATTAGCAGCACTTTCACAAGAGTTTAGTTCAGTTCTACAAGCTTACATTGTTAAAATAATTGTTGTTATTGATCAACCACAAAGATAAAAGTTACTCATGGGGTTTCTATATACAAATGTGTAAATGGAGAAGACATAATTGGCAAAAGTATGAGGATTACTCTAATTAATATGGGAAAATTTTATATATACACACTGCTGTGATTGTTCTTTCATTTTTTAATTGCTTGCTCAGATGATGCTAAACAATATAGAAGAGTCTTTATAAAATCCTAAAGTGAAGTGTTATTTTTTTCATATTATCAGAAAACATTCCCAAGCTTATGCCCCCAAAAACGATGCATTTAGTTTACAAAATGACAAATCATGTCTTAAAATCCCTTTGAGCACTTGCACTGTGACAGCACTGTGTTAAACTGAATCCTGATATGGAACTACTGAAGCTGTGAAATTAGCAAATCTGCAGCACATTCACAATGAAATGTTTTAGTTCTGTTCTACAAGCTTTACATATAATTAAAATAATGACATTTATTTAGTGGCAAAAATAATAGACTGTGTAGTAATTTGCACATTTACTGTAAATCTTAAAGATAAAAGTAAATCCGAGAGTAGTTTCATTTTGAATAAAAAAAAGAGCAGCTGGTTCTGTGCTGAAAAGTCACGACAAATGACATAATTAGCAAAAACACTTTTATTTAAACACACACACACACACACTTTTATATAAACACACAAATTAACACACTTTTATTTAAACACACATGTAGCACTTATCTAATAATTAGCAATAGTTTAATGGATTGCTTATTGTATAATACAGTTTGGATTTGAACTTGTCAGAAGATTTAGGGATCGCTAAGGAGGTAGCGGGTTGTACTGAGAAACAACAGACAGACACAAGATTAAATTTGAAATAGAAATATAATTGATTTCACCTTTAAAGAAAATATAGAAAGTTAATCAAATAAAATAAAGTAAATTACAAAATCACATGGACAAACAATAAAACTGACTGAAAATTCCCTCTGAGTGCACTCGGTTTTTCCCTGAAATATATGCACAGACCGGTCAATTCAGTACATCAAAAATAATTAAAAAATAAAATAAAATAAAAATAAAAGAATACACAAAGAGAAAGTGTAGTGTCTCTCTCAAAAGACCTCAAGTGTTCTCATATGTTTACAATGTCTCTTGATCTGGTCTATGGATGACCATACACCCTTAAAATTTCTCTTGCTTCACGATAACTGGAAAACTCAAAGAAAGGATATCGTCGTCCTCTCCATGATGTATTTTCTTCTACTCTGCTAAAGGTTTGCTTGGCTCGCCATCCAAAATGGAGTTCACAGGGTGTCACAGAAGATCGCTCGGGTGTCACGTTTCCAAGAGACAAGAAAGAAGAAAAGAGAGAAGAAGAAAGAAAAAATAGAAACAAGAAAGACAAAGAAAAAAAAATCCTGGCCTCTGAATCAATAGCGTTTCACTTATACAGACACGTGGCCAACAATGGCGACGGTGAAACTCTTTGATCGATTTTTTTTTTTTTTGCTCTCACACAGGCGCACCTCTATTACAGGCGTGCGCGACCACAAAATGGCGTCACGAACTGCAATGCACAAACGACCATGCGGTTCACGTTAGACATTTACAACTAATCGAAACAAAACTACAATTTAAAAAGAAAATAACCAGTCCACAGCAACTCAATTACTGTTTAGTAGCGGTAATTCTAGCTTATTATGAAATAATAGTCTATTTGTCATAATTTATATGATACTGACTCACCTAATAGATTGTATTACTATATTCAGTCGGCTTCTTACTCCGAATGCATCGAAGTAATTGAATTTTGAACTTCCTCGTACTTTTCGAAGGGTTGAAGTCTAAATTTGATCAGTTTGGATCACATTGATCGATCACGTCTGCTCTCTCCATCAAGGTCGTCTCTTCTGTCATCGCGCATGCTCATTGACACGCACGGCGCAAAATGACAAAGAGCTCTCATTCGTCAATCACTGAGGATTAATCTGGAAATTAATTTGCATTAATTTATTTATTCTTAATCAGTTTTACACCTCTTACTGACTTTTAATAAGGGAATATGATATAACTAGATGGTATATAAATTAAATAATCCCCTTTATTTAACCTGTGTTACACACACATTAAAGCTACACTGTGATATTTTCCCCCATCTAGTGGTGAAAAGGTATATGACCATCAAGTGAATTTTAGTTTCTGTTCCTCTCAATTCCGATTTCGTTTCAACTCCTACGGTGGCCGATTTAGTCCAAGATTAACATGGCTTCCAGTTCGACCTCGTCCACATTCGACACGGTGCCTGTGGGATATTTTCTGTGCGCAGTGGGATGGTTGGAACTCAACTGGCCTAATTATTCGGCTAGAAAGAACTTCAGCTAATCCAGAGTGAACTTTGATGATAGTAATGTTTATTCAGTCATCCAATTGCAAGGCATAAACAGGTTTGCGTGGATATGTACATAAATGTGGTTTCTGTGAGAGAACAAATAAGGATGGTAAATATACATACACAGTTAAGAACTGTATAACTATAAGTTACATTTGTATAATGTAACCGTAAACCATAGCTTATTGTACCATATATAGGCGCTAAATGCAGCTGCATTAAAAGGAGCGGAGCTGCCGCTGCTAACAAGCGGTGTCGGATTACAAAAGTGTGTGCGTGCGCTCTGTATAACAATTGTTAATATGACGATCAGACCTGATACATATTTCCATCAACATACATTACAAGCAAATATTTTCTATAAACGAATAAACATTGTTGAAAACAAAATAACTGAATGATTATTCAAATAGGTGAGCAATGCTATTGTATGTTGACACAAAAATACTTCTGAGGTGACATCAACTGAATTACGCGATGACACACTCTGAAACACATCTACAATGACAATAACTATTATTACTTACGGAGTTATTAACGCACAGAAATACCACACAAGGAAAAACAGACTTTTGAGGAATAAACAAGCCAGGAAAACTCCGTATAACTCTGTTACTGGACGCTGCTGAGATGAAAACTATCTGCGCATGCACCAGACAAGTCTGAACAAGTTGACGCGCACATGCGCGAGGCAGGGAATTTTGTACAGTGCCATCGAGTGTTAAAACCGGTTAAAACGCGAAAGGCGAAGCTTGAATTTATGGGTATGTCCCTCTTTGGCTAATGTACTTTCAAGATGGAGGGGCAACATGGCGACCACCGTTAGATCCCATTACCTTATGTATTTTCAATGGCATATTATAAACTTACGAGAATACTTTATTACTTGAAAGAAGTAAATATACATTAATGAGCACATATATTTTTGAAAGAACTAAGTGTTTTTAGCTAAGAATAGATTAAAAAAGTTACACAGTGTAGCTTTAACACACTTTACAGGGTCAAATCAAAGTTTGGTTTTCTCATGCAATCCCAGCGATTACAGCCTTTGCAGCTGACACGTTCAATCGAATAATCAAATAAAAATATAATAAACTGACATTTACAACAAACCTTTATTATTAAAACTATAATGTTCAAAACAATGTGAAAATTAAAGGTGTCTGCTTTGTCTGCACGGATATTTACTGGCACAAGTCATCTTCTTGGAAAATAATCAAGATTATATAGACACTGGTTATCACGCTTAATCATGGCCCATTAAGATAATACATTAAAAGTACATTAACTTGTGTTCATGCTTGTGAGCAATTTTGGAAACAAGACATTCAAGTCCCAGATTAGAAGAGCTTCTGCAAACTATGAAATTTCACTGCTACCTTAACCACAGGAGTTTATAATTAATATTATGTAAATTTGTAAAATTATGTAAAAAAACAGACACATAAAAATACTTAAACGCGATTGGCTCGTTTATAGCTCAACTACCTCTGGCAAATTGGCTGAAATCATATCAAACAGCTAACAAACCACATGACATAACACAATATAAAAATATTGTGCAAAAATAACAGTCAGAATATGAGCTTTACTTCGTTTAACGCTGACTAATTATCTTCATCCAAGCCGAGGAGCGTGCATTAATGTTTTCAGTGGCAAAACAAGAAACTCGTGAAATTCATGTAATTAATTACTTTCAAACGAATGATTATTGTTTTGTTTGTTATTAGCCTAATGTTAATGAAAATACAACAACAATAAAATAGAACAATAAAAAACGTTTATTTAAAAACGAATAGGCTAAGACGGATGACATTAAAAATACACTAGGCTATATTTAAAAATTCCCCTTTAAAACGAATGTTTAGCTTGTGGTTCTCTATTATTTGATTGAAAACAACAACAACAATAAAACAAAGACAAACTCTTATATTAGCCTAAACAAATAATTTTGTTTTCATTAACAAGCCGCTATCGTCCAGTCCGTAATTTCGCTCGCGGCTATATCAGTTACAGTAAATTTTAAATTCACCATCATCGGTACCCCTCAGCCGATTTGCATAGTGTTTGCAATGTCTAAAACGGAGCGTATTTTAAAGAAAAGTTATGACTGCTGCGTAGTTTCACTCGATTGAACATTGTTCTGTGTGCTTCACACCCGCGCGCGCTCTCTCAGCTTCATCACAGATTTAACTCCGCACAGTTAAATAAAACAGGCTGGGTGCTGATTAATTTTTTTCTGTGAAACGCGTTGATTTGTGTAATGACAATTTTATTCTTTGCATGAAACCACTCCAATTAACAGATTTATATTGGTATAGACTGAGATGTAACGAATCAGTGGTGGCCCCTATCGGAATTTACTGTCAATAGAGATAAGGTCTAAAGCCCTGGGTATACTTTACTTCCCGCGCCCGGACGCGTCATGCGCGCAGCCCTGTCCGCACGTCTTTCACTAGCTGTGTCCCAAAGTGAAGGGTGCGCACATCGAAGGCCGTGCACTTCGAAGGCCAGACCAGGCCACGCCTTAGAAGTGCATGAAGTGCATGAAGGGCGAACCGAGGGACAGGGTTGCCAGGTCTGCACAACAAAACCCCTCCAATTGCTAATCAAAAGTAGCGGAATCACGGCCAAAATGGGCCAGCATATGCCAAAACGCGGAGGGCGCCCAGTACAAATATTGCTAAAGTAAAGACAACTTACACCTGTGTACTATAGGCTACAAACAAAACAAACCACATCAACAGTAAATGCCTCCCAATTCCAGACTTGGCAACACTGAACCGAGCGTCGTTGAATGGGCTGTAGGTGTGTGGCAACTGACAGCGGACGTTCGTGAGGAGATTTTAAATAGAGAAATGGAGCTGAATTTATTTATTTATTTTTTGCTTTTTATAAGTTTTATTGGATTTTGACATGCTTCAAAGCCTGCGATGATGGGAGACCGGACCATAAGCACGTAAATCTGTATATGGTTAAATATTTAATCGTTAAGTTGCAACTATTGTTTATTTATTATGTTAAATGTAGGCTAACTGTTAAAATATTTTTTAAACATTTATATATTTACGTCCAACTCTTTATTTAAGTACTTATTTTATTTTTATTCAACTCACATCATCTCAGATGCAATTAGCTATACTTTTTATGACATGCCAGCCGTCGACCGATTCAGCCCCGCAAACCTGCGGACAGTGGAAATATGCGCTCATGATGTCCCGCTGGCACAGGCCTTCCCAGGGTTTCTATTGTGCATTACCATCCCGGTCCAGCTCCACCAGCGTCGCCCGCTCAGCTCAATGAAAGTGTAGAAATGTGTTCTTCTGTTTCAGCTGTTAATTTACATTTCTGTTGTTTCTGATGTTTATTGTAGGCCTATGAATAGTTAAAAAAACTATTAGATAAAAATAGGTAAAAAGTACTTTAAATAATTAATGTATAGACCAATTTATTTTCATTTCCACATTTTAATTTACATGACAAGAAAATATATGCATGAACATATGAATTTCTACAAATTATAACTTGCATTACAAAAATAAACAGAATGTACAAAACAACCTCTCTTTTATTTAGCCTACACATTTCAAGTTAACGAAAATTAACAATAGACAGCAATTACTTGGTTTAATTTACAAATAACTTGCATAAAATAAAATAATAATAATATAGAGAATATATATATTGTTCTGTGCATCCCGGCCACGACTTTACATTCAGCCTTTGGAGGTATAATGGACGTCGTCAGTGAGCGACATTCATTCATTTATTCATTCATTCATATTAAATACTTTATTTTGCAGTAATGTCAGCAGTTTTCGTTTATTTGCATTTTGACTTATAGTTTTGAGTGACAGATGTCGTATTTGATTTAGCCTATTTTTGTCTGTGACATATTTTAGGTGTTGACAGTAGCCTATGCCTATAAGAAAAAATAAATAAATGATTGCTTGGCCAACATAGCCTTACTTCTGTTATCCCCAGTCTCTCTCTCTTCCTGTAGAGGAAATTTAAAACAGATTCTGGAAACGAAATTAAATTTAGCTGGATCGGTCGGGAATAAAATAATTTATAGCGCGTGAGCACGGAGTGAATTTGAAGCGCGAGCGGGAGGGTGCGGTGCTTAATAGATCTTATTGCGGGAGCGGGACGAAAAAACAGCCCCACACAGATCTAATTTGTATTTAAAGAAAGTGCAGAAATAAGAGATAAAAGAAAAAAAGAGCAAAAAAGGAGAGAATTGACTGATTCCTCTTCTTGAGAGAATGATTGAGAAATAAATAACACTTATGCTAGTTAAAATTGGGAAATTATCTTGCCAGGTTGCTCTACCACGAATGCACTAAACGTTTTGTTTACTTCAAGTTCAAGTGGTTGCGCCAGGCTACACTTGCCGACCGCTACCGTCTTTCACTGGGAAATTTAAACCCGCCGCGGGAATGCGGACCAGTCAAATCCTGTAATCACCAGTGTGCTATGAATTCTGGGATAGGGTAGGCTGCGAAGTTGTGGTAAGGTTCCATCTGCTGTACCCTTCCTTTGCCTGAGAAACGGAGGGCGCATTTTGAGTTGCTTTCGACTTGCGGCAGCCTTCGTTGCGCTGCTGTGACGCAATCGCACTTCAAATGCGGCCTTCGGAAGTGCAGATTTCACACTGGGACACCCTTCGTAGTGCCGCAATGACGCAATCGCACTTCAAATGCGGCCTTCGAAGTGCGCGCCCTTCACTTTGGGACACAGCTAAAGTATACTACACCACGGATGCGCGCGGATGATCGCGATCGACACATGCGCAGTAAAAAAAATGTCTACGGTCTACCAGACATCGGAGGGCAGCACTGAGTCCTGTCATCAACGGGACATTCGCTGGGCATGATTGGAGAAGAACTGTAGTGCATCCACCATTGCAACATAGTTTGGAAGAAACACTGAAGAATCAAAAATTCTCTCTTTTTTTTCAAGCGTGTTGTTTTTAAACCGGTCTTTGCACACTCTTCTTCGACCGCTGAACACTGTGCTCAATTCTTTCTGTATTGCCACCTAGTGGACTCTTCTGTACTGTTGGTGCATGCGCTGTTGCACGCGGGCTATCCGCGCGGAAATTTGGGCTGCGCGCGGACGGGGTATGCGGCCGGCTGCGAGCTCTCCGAATGACGGAAATTACGTCATGCGGACGGTGCACGAACGCGAACATCCGAAGTATATCCGGGCCTTAAGAGTGCTCCAGACAAACCGTTCGAAAGTATGACTTACAGAAGGTTCTTAACTAAGATCGTTTCGGGAAACATGTATTAACGTTAAGATACACCTTAAGGTATAACTTAAGAATGACGTATAGCTCCGATCCAGCCCAATGTCAAGTAAATGTGTCTTGAGTTAAGGATGTTTAAAATTTTGTACAGGTAAACAAAATCCTGAGGAAGCATTAGGCTAAATGTAGGGCCCTATGAAATCTTTTTAGTTTTTGTTTTATTCTGTTTAAATTTTTCTGGACTCAACTTTTATGGTGAAATAAATCTTCAGAACACAAATTAATATATTTTGAATAAAATCGGAAATAAAGGCTCCTCCTTGAACTGTCACATTATCGTGGCGGAGGGGTTTGAGTATCCGAATGATCCTAGGAGTTATGTTGTCCGGGGATATATGCCCCTGGTAGGCTCTCCCAAGGCAGACAGGTCCTTGGTGAGCAGCTCACAAACCCATTATGAGTAAAATAAAAACAAGGGCCGAGACGTCACCCGGCGTGCCAAAGCCGGGGCCCCACTGGACAGACTCGGCAGACCCAAATGTACTGTGAGGGTGTGTTGGGAACATTTGGCAGAGCCCCCTGTCAGAGAAATCTTCAACTCCCACCTCCGGCAGAGCTTCAACCAGATCCCGAGGGAGGCTGGAGCTATTGAGTCTGAGTAGTGGATGAGATCCGCCATGAGTACCTCAAGTTTCTGGATATTGTTCAGCTATTTTGGCTGACACGCCTCTGCAGCATCTCTTGGCAGTTGCGGACAGTACCTCTGGATTGGCAGACTGGGGTGGTGGTCCCTCTTTTGAAGAAGGGGGACCAGAGAGAGTGTTCCAACTACAGGGGATCACACTTCTCAGCCTCCCCGGGATAGTCTATGCCAGGGTACTGGAGAGGAGAATTCGGCTGATAGTGGAACCTCAGATACAGGAGGAACAGTGTGGTTTTCGTTCCGGTTGTGGAACACTGGACCAGCTCTATACCATTTCCAGGGAGATGGAGGGTTCTTGGGAGTTTGCCCCACCAATCCACATGTGTTTTGTGGATTTGGAGAAATTTTGTGGATTTCCTCATGGCGTCCTGTGGTGGGTGCTTTGGGAGTATGGGGTCCCCCTGCTTACGGCTGTTCGGTCCTGTACGACGGGAGCAGGAGCTTGGTCTGCTTTGCCAGCAGTAAGTCAGACTTGTTCCCGGTGCATGTTGGCCGCTGCTTTTTGCAGATGATGTTGTCGTGTTGGCTCAGACCAGTACCTTCAGCGTGCACTGGGACGGTTTGCAGCCGACTGTGAAACGGCTGGAATGAGAATCAGCATCTCCAAGTCCGAGGCCATGGTTCTCTGTTGGAAAAGGGTGGCTTGCCCACTTCAGGTTGGTGGAGAGTTCCTGTCTCAAGTGGTGGAGTTCAAGTATCTTGGGGTCTTGTTCATGAGTGAGGTAAGCATGGAACGGAAGATTGACAGATGGTTTGGTGGAGCTTCTGCAGTAATGCGGTCGATGTACCTGTCATTCGTGGTGAAGGAGGAGCTGAGCTGTAAGGCGAAGCTCTCGATTTACCTTTCAATCTACGTTCCTACTCTCACTTATGGTCATGAGCTGTGGGAACGAAAGGACAAGATCACGGATACAGGCGGCCGAAATTAACTTTCTCCGCAGGGTGGCTGGGTGCTCCCTTAGAGATAGAGCTCGGTCACTCGGGAGGAGCTCAGACTAGACCCGTTGCTCTTCCACATCGAGAGGAGCCAGCTGAGGTGGCTCGTGCCTCTATTTCGGATGCCTCCTGGACGCCTTCTCAGGGAGGTGTTCTGGGCACGTCCCACTGGGAGGAGACCCCGGGGAAGACCTAGGACACGCTGGAGGGATTATCTCTCCCGGCTGGCCTGGGAAAGCCTCAGGGTTCCCCCGGAAGAGCTGGAGGAAGTGGCAAGGGAGAGGGAAGTCTCTCTGCTTAGACTGTTGTCCCCGCGACCCAGCCCCGGATAAGCGAATGATGGATGGATGGATGGATGGATGGAAAGAGAGCAACTACCACTTTGATGCTGGAGATCGTTAAATCAATCCATAGGAATCAAGCGGTTCATTCCAATTTTACTGAAGAGACTTGATTGCTTTATATGATGAAGGAAAGTCTTACAGGTTTGGAACGACATTAGAGTGAGTAAATGAAGACAGGAATTTGGAAAGACAGGAAGGGTTGCCAGGAGAAAGCCTCTTCTCTCTAAAAAAACATGGTAGGACGTGGTCTGAACAATCCTAAGACTTCTAGAACAATGTCCTTTGGACAGATGAGACCAAAGTGGAGATGTTTGGCCATAATGCACAGCGCCAAGTTTGGTGAAAACCAAAAGAGCATATCAGCACAAACACCTCATACCAAAAGTCAAGCACGCTGGTGGAGGGGTGATGATTTTGGGCTTGTTTTGTAGCCACAGGACCTGGGCACCTCACTGTCAATGAGTTTACCATGAACTCTTTATACCAAAGTATTCTAGAGCCAAATGTGAGACCATCTGTTTGACAGCTAAAGCTTGGCCAAAAATGGGTCATGCAACCGGACAATGATCCGAAGATCACCAGCAAATCTAAAACAGAGCGGCTGAAAAAGAAAACAATGAAGGTGTCGCAATGGCCCAGTCGAAGTCCAGACCTCATCCTGACTGAAATGCTGTGACAAGAGCTGTGCATAAACAAATGCCCACAAACCTCAATAAACTCAAGCAACATTGTAAAGAGGAGTGGGCCAAAATCCTGAACCTGTATAGAACATAAGGGACGTTCCTAAAACATCCTCATTTGGTTATGAAGGTGCTGCAGTTCAAGGTTCCTTATCTGACTTTAGGGGGAAGTTCCATATTGGTTATGTTATGGTCACACAGCAACGGTACAAAGAGGATATTTGGGACATTGCTGACGTGGAGTTGACGGGAGCTGGAGGCGAGACAAGACTTCAGTCATCTATTGCTGTTTCGTCTGTGGCGTTCGGAGGTCAGACAGTTTGAACTGTGCCTAGGAGGAGACTGCTGATGAACTGTGTCACAAGAATTCGACGCTGAAGACTTGGGTGGGCGACAGATATACAGACTGGTGAGTTGTGGCCTAACTAGATCAAGCACTTTTACTCACATTACTCTACATTTATGGCTGGTAGAGGACAGGGCAGTGTTCTGAAAACGCCTGACAAAACAAAGCTGTTCGATGATCCTGAGTACTGTAGTATAGGCTGGGGTAGAACAGTTGGTCTTCCCTTGATGACAGAGTCCAAATGTGTGGTTGCCACATCGCTGCAGCCAGTAACTACAAGTATACTCTTCAGGAGTCAGAAATGTCTGGTCAAATGAGTATCCTCATGAAACAAATTGGTATTGAGATTGGTCAATCAATTAGAGAAAGCATGATGAGGACTGAATTTCCAAATTATCCATCCGCTAAGAAGGTGTCAGTGGTCATGTGACTGACCAGTCAAATACTACTGTCATTGATGCTTCAAAATGAGCTTGATCCTGAAAGCTGAAGTGACAACACCACCACACTTTAGAGGAGATAGTTCAGACAAATACTCAATCATGGAATGGGAAAACATGATGAGGGTTTATTTGAACAAACATGAGGTGACAGATTCTGAAATGGTTGATGACGGGCCAGAGATGTGATATATGAGTATGGCTATGCAATGGTTCAACGAATCCTACTGTTAATTTTTTCGTTTCTGTTTTGAAGCAGCACTTCGGGGACCAGAGCAGTTTGGGTATCCCATTGGCTTCTATTTTTTGAGACAATTTCCCAGAGAGGGCACTTGTGATTTTCGGATATGACTAAATAAAGCAGCAGATGTAGCTGATTAGAGTTTAATTTGGGAAGGCAGAACTATAGGAAGGATGGGATGGGATGGGAAGGTTGGCAAGGATAACAGAAAATAATCAAAACAGGGGATAGTGACTTCAGGGGAGAGCTAGGCCGAAATAACAAACAAAACTTAAATGAACTAACCCAAAAATCTTAGTAAATTACCAAGAAAGAGATCATCCGAGAAAAAAACGTCCCTTTCTCCCTGTCTAACCATAAACAGGAGAAAAAGAGGGAGTACAAACAAAAATGCCACCCTCCCCTACAATCCCCAAATCAAAATGAAATGAAGAAACTAAACAAACATACTTAACATAAGATATGAAAGTAATCAAAGTCCCCGAAGCCTAGAAGCCCAGAGCTGACTACACTTTTGATTCAAAGCATGATTTTTGTATTTTACTCTTTAATAATTAAATATATTTCAGTAAAGTAACCATTTAAAATAAATTTAATTGATTACAAAAACGGCAGAGGCTTTGATTTTTAGTGTTTTAAGGCTTTGAGCAATAACATCACACGGAGAAGTCTTCTGACCAAATTGTCCCTGACCCGACTTACTTTACCATGTCATCCAAGATGTCAATGTCTGTCTTTCTGCAGTCGAAAAGAAATTAAGGTTTTGGATGAAAACAGTCCAGGGGTTTCCTCTATATAATGGACTTCAGTGGGCTACAAACGGTTCAAGGTCCATATGACAGTTTCAGTGCAGCTTCAAAGGGCTTTAAACGATACCAGACGATGAATATCGTGATCATAGATATATCGATAGTAGATGCCTCATTCTACTGATCCGTGCAGTCGCTAATGAGACATCTACGTATACATCTATGACCACGATCTAATTTGACCTTACTTTCCGGAAGTTAATTAGGAGCCTTTCTGTGTTGTGTGCCACAACACCAGTGGATTATAGCACTCATTGTCCAGGGACATTGACTGTGGTACAAAGTTTATATTGGGCTGAACTCTGTCCAGCTTCCCTCAAAGAAAAACCATAATGTTAGCCTAGAATACTAGACGCACCCTAGCTGCAGAACATTTATTTTGCCGCGAGTGTAGTCTAGCAACTCTCGGTAGACCAGAGAGCTGGAAAAACCAAACTCTGGTCAGGCCAATCACAGCGTGTGTCGGTGGGCGGGCTTAACATAATGACGGCACGTCACGGCAGAGTTGCGGAGGTTCTGCGTGCTTCTCGTAAACAAAGCTGACGAACAGCGGTCTTTCAAATCAGCTTAACTTTTGGGTTAGTTCCTAATTTTTTATCTCCCTCAATGAATTTAGTAATTGTTGTTGACCTTATCCACTTCCACCATTCAGCACTGGTGAAATAGTTGTTTGAGAATCACATTTCAGGATGGTGTTCCTTCTAGCATATTCTCCTCTTGAAGATGTAAAGTATATGATTGCAACCCTTACAACCAAGTCAAGCGATGGAAGAGGCCTGTGGAGAAGTTGAGGCACAAGGATGGATCCAGCATTCACAGCTTTTTTTCTCCCGATCCTCAAAGAAGTGGCTTCCAGATGCTTGTAAAACTGTCCAGGAAGGAGGTGGAGCGGAGGCACAACCTGGGGACAGGATGTAGGGCCAGGCCCATGGAGTGGACGAGGGTCTGGACAGGGGTGGTTCTAGACCCTTTTTAGGGGGGCTGTCTGTCATGCCAGCTCCCATAAAACTATCAACTATCATGTTATCAAAATGTATTGAAAGTGGTTTCGCCCCGTGGAAGATGTAAGTAGATGCAAGTCTAGACCACTGTTTTATGATAGAAATGTTCAGCTACCGACAGTAATGCAAACTACTCACGTTTTTTTGAAATTTCGCCGTTTTGAATTGAAAAAATGCGATCATGATTCATGTAATTCATAAATGAATGTGACGAAGAGGCAAAAAACGTTTGCATTTTCTACATATTAGACATAAGAATAAGAGTGAACTCTTTTAAAATAAATATTTGCAAATAGTTTAAATTGATTACTTCAAAAACTGCAATTAAACCTAGAACTTAACCATTCATATTTATTTATTTATAATTACCTTAAATCCCTTTAATCCATTAATTATTCAATTCCTTTATTATTATTATTATCAGGGTGCGATTTGTGAAAAAAAAAACAGAAGCGGGATGATTTTTAAAAGTTTGTTTTCCCTTTAAAGAGCTGTAGCCTATTTTTTGGCAGCTGTTACATGTTTTCTTTTTTACAATAACTATTCTGATTTAACTTTGAGCTTTGAAGTATTAAATAAATTAGCTTCGATATTTGACCACTATTTACAATGACACTAATAATTCTTATTTTCTGATAGGAATGTAAAATCAATCTGTAGTTATTAATATTTTGAATAACGAGACAAACCTGTACATGTTTGCTTCCATTTATTTTTGATCACAGTGCGCCTACACAAGGCTACACACTTTTAGTCCACATTTGGAGAAATATGTATTCACGTTTACCTCATATTTCTTTATATAGAATAGAACCATAATTTCTTATTGATTCATAAAGACAATTATCTGCCGATCCATTAGTCAATTACGTGATAATTATTCTTTCCCTACGATGTCGGCAAATTTCAGCGTGTCCATCCATTATTATACAGGTGCTGGTCATATAATTAGAATATCATCAAAAAGTTGATTTATTTCACTAATTCCATTCAAAAAGTGAAACTTGTATATTATATTCATTCATTACACATACTGATATATTTCAAATGTTTATTTATTTTAATGTTGATGGTTATAACTGACAACTAAGGAACATCCTAAATTCAGTATCTCAGAAAATTAGAATATTGTGAAAAGGTTCAATATTGAAGACACCTGGTGCCACACTCTAATCAGCTAATTAACTCAAAACACCTGCAAAGGCCTTTAAATGGTCTCTCAGTCTAGTTCTGTAGGCTACACAATCACGGGGAAGACTGCTGACCTGACAGTTGTCCAAAAGACGACCCTTGACACCTTGCACAAGGAGGGCAAGAAACAAATGGTCATTGCGAAAGAGGCTGGCTGTTCATAGAGCTCTGTGTCCAAGCACATTAATAAAGAGGCGAAGGGAAGGAAAAAAGTGTACAAGCAATAGGGATAACCGCACCCTGGAGAAGATTGTGAAACAAAACTCAATCAAAAATGTGGGGGAGATTCACAAAGAGTGGACTGCAGCTGGAGTCAGTGCTTCAAGAACCACTACGCACAGACGTATGCAAGACATGGGTTTCAGCTGTCGCATTCCTTGTGTCAAGCCACTCTTGAACAACAGACAGCGTCAGAAGCGTCCCGCCTGGGCTAAAGACAAAAAGCACTGGACTGCTGCTGAGTGGTCCAAAGTTATGTTCTCTAATGAAAGTCAATTTTGCATTTCCTTTGGAAATCAGGGTCCCAGAGTCTGGAGGAAGAGAGGAGAGGCACACAATCCTTGCAATGCTTGAGGTCCAGTGTAAAGTTTCCACAGTCAGTGATGGTTTGGGGTGCATTGTCATCTGCTGGTGTTGGTTCACTGTGTTTTCTGAGGTCCAAGGTCAACACAGCCGTATACCAGGAAGTTTTAGAGCACTTCATGCTTCCTGCTGCTGACCAACTTTATGGAGATGCAGATTTCATTTTCCAACAGGACTTGGCACCTGCACACAGTACCAAAGCAACCAGTACCTGGTTTGAGGACCATGGTATCCCTGTCCTTAATTGGCCAGCAAACTTGCCTGACCATAACCCCATAGAAAATCTATGGGGTATTGTGAAGAGGAAGAAGCGATATGCCAGACCCAACAATGCAGAAGAGCTGAAGGTCACTATCAGAGCAACCTGGGCTCTCATAACACCTGAGCAGCGCCACAGACTGATCTCCTCATGCCACGCTGCATTGCTGCAGTAATTCAGGCAAAAGGAGCCCCAATTAAGTATTGAGTGCTGGACATGCTCATACTTTTCATGTTCATACTTTTCAGTTGGCCAAGATTTCTAAAAATTCTTTCTTTGTATTGGTCTTAAGTAATATTCTAATTTTCTGAGATACTGAATTTGGGATTTTCCTTAGTTGTCAGTTATATAATCATCCAAATTAAAAGAAATAAACATTTGAAATATATCAGTCTGTCTGTAATGAATGAATATATTATACTAGTTTCACTTTTTGAATGGAATTAGTAAAATAAATAAACTTTTTGATGATATTCTAATTATATGACCAGCACCTGTATATATTATCACAATATCTGCATAAGGTCACAATAGAGTGAGTTTTGATCAGAAAGTTTTGATGCTGGCACTCTGAAATAGATTAATGGTGCGCGGCTGACTTTCTGAAAAGCTCTGCATGGATTGAAGCGGGTGAAACAGGCAACACATAAAGTCCATTTCTGATTATATTGTTTATTATATTGCAGTTTTAGAATTCCATGGAATAATATTATTTAAAAAAAAACAATTTGAAGAGCGCTTTCAAAGATGTCATTTCAATTTATGTATTTTATTACAATATAATATTGTAAAACTGATTATATAACATTATGTATCAGTCAACAACATCAGTGGCTACCGAATCATGTAACAAAATAAATCTTAATACTTCATGAACTTAATACATTTTTATTTAAAGTTGCTAAATGCCACGAGTTGGGATTTTTGCCTACAGCATTTATTATTAATACTATTAATCCTTGATTTAAAATACATTTAGATCCACATCATTGGTTATTCTTTTCTTGTTTTTTTCTTAAAAAATGTGGTGGTGGAAAGTGGTGGAAATGACGGTTTATAGTGGAAAGATTGTTTCTGTTCATTTTTACTTAAATTGCCAGTCCAAAATATTTTTAACCATGTATTTTATTATTTAACATTTATAACTTGAACAGTATACCTAATAGTTTTAAAAATGATATGCAAATTATATGAACCTGCTCAAAACATTAATTTCATTCAAAGAAGCTGTACTCTGTGTGTGTGTGTGTGTGTGTGTGTGTGAGAGAGAGAGAGAGCTAGACTGAATGTAGTGTCATAGTGTCTGTGTGTATGAAACAATGCATGGCATGCCCCATCTTATCAATCACGTTGTGTGCATTAGACATTAAAATGCTACCATCATGAACAGTTAAAGACACACAAGTGTAACATCTTAGCCTTATTCTTTTATTCTGTCCCTGTATTCCTGTGACTTCTTGGCCACCGACTTCGGCATCTTAAATATAAATATAGATAAATAAAAATATAGAGTATACTGGAATGGTGATATATAAAGTTCTCCGTCCAAAAGCACAAATATGTCATGAGAACACGCTAATAGTACACAAAAACGGCATAGCCTATATATCATGTACAAAGCTACGCCTGTAATTTCTCAGAGGTGGAAATTACATTTGAGCAGTTTTTCTGCAATATTACCACACCCTCATGTCATGCTGAGCTACTTTTGGACTTAGCATGTTTACTCATAATAATACATATTTTCATATTTATACATAATTCAACCAAACTACAGCCAAGGTGGAAATGATGCTGAATAAAAATACTTGAGTTGAAAGCTAGTTACCTTGATTTAGTTTCTTGTGCTGAAGATTCATCTTCAGCTAATACATCCTTTCTCTAATAAGGAGGACATAAGGGTTTAATAAATAAATAAAAAATGCCATGGATGTAACAACCATCTTCTGGCTAGACAATAAGACCTTGTAAAAGGTTTTGTAAAAAAAAATAAAACCAATCAATTAAACTGGATTACTTGGTTTGTTTAATATTCGTTTTAGAACAATTAAATAGTTTGACAAAATTAAGAATGTTAACCTCATTTAACTAAATGGCATTGAATTAACCTTACGTAAAAAAAAAACCTTAAGTTAACATTTTAATTAAATTCAACATAACCCAATTATGTGGAGCCTGTTGACAAAATTAAATAAAACCCATGTATCTTTTTTTGAGTGTATATTTACCCAAATTGGGTCGTTTAACCCAGAGTTGTTTTTTTTTAGTGTATGAGGTTTGAATTTGTGTTGCATCAAATAATTCAGAATTTGCATTGAGCCATTTTAGCCAAATTAACTAATTTTTATACATTGGCGTGTAATTATACCTTTATAAAAGGCAAAGTTGAGATAGAGTAAATATCACACTTGAATGTAATAATTGAATGTTGTGTTTATGTAGAGTGCTGGTCATTCCCAGGTAATGCATGAACGGATAAGACAATTACTTTGAATGCAATAGAAGTGGCTTTAGATTGAACCATCTGCCACGTGCACTACTGATGTACAAGTGTTGTGCAAAACAATGAAACTACAACAAGGCACTGTTTAGAAAGACTTTAATGCTGATATTTGGCTCCAGTTTTGACTGACAGCAGAAGTTCAGGAGTCTTTACTCCAATAATAGGCGGGATGTCCAGTAAATGACCTGATCGTCCAGTTAGGCTTTGTTTTGTGATAATGACCGGCTGAATGTGCATTAGATTTACTGTTGAATGACATGGTTCATGTTAGTTTATCATAGTATGATTATCAATTACTACAATTCATTTGATCTTCTTGCTGTTCTTGTTGTCCTCATACACCTGAAAGAGAAAACAGATTTAGTTGATCTGCAGTGTGTGTCAGTCCGAGTGTGTGATTGAGATTCACATCACCTTAATCACAGCAGTACATGACCACGTCATTGAGAGCGGTGTCATCTCCATCTCCCTGTGGCTCTTCTATCTTCGTGCTGATGCCGCAGATTCCTCTTCCCTCACACTTTGAGCTCCACTTGCCCCAATAACCCCAGGTTGTGCCATCACCCTCCAGCACAGTACCATCACTGCATTTGAACCTGGAGAAAATTTAAATGTGACAATGATAAAATGTAATGATATGATCACCTGCAGCCTCTTGCATTCGGCTTAAAAAAAAAAAAAAAACCACCACATGCTCACCTGATGTTGTTTGCGGCCGTGTCATCTCCTATTTGTTCAAATTCGACTCTCAGCTGGAACTCTCTCAATAATCCTTTAGGACAATTTATGACAGCTTTCCACTCACCCCAGCTGAAGACACAAAGAGGTTTCTCGATTAAATCAATTAAGCAAATCCTCAATTTTCTTCTCTAGCTTAAACACTTAATACAAGAATTGTTCATCTAAGTCCATTACTATCCTATGTGGGACTCAATCGGGGTGACGCCATTTGAGGATGAATCTTGTTCGGACCGATCGGTACAGTAAAGACGAATCCCATTGAGCGCTGTATCATCACCATCAGGATCTTCCACCTTAAAACAACAACATTGAGACAATCTTCCATTTGAAAGAGTTAACTCTAACCCAACCCATAGTGACATTTACAGGATTTCTGCAGGTTATGAAGGTATGTCAAGTTTAAATTTAAAATGTAAGGAAACGTAACTCTGCAATATGTCAATATCAAATGAGTTGCATCAGTGACGTCAAGGTTTGAAAATACAATTTACAAATGATCCCCATAACTAATTTTACAAAAAAAAATAAAGGCTTAAAGTTTGAGATATCGGAAACCTTGGGAAAACTTGTGAAAGTGATTTTAGTATTAAAACACATGTGCCAGTGGGTTTAACTTAATCCCAATGGAAGTAATTTCCATACCCAATGACAGATTTGTTCTTGCATAGAATCACTTAATATTGTTCAATTTCTCAGAAAACAAGAGTTAATGTCTACACTTTGCATGTCAATGTCGAGTAAAGGTGTCTTGATTTAAAGATTTGACATGAAACACAAATCTGGAGGAAGCATTAAATATCGGGTCCTATGAAATGTGATTGTTTTATAGTTTATTCTTTTAATCTCTGGACTCTGCATTTATGGTGAATTAAATCGTACTGACTGTCATCTACGGTACACAAACGAATACATGAAATCGGAGAGAGAGCACAACTATTTTGATGCTAGAGATCGTAAAACTAATCCTTAGGAATCAAGCGGTTTATTCCAATTTTACTGAAGAGACTCGATCGCTTTATATGATGAAGGAAAGTCTTACGGGTTCAGAACGACATTAGGGCGAGTAAATGAAGACAGAATTTAACTTTTTGGTGAACCGTCCCTTAAAGTGTTCTGACCTACATTTGATTTATTCGTCCAAAAAAAAAAAAAAAAAAAAATTCTGTGACACTGTGATACAGTAAATACCATTTTTGTGAATGATTCTATAATTCTGTCACCGTTTTCTGCACAGAAATCATAGGGACCTAATTTAAAGATATGATATTGAATTTAAGAGTTTTGCTTCAATTTAAGACATTGAGGCCTTAAAATTGAGGACGGTCAGATTAAGACTTTTAGACCCACAGAAACCCTGCATTTCTCTTCATGCTCTAGCATTACACACTTTAAAAATCAGGTGCAGTTTCCTGGAGATAATTAAATAAAAGCAACTCCTCTGTTAATGAACCTTTGAAACTCTAAAGCACTCGTGTTTTAAGAGTGAACATTGGTCTGGGGAGTCTGCTCTGTAATTTTACTGCACACGAGGCCTGATCATCGGCTCAAATTATCAAATGACTACTTCAACCAATCAGACCAACGATCCAACGCGTCTATCGTCACTGTTTTAAACCCGCCAACAGCGCACAGGTGGATAAGCCGGTTTGTGATTGGTCCCCGCAAATTTGTAACAGAAAAAACAAAAAACAAAACTACAGGTTTCCCGCCTGAGCTGCAGGGCGAAATCAAATCTACTAAAAAAAACCCATATTAGCAAAATAGAGTCAATGCCCAACTTACCCTCAGGCTAAACCCATAGGCGTACGTTCCATCGGGACATATGCTATGATCCCTCCAAGTCCCCCAGCGCCCTCCATTCGGCACAGTTTTCACTCTGTATCCTCTGGCTGAGCTCACATGCTGCCCAATAATGGCTAGCAGTGAAAACGCAATGGAAAAGAAGTGATGCATTGCTACAGCTCTGACCTGATCGAGAGATGAATCTTCAGATGATCTGCAGCCTCAAAGCGATCAGTTGTAAACGGGCGGCTCAACCCCTGTGATGTGAGAAAGATCAGGCAAACACAGAGACCGTGCAGAACCACAACACTCTCGAGTGAAGCCTCAGATTTATACACAAGATTGAGCTGATCAATGAAGTCCAGGCCATCCAATCACAGCACTCAAAGATCAACCCCTACCATATATGGCATATTAACAAATCACAGGTAGTCAGTTCTAACAGGTGTTCTGAAATACTCAGTGATTTTCTGTGACAATGGGCGGAGCTTACATGAATATTCACGAGTTTCCTGTTTCATGTTAAAGCGCCACTGTAAATATTAAGTTAAGCTTCTTTTATTGATAGGCTAACTGTTTATGTGCTCAATAGTTTGCACACAACAATATAATTTAATGATTACAGACAATGATTTGTCAGTGGCCTGTCGTTAGTAAATTAGTTTGTTTGTTTTAATTATAGGCTACCTCTGTTTTACTTTAATGGTAATGGTTTTAATGGTTGTGTGAATGTGTCAGTGGTGGCATAATAAAGTTTCCGTTGTGATTATTTTGTCATTCCCTACACTCTCAAAAAATAAAAAAATAAAAATAAAAAAAGTACGAAATTGTACCTTTTAAGGTACAAGTGGCCGTCACTGGGGTGGTACCAATGCCTAGTTCAGACTGCCTGATTTTGGCCCCGATTTTGACTCGCCGACAAGTTTTGGGAAATCGCAGACAAATGCCTGAAATCATAGGCAAATCGGTGCTCGTGCACGTGAGTGACAATCACGCAGTGTGCATGATCAAAGACGCGGTCAGAGAGAATCGCCGATGAGTCGCCGACGCCCGCGAGATATTTGGCATGCTAAATATCTGGACCTGTCGGCGATTCACTGTTGTGGTTGTGCCATTCTTAAGTCTCTTATTTGGGAAGTAATAGCCTTGGTTTAATGCAAGGCAAAAGCTAATTCAAGGCTATGAAATCATTTTTCACCATGTATTGCCCTGTGAACCACCAGAGCAGTGCCATTACATTTGTTAGCTTGCTCCATAGCATGAAGGAGTTAAATAAATTATTGAATATTAAATAAAAAAGTTTGGATTAACAACTGCACTCACTACTGTAATGTGGTTGACAATAATTTTATTTACAGGTGTGCATATTTAAAAGACTAAATGAAAAACATGTTTGGAATCTTGAAAAATAAATCTTTAAGGATTGCAAAAAGGTGGTGAGGGAGGGAGGGGGACAGGCCCTTTGCATCCTGGACAAATGAAAACTGCCTCCAGTTTTGGTCTGCTCATGCAGTCCCAGTGGTACCACCCACTGCAACTGTCACATTGAATCTGAACGAGATCTCACAAGAAGAAATCTTAAAGTCAGATTACTGAAAATTATCTTTATGTAAATCATATATTCACTGTTAAATTGACCCAAGTGTCCATTTTACCCTTTGCATGCAAATCTGTATTGCCACAAGCCAGGCACAAGTCATTCAACTCTTCTGTGGTAGCAAATTAATCAAGATAATATTACTCATATGGCCATGACAATCTATATACCAAATTTAAAGCAAAAATAGACCTGATTCTTTTAGCAGGCGTTGGCCAATGGCTTCTCGCATCAGTGCAATGTATGTTTCCTCGCATGCAAAATTAAGTTCTCCCCCTGTTAAAATGGCTTCTGCAAACTGAACAGTTTAGTGAATTCAATGAGGAAAAAAAACACTATATATAAAACACACACACACACACACACACACACACACACACACACACACACACACACACACACATATATATATATATATATATATATATATATATATATATATATATATATATATATATATATATATATATATATATATATATATATATATATTAGTGATGGCATTGTCATTTCCTTAATATAAGGGCTACAGTGCCTGGTGCCATTAACAATGTGTGATCCAGGCAAATATGGAGTTTTCATTTGTTTTAATAAACTCTTTTCTAGGACACTCTTCCCTTGTTTGATTCCACATCATGCCATGACCTACATCCATTAAGTAAATGCTTTATTATGGCAACATTTTATGTGACTAATATTTATACAAACATAGCCTCCAATACTGAAGAATGGGTGCAACATGGTCTATTTCATGTTCATGTAACATATAGCCAGGTCAATGAATGGAGACAGAACAACCACAACCGTGTAAGGTACAAATAGTTTATTAGGCAACAGATAATTTTTTTCAGGTTTAATAGTTGTTTCAATGCTCTGGATTCACAGAATGATGGCTAAAAAAGAAAAGTTTAAGTATCACAAGATACAAATGCCCACACGGGAGTAACTGAAATGAATGTAGACTCATGTCAAATTATTACGATTAATTCTGTATCCTACTTTACTGTGAATGTCAATGTGTGTAACGTTAATCATTCATGTTTGTAATCAAGACAAACGCACAGAATGAAATTTTTTTGCAAACAATAGTGTTGAACAATAACAGTTGTACTAACGTTAGTTCGTTGCTGAAACCTGATTACCTTTTCTCAATAATTGTTTTCTCAGTAATCCTAAAACGTGTGGAGATTTGAGAAGTGTTGACTTTCAAGCGCGGCGCGCATGCGGACGAATCTTATGAATATTCATGTAGGCTCCGGTACTTGGAAAATCTCGTAACACCGGCCCAATTTAACCTCTGTTTGTATGTATGAAAAAACATAGAGATAAATAGCATGTGACATTATAAATACAACATATTGTTTCCAAACTTAAATTGGCTATACATAATGTTGGATGCATAAACTTGAAGAAAATTTTTCAATTAAAACTTATTTTTATGAGTAACTTTCACAATAAATGTATGGAAGCAGCTTACGTACTGTGTTAAGAAAACTGCCTTACCACCCCAGTGAGCGAGATAAAGGGGACTATAGTGAGAAAAACTCACTAGAAAGATACAAAGCAAACACATACAATTCTGAAAAGTACGTATACGGCAAGAAAGGAGAGAAACATTTAGAAATGAGAGAGGTAGAATGTTCGGTAGACTTTATCCATTTTTGCTTGGTCTTTTTATTCTCTGAAATTTTCTGGGGACCCCATAGAACCTTCTGCATGGAGGACCCTAGTTTGAAAACCCCTGGGCTAAACAATATCGAAGAGTCTTTATTAAACCCTAAAGGATTCAGTTTAACACAGTGCTGATATGAAACTACTGAAGCTGTGATGAGCAAATCTGCAGCACATTTACAATTAAATGTTTTGGTTCTGTTCTACAAGCTTTCCATAACAATTAAAATAATTAGCCTACATTTATTTAGTGGCTGAAATAATAGACTGTGTAGTAATTTGCACATTTACTGTAAATCTTAGAGATGAAAATAAATCATGACAGTATTTTCATTTTGAATAAAAAAGAGCAGCTGATCCTGTGTTTAAGTTTTATTCATGAACGAGGAAAAGTTATGACAAATATATGACATATAATTAGCAAAAACACTTTTATTTAAACACAAACATTAACACACTTGTATTTAAAAACACACATTAACACAATTGTATTTAAACACACACATTAAAACACTTTACAGGGTCAAATCAAAGTTTGGTTTGCTCATTCAATCCCAGCGATTACAGCCTTTGCAACTGACACGTTCAATCAAATAATCACATAGAAAATATAATAAAATTACATTTAAAACAAACCTTTATTATTAAAACTGTAATGTTCAAAACAAAGTGAAAAATAAAAGTGTCTGCTTTGTCTGGTGTACAGGGATATTTATTGGCACAAGTCATCTTCTTTGGAAAATAATCAAAATTATATAGACACTGGTTCAGGGTCGTTTTTAGGCATAGGCGAACTAGGCGGTCGCCTAGGGCGCCATCAGCTGAAGGGGCGCCAATGAACGCATATATGGGGTGTGTATGGAGGCTTGCTGCTACTTTATAATTCACTGATTGAGGCGGCCAAATATTGACGAGATTCCGGTCAGAGAATCAGAGGTCGGAGAATAGATTCTTGATGAAGATGTATTTATTGAACAGTCGTTAGGTTGTCATCTGAACTAGATATTCTGTGGTAATGTCGTCTGTATTAATGGTCTAAAATGAACAATAAAGAAATATAATTATAAAGAAATATTCTGAGAATCATTTACCCACTGGCATGAATAAATGCAATAAACAATGATTCACACTCAAGTCTGCATCCTTAACAGTAATAACAGCCTTATCAATACAAATAGTCATTGTAAATTGTACACTGGTGAATTATTAATGTGAACACATTGATGATACAGTTTAGAATACTGCCGATGCTAATACTGATTAGCGCATTTCTCTCACGGCAAATTACGGCCGCTACGGCCCTCCAAACACGCCGATGGCAGACGCGAAACAGACGTTTCGGGGCTTTGCCGAGATCCCGAAGCGCAGATGTTTCGAAACACTGCTCCGAACTGTGATTCGAAACACCCATGTCACGTGACTATGGCTAAATGAAGCTTCAAAGTGTTTCATCAGGTGGCGCCTTCCGAAAATGCATTGATTAAAGGGGGAGGGAACAAGCCACACAGTCACACATCCGTATAAACCTAATTCACCACAGTTTAAAAGTGAAGTAAATCCATCTTCACCTCGTGGGTTTTTGTGAGAGGAGAGTGATTTTGTGATAGCGGTGATTTTGTGATAGCAGTGAGATTTATAGTGCGCTTTGGTTAGTTATATTTAGGCTAGATTTAAATTAGATATAGGCTAATGACTGATAGGTATAGACAGTGACATATAGTTAGGATAGATATAGTGACACATTCATATAGGCTAAGTTAGATAGTGACAGATAGCACAGCATAAGTTAGATATATAGAATTATATAGATATAGATTCATAGGTGATATATAGATAGATATATTAATAGAATATATAAAAATGGAGGCTGCACGCAAGAGATGCCGTACATCTGTGGTGTGGAAGCATTTCCATTTGGAAGCACCAAATAAAGTGAGATGTGTGTATTGTGATAGGCAGCTAGCCTTCTGCAACAATACATCATCCATGTATTTACATCATCCAAAAATATTTGTGCATGCCAGCAACAAGTGTCCCTTGTGAGAGGATTTTTTCAAAGGCTGGAGAAATTATATGTAAAAAAAGAAGTCAGCTGAGTCCTTCAACAGCAGAGCAATTCATATTTTTGAATAAAAATGTTTTGCGACAAATGTGACACATTTTGGCTTTATTTATTTTATTAATGTTCATTTTGTATAACAAACAAAATATATATAGTTCTTTACAATGACGAGGCTACAGGTTACAAAACCAAGATCATGTAGTTGTCAGACAGATGTTAAAAACAATTTTTTTTACATGGATCATTGTCAAGGTATTTCAGATCAACACATGGAAATGACCACTAGATGGCGCCGTAGAGACGGGTGTCAGATTGATTCGAAGCTTCGAAACAATATGACACATTTGCTTCAACTGCTTCAGTGCTTCACGAAGCCTCGGTCTGCCCATCACTAGGCATAAACGCATTTATACAGAACATAAACAAGCGTGCAGAGATGAACATTCTCCAAACCGTCTTCCTGTGTGTTCCACTATAATCAGTCCGTGTGACAACAACTTTGGTTCCTAGGACAGGCTTTCGTACACAGCCGGCCCCAATAAGCTAATAGGATAATTGTAAACACCAAGAAAGTCTGTCTACAGGGTCTAATGCTGCCTTCACGTGCTATCGGAAATTTCCTAATTCCCACTTTAGAAGTCGTGATTACGAGCTTGTTGCATTCAAGTGCTTTGTTGTCGGAGTGAACAGGAATCATGGTGGACACCAGGTTATTCATGCCTATTTTTGGGAAAATCTTATTAAAACCAACATCATATGTAGTGTCCCATGCACTGACAACCATATAAACATTCCAGATAGTCCGCTTTCTGCTGATTCTGTAATTTCAGTCAAATGCAGGCTATTTTCGCTGTGTACCAAACATACAATACGCTTCATATGATTACTCTTACATGTAAATATGTAGGCTACTACATTAATGTCAAGATAAGACGACCTAGCTGTTTTGGAAAAAAAAACAATAAAACCACACCTGCCACAGCAGTAGTTCTCCCCGCCACCATGTTTAAAGCTTATGACACGCCCATCTCGGGAATTGGGGTATCAAAATTATTTCCGAACTTCCCAGTGGTAAACACGACATCAGAGGGTGTTCATGTGCAATTTTTACCTAGGAAACTCGTATTTACGATAATTCCGATAGCACGTGAAGGCAGCATTCGGCCTTTCCTCAAAGTGAGGAAGTGGAATCAACCTAACCACTGGGCGAGTGTAGAGTTTCTCCTTAACTCTGACACGAGCAGTGCAAACTTTCCCGTCAGGTCCAGCAAACGTCTCAGTCGTTGTACCCACAGGCCAGAGAGCACGAGGAAGTTGGGGATCAACAATGAGAACAACTTGACCCACAGTTAACTCTTTTCCATTCTTTCTCCACTTATGCCGATTCTGTAAACTTGGGAGGTAATCTCGGATGAAGGCAGTCCAGAAAGGATCCGCCAACACCTGACCATGTCTCCATCTGCGTCTTCCGAGCAGGTTGGTAGAGTCGAAAAGGACTTGAGGTAAGGAGGCATCACGACGGCCCATGAGGAGTAGGTTTGGAGTCACTGGGTCAACGTCTGCCACATCGGAAGATACATAGCCGAGAGGCTTGGCATTCAGAATACCCTCAACCTCTGCTAATAAAGTAGCAGTAAGCCTCCGCTACATAAATTGGTCCTTCGAGACGGATTGAGAGCAAGATTGAACCAATATGGACAAAGCAGAAAGTGAAAGTGAAAGTGGTTATGGTGAATTAAATCTTCGGAACACAAATTAATATATTTTTAATAAAATCGGAAAGAAAGGCCCCTCCTTGAACTGTCATATTATCGTGGTGGAGGGGTTTGAGTACCCGAATGATCCTAGGAACTATGCTGTCCGGGGCTATATGCCCCTGGTAGGCACTCCCAAGGCAGACAGGTCCTTGGTGACGGGCCAGACTAAGAGCAGTTCACAAACCAATTATGAATAAAATAAAAACAAGGGCCGAGATGTCGCCCAGAGTGGCAAAGCCGGGCCCCCACCATGGAGCCAGGGCCAGGGTTGGGGCTCGTTTGTGAGCGCCTGGGGGCGGGGCCTCCCCCCATGGGGTTGGGGCTCAGCCCGAATAAGCGACGTGGGGACGTTGACACCTGCAGGAGGGATCTTAAGGGGCCAGTGCACAGTGGATCGGGCGACAGTCGAATGCAAGGCCCCTGACGACCCGATCTCTGGACACGGAAACTAGCTTTAGGGACGTGGAATGTCACCTGGCGGGGAAGGAGCCTGAGCTTGTGAGGGAGGTCGAGAGGTACCGACAAGAGATAGTCAGGGGACTTCAACGCCCACGTGGGCAGTGACAGTGACACCTGGAGGGGCGTAATTGGGAAGAACGGCCCCCCTGATCTGAACCCGAGCGGTGTTCTGTTATTGGACTTCTGTGCTAGTCACGGCTTGTCCATAACAAACACCATGTTCAAGCACAAGGGGGACGTGGCACCAGGACAACCTAGACCGGAGGTCCATGTTCGACTTTGTGGTCGTCTCATCTGGCCTCCGGCCATATGTCTTGGACACTCGGGTGAAGAGAGGGGTGGAGCTGTCAACTGATCACCACCTGGTGGTGTGTTGGATCCGATAGCGGGGGAGGAAGCTGGACAGACTCGGCAGACCCAAACGTACTGTTAGGGTCTGTTGGGAACGTTTGGCAGAGCCCCCTGTCAGAGAAATCTTCAACTCCCATCTCCGGCGGAGCTTTGACCGGATCCCGAGGGAGGCTGGAGATATTGAGTCCGAGTGGAGCTGTGTTCTCGGAGCTGTGCCCATAAGGTCTCCGGTGCCTGTCGAGGCGGCAATCCCAGAACCCGGTGGTGGACACCGGAAGTAAGGAATGCGTCAATCTGAAGAAGGAGCCCTATCGGGCCTGGCGGGCTTGTGGGACTCCTGAGGCAGCTGACAGGTATTGGCAGGCCAAGCGGACTGCAGCCCGGGTAGTTGTGGAGGCAAAAAATCTGCCTGGGAGAAGTTCGGTGAGAAAAGACTATCGGTTGGCCTCAAAGAGATTCTGGCAGTGCCCTACCAACACTGTTCACAGTGGAGATGGGCAGCTGTTGACCTCAACTGGGGATATATCGTCGGACGGTGGAAGGAATAATTTGAGGATCTCCTCAATCCCACCGACACATCCATTCCACTTCCATTGAGGAAACAGTGGCTGAGGGCTCAGAGGTGGACTCGTCCATCACCCAAGCTGAAGTCATCGAGGTCGTTAAAAAGCTCCTTGGTGGCAAGGCACCGGGGGTGGATGAGATCTGCCATGAGTACCTCAAGTTTCTGGATATTGTTTGGCTGTTTTGGCTGACACGCCTCTGCAGCATCGCATGGCGGTTGGGGACAGTACCTCTGGATTGGCAGACCGGGGTGGTGGTCCCTCTTTTCAAGAAGGGGGACCAGAGAGTGTGTTCCAACTACGGGGGGATCACACTTCTCAGCCTCCCCGGAAAAGAGGAGAATTCGGCCGATAGTGGAACCTCGGATTCAGGAGGAACAGTGTGGTTTTCGTTCCGGTTGTGGAACACTGGACCAGCTCTATACCCTTTCCAGGGTGCAGGAGGGTTAATGGGAGTTTGCCCAACCAATCCACATGTGTTTTGTGGATTTGGAGAAGGCATTCAACTGGTTCTTTCCTCATGGCGTCCTGTGGAGGGTTGCCCTGGGAGTATGGGGTCCGGGGCCCCCTGCTTACGGCTGTTTGGTCCCTGTACGACCGGAGCTGGAGCTTGGTCCACATTGCCAACAGTAAGTCAGACTTGTTCCCGGTGCATGTTGGACTCTGGCAGGGCTGCCCTTTGTCATCGGTTCTGTTCATAATTTTTATGGACATAATTTCTATGTGCAGCCAAGGACCGGAGAGTGTTCGGTTTGGGGACCACGTGATTTAGTCGCTGCTTTTTGAGGATGATGTTGTCGTGTTGGCCTCCTCAGATCAGGACCTTCAGTGTGCACTGGGACGGTTTGCAACCGACTGTGAAGCGGCTGGAATGAGAATCAGCACCTCCGAGGTCCGAGGCCAAGTCCGAGGCCATGGTTCTCAGTTGGAAAAGGGTGGCTTGCCCACTTCAGGTTGGTGGAGGAAGTGGCTGGGGAGAGGGAAGTCTCTCTGCTTAGACTGTTGTCCCCGTGACCCGGCCCCGGATAAGCAAATTATGGATGGATGGATGGATGGATGGATGGAAAGAGAGCAACTACCACTTTGATGCTAAAGATCGTTAAATGAATCCATAGGAATCAAGCGGTTTATTCCAATTTTACTGAAGAGACTTGATCGCTTTATATGATGAAGGAAAGTCTTACGGGTTTGGAACGACATTAGGGTGAGTAAATGAAGACAGGAATTTGGAAAGACAGGAAGGGTTGCCAGGAGAAAGCCTCTTCTCTCTAAAAAAATATGGTAGGACGTCTTAGGTTTGCAAAGTTGCATCTTTACTGCATGACTTCTAGAACAATGTCCTTTGCACAGACAAGACCAAAGTGGAGATGTTTGGCCATAATGCACAGTGCCAAGTTTGGTGAAAACAAAAAGAGCATATCAGCACAAATACCTCATACCAAAAGTCAAGCAGCTGGTGGGGTGGTGATGATTTTGGGCTTGTTTTGTAGCCACAGGACCTGGGAACCTCACTGTCAATGAGTTGACCATGAACTCTTTATACCAAAGCATTCTAAAGCCAAATGTGAGACCATCTGTCCGACAGCTAAAGCTTGGCCAAAAAGGGGTCATGCAACCGGACAATGATCCGAAGATCACCAGCAAATCTAAAACAGAGCGGCTGAAAAAGAAAACAATGAAGGTGTTGCAATGGCCCAGTCGAAGTCCAGACCTCATCCTGACTGAAATGCTGTGGCAAGAGCTGTGCATAAACAAATGCCCCCGAAACCTCAATAAACTGAAGCAACATTGTAAAGAGGAGCGGGCCAAAATCCTGAACCTTTATAGAACATTAGGGACGTTCCTAAAACATCCTCTTTTGGTTATGAAAGTGCTGCAGTTCAAGGTTCCTTATCTGACTTTAGGGGAAAGTTATTATATAATTTATATATTATATATTATTATATATTATATTATATTATATATTATTATAACCATATTGGTTATTTTATGGTCACACAGCAACATTACAAAAAGGATATTTGGGACATTGCTGACGTGGAGTTGACGGGAGCTGGAGGCGAGACAAGACTTCAGTCATCTATTGCTTTAGGAGGAGACTGCTGATGACCTGTGTCACGAGAATTCAACGCTGAAGACTTGGGTGGGCGACAGATATACAGACTGGTGAGTTGTGGCCTAACTAGATCAAGCACTTTTACTCACATTACTCTACATTTATGGCTGGTAGAGGGCAGGGCAGTGTTCTGAATACGCCTGACAAAACAAAGCTGTTCGATGATACTGAGTACTGTAGTATAGGCTGGGGTAGAACAGTTGGTCTTCCCTTGATGACAGAGTCCAAATGTGTGGTTGCCCAATCGCTGCAGCCAGCAACTACAAGTATACTCTTCAGGAGTCAGAAGTGTCTGGTCAAATGAGTATCCTCATGAAACAAATTGGTATTGAGATTGGTCAATCAATTAGAGAAAGCATGATGAGGCCTGAATTTCCAAATGATCCATCCGCTAAGAAGGTGTCAGTGGTCATGTGACTGACCAGTCAAATACTACTGTCATTGATGCTTCAAACTGAACTTGATCCTGAAAGCTGAAGTGACAACACCACCACACTTAAGAGGAGATAGTTCAGACAAATACTCAATCATGGAATGGGAAGACATGATGAGGGTTTATTTGAACAAACTTGAGGTGACAGATTCTGAAATGGTTGATGACGGGCCAGAGATGTGATAAGAGTATGGCTACACATTGGTTCAACGTATCCTACTGTTAATTCTATCTTTTCTGTCTTGAAGCAGCACTTCGGAGACCAGAACAGTTTGGGTATCCCATTTGATTCTATTTTTTGAGACCATTTCCCAGAGAGGGCACTTGGGATTTTCAGATATGACTAAATGAAGGAGCATATGCAGCTGAGCAGAGTTTAAGTTGGGAAGGCAGAACTATAGGAAGGATGGGATTGGATGGGAAGGTTGGCAAGGATAACAGAAAATAATAATCAAAACAGGGGATAATGACTTCAGGGGCGAGCTAGGCCAAAATAACAAACAAAACTTAAATGAACTAACCCAAAAATCTTGGTAAATGACCTAGAAAGAGATCATCCGAAAAATAAATGAAAAAAACTTCCCTTTCTCCATGTCTACCCATAAACAGGAGAAAAAGAGGAAGTACAAACAAAAATGGCACCCTCCCCCTACAATCCCCAAATCAAAAAGAAATGAAGAAACTTAACAAACATAAGATCTGAAAGTTATCAAAGTCCCGAAGCCTAGAAGCCCAGAGCTGACTACACCTTTGATTCAAAGCATGATTATTGTATTTTACTCTTTAATAATTAAATACATTTAAGTAAGTAAATTAACCATTTAAAATAAATTTAATTGATTACAAAAACTACAGAGGCTTTGCTTTTTTAGTGTTTTAAGGCTTTGAGCGATAACATCCCACAGAGAAGTCTTCTGACCAAATTAGGCCAGACCCGACTTACTTTACCTAACCTGAGAATAGATAATAAGGTCAAAGGTGTAAAGATCAAATTACACACCATCAAAGTTAAACAAAGACAAAACAATTCAATATGCCATATATGGTAGGGGTTGATCTTTGAGTACTGTGATTGGATGGTCATCATGGATGATTCAGCTCAATCTTGTGTATAAATCTGAGGCTTCACTCGAGAGTGTTGTGGTTCTGCACTGTCTCTGAGTCTGCCTGATCACTCTCACATCACAGGGGTTGAGCCGCCCATTTATAACTGATCACTGATCGCTTTGAGGCTGCAGATAATCTGAAGATTCATCTCTCAATCAGGTCAGAGCTGTAGCAATGCATCACTTCTTTTCCATTGCGTTTTCACTGCTAGCCATTATTGGGCAGCATGTGAGCTCAGCCAGAGGATTCAGATCAGTGCTGCGTGTGCCGAATGGAGGGCCCTGGGTATTGGAGGTATAAGAGCATGTGTCCAAGTGGAGATTACGCCGTAGGGTTTAGTCTGAGGGTAAGTTGGGCATTGACTCTATTTTGCTAATATGGGGTGTTTTAGTGCTTCAAAGATTCAAAACTGTGGAGTTGCTGTTAGTTAATTTATTATCTCCAGGAAACTGCACCTGAAGTGTCTGTGTAAAACTAAAGAGCATGAAGAGAAATGTTACTATGGGTTGGGTTAGAGTTAACTCTCTTTCAAATGGAAGATTGCCTCAATGTTGTTGTTGTTTTAAGGCGGAACAACATTTTGATGGTGATGATACAGCGCTCAATGCGATTCGTCTTCACTGTGCCGATCGGTCCAAAGGAGTGTTATCCGCAAGTGACTACACCTCAATTGAGTCCGGCATGGGATAGTAATGGACTCATATTATAATTTTTTTTTGCATTATGTGTTTAAGTTAGAGAGTTTGATTTGATCGAGAAACCTCTTTGTGTCTTTTCTTCAGCTGGGGTGAGTGGACAGATGTCAAATGGTGTCCTTCTGGATATTTGTCAGCTTTCCAGCTGAGAGTCGAATCTCACCAAGGAAGTGGAGATGACACGGCCGCAAACAACATCAGGTGAGCATGTGGTGCTATCAGTCATCCTGGTTTTATTTTGCCATTTAAAGACTCAGGGTGCTTTCACACTAGCAGTTTTGGTGCGCACCCGGGTTCGATTGATGTCAGAGTTCGGTACGTTTGGATGATGTGAACACGGTCTTCCAAACTCGGGTGCGCACCCGCGAACCGTACCAGAGTCCGCTTAAAAAGGGTGGTCTGGGGTTCGGTTCATGTGAACTCCGGTATGGTTCGCTGCTGATGTGAACGCAATCGTACTAAATCGCGGAAGTGAACCGCTATTAATGACGTATGATTTGATAAAAATGTGTGTTTCACTCATTTTCCTGACGAGCGTGACTGACATACTGCAAGCAGAGAGCTGTAAATCTTATTTCTGCTCGTCTTCAGCATTCTTTAGAGCACTGCAGTACATTTGCGGCATATAGACGCAAGTGCCATTAGGTACTGAAGCTTTAGAAACAAAACCAACGGTTAAAAAACAAAAATATAAAAGTGAGGTGAGCAACGCTATGCATTTTGTCGCCTTCACGCTCGCTGTTGTTACTAAGCAACGGGGTAAACAGCTGCTGCTTTGATGATGCAAACGCACCCCGGTTCGGATCCAAATAATATAATATGAACCAGCGTCCAGCGGGGGCACGGGGAGGGGGAGCAATCGAACTCGGGTTCGGTCCAGGCAATCGAACCAAGTGTGAAAGCACCCTCAGTTTCCCCATCAGCTGTTCAGTTACAGTTTACTATCGCTAGGACATTAGGCTAGCACAATCGCCATATCATTGCTTTGGCACAAAATGCATTCAATGAAGACATCTTTCAATTTACATGATTTCTTCTCTCAGTTAGACACAAACACCACCAAAACTTTATGAACCTACAGGCCAATGTGCATGTGTACACACTCTTCTCAAAACTATTACAGTTAAGTTCAAAACCTAAAAAAAATACAAAAACGAATAAGACATAGAAGAATAAGAAATTAGATGAACACCTACACAGGTGTTAGACTTTCAATTCATTACCATCCATTCAAAAGAGGAAAACTTAGGAATAATTTTGTAATAGACTCTCAGAAAAAAAGGTACAGTGGACTTACAATTTTGTTCCTTGGGGAACAAAACGTATAACTGTACCTTTTAAAGGTACACAATTGGTCCTAATGGTACAATTACACCATTGTTTTTCTCTACTTAGAGCAGGGGTCGGCAAGTTCAGTCCTAGAGAGTCGCACTCCGGCAGAGTTTGGCTCCAACCCTGAAAGACGTCTATGGAAGCTCTTATTGAGAATTAACAGAGGCTTAGATGCTAAGGTTTTGAATATTGCAAAATATATGATTGTATAATGCTACCTGATGTTCGTGTTTTTAAGTCTGTGGTTTATGAGTGCTAAAGTGTGTTTGTTGGTCAAACCTTTGCTAGTGTTCTGGAAGAATAAGTTGATTTGAGACATGAATGAAGTGTTTTGGTAGTTTTAATGCATGTTGAATGTGAAATTAACTGTTGTGCCAAGCTGAAAGTGTGTTAGAAGAACTGTGAAGAGTTTTGAAAAAGTGACCCAAGTATTGAGAAATGTGTCCTAGTGATTGTAAAACACTGTAATATCAGACTCTCAGTCTCAGCTGCTGCTCGTGGATGTGATTGGGCTGCAGGCGCTCGTGTGACTGACATTCTATCCAACAGCACAATCAGATATTGCATCATAATATTGTCACATCTGAATTTATTCCAGGTTCAGATGCAGTGAAGGTATATATCTGGAGGGTGACTGCACAGACTGGGGTGAGTGGGGCAAATGGAGCTCAACGTGTGAGGGAAGAGGAATCTGCGGCATCACCTCGCGGATAGAAGAGCGACAGGAAAAAGGAGATGACACCGCTCTCAATGACGCTGAAATGTACTGCTGTGATTAAGGTGATGTGGATCTCAAACACTCGGACTGACACACACACTGCAGATCAACTAAATCTGTGTTTTCTTTCAGGTGTATGAGGACGACAAGAAGATCAAATTAATTGTAATAATTGATCATCATACTGTAACAAACCTAGCTGTTTTCACAGCAAGTAATCAGACATATGGAGAACAGAGGCTACATCACACCAAGACAGTATAGAAAAATGTAACTTTATAGATAAATTATAGATAAAATAGAAAGATCTTTTAAATAGCATTATTTAATAAACATCAGTCTCATACACTGCACTCTAGTGATTACTACACATCCCTCACTGCATTATCTACCTAAATGAACACTGTGATCACACCAAAATCAGTGACAGCAACAGTGGAGACGAAGAACGTGCCCCAGCTCAGCACATACAAAACTGTTATGTCTATACGTCTACAATGCACATTCATTCATCCACATACACCCACACACACAAAGAATCAAAAGATAAAACACTTCCCCGTCTCCAGAAAGGGGAAGAAGACCATCTTGCCAGGTCCACGTCCACAGAACAGCAACATCCTTTTCCGAACTCATGGCAGTAAGGTAGAGACACAGGACCCGCAGTTGACATGAAAGGGTTGTGCGTCCCCAGTCTTTCTCAGCGTGATCACACGTGCGCAGATGTCCAGGTGCAATCTGCACAGCAGAGACGAAAAGCCAGCGCTCCTATGTATCACTTCTCCACTATCTAACTAAGTCCACAGATACCTAGCTATCTATCTACCTTCATCGCCAGACAAGCCCTAATGGTCTCGAGCGACATACACTCTAAAAAATGTTGGGTTAAAAATAACCCAAGTTGGGTTGAAAATTGACTAATCCAGCGATTGGGTTGTTTTAACCCAGGGTTTGGGTTAAATGTTTGCTTAAAACAACCCAATCGCTGGGTTAGTCCATTTTCAACCCAACTTGGGTTATTTTTAAACCAGCATTTTTTAGAGTGTACAGTGTTCCCATTTCAGGGGCAACATTCCGGGACACACACACAAAACCCACAAAAATCATTACAATAATCTAATGCACATTCAGCCGGTCATTATCACAAAACAAAGCCTAACTGGACGATCAGGTCATTTACTGGACATCCCGCCTATTATTGGAGTAAAGACTCCTGAACATCTGCTGTCAGTCAAAACTGGTGCCAAATATCAGCATTAAAGTCTTTCTAAACAGTGCCTTGTTGTAGTTTCATTCATTTGCTTTACATCAGATTGTTACATTAGTGCATGTGGCAGATGGTTCAATCTAAAGTGACTTTTGATTACGGTTTTCTCAATTGCTAAGAAGCGTTTGCCAATTCTTAAAATACTTTTTCTAAACTGTTAGCACAGCAACACACAATTAGCCAAATAGATAATTTTCTGCCCAAAACCACATTTTCTTAAATAAATACAAACTCTACATTTCAAAATGCAAAAAACTTTCAAGATACACTAACTCTATTAAAACAATGCAAACCCATTTCAAAATCGAATAATTTGGTCAAAACTCTAGCACTTGTTTTCTATCCAACATGAACACATGGTCAATCATAGTGCAATGACTGTCAAAATACTAACAGTTGGTGGCATAACTTGTCATGTTTCAGCGTTATCTGTATAGAACATACAGAATTAAATCCATTTTTTTTTATTATTCATTCAGCTGTGTGGTGTGTGTGTGTGTGTGTGTGTGTGTGTGTGTGTGTGTGTGTGTGTGTGTGTGTGTGTGTGTGTGTGTGTGTGTGTGTGTGTGTGTGAATTGATGGAGTCATCAATACTTTATAGAATGTACAACTGAAAATAAAAACAGTAAGTGACGGATTTGCTGCAGTAAAAGCTTTATTAGCAATATGAAATTGCTGTCAGTGATCAACAAAACGAAACAAAGACAAACATACATGGCCTTTGATTTACTAAAGTGTGCAAAAATAAAACAAAAAGGGAAAAAAAGGCCCAGAAAAAGAAAAAGAAAAACAGTCCTGTTCTAATCTATACGATCTTCAGCATTTGGCCACATGTTCTCGTCTACATCACATTGTATGTTGTCTCTCGCTATACACCTTGGATAGAAACGCTTAGCATGCCTTATCCACCCCTGATAGTCTTCAATTGAGATGTCTCTGAAGCCAGCATCCATGGCATCCAGAAGGGACATTTGGTCATGTGGCCGATGATCATATACTTTCCACCTCAAAGCAGAATAAAATTGGAAAAAAAGAATAAAACCCCATTGAATCCTCAATGGGGTTGAGGAACGGAGAGTTCAGAGGAAGAAAAAGGGAAAGCACTCTCGGATGTCCTGCAAACTAGTTTGTGATTGCATGTGAATAGTGGAATGCTACATTTTCCCATATAATCATAAATGTCCTCATGTTTCCTCCCACCTGTTCTGCTTCTGGCACCAGTTGTTGGTGGAGGTCATCTAAAAACAAAAGCTCTGTGTTGTAGGGAGCAATCTGGCTTTTCTGCAGGACCAAACCAGCACTTGAGATTGCAGCACACATTGTGATGTTTGCTCCTCTCTGACCCACACATCAATGGTGGCCCTTTTCCCAATTACATTTCTTCCTCATCTACGTGTTTTTGCCAGGTTAAACCCTGCCTCGTCTACATAAATGAATTCATGCAGTGTCTGATTAGCATCCAACTCCATAATTATCTGAAAGAAAAATATATTTTTTTTACATAAATGCTTTCCACTATGTGGGTATGTTTACTTGTAGAGTAGCTATAGAGAATAGTGAAAAAAAAGTAGTGTGGAATAGACACTGTAGAATCAGACATGGTGTATAGACATCATACCTGGACGTATTGGTGCTGGAGTTCCTTGACCCGATCACGGTTTCTCTCAAAGGGAACCGTGTTCATCCAAATTCTGTGTTTGGTCAGAGTCCGAGCAATGGTAGCCAGGCCGATGCTTTCCACATTCTGAAATACCAGGTTGTCCTCTACAATTCTGGTCGGAATTTCTCAGTTTTATTGCATTGTCAGCAATGACCCATCCTACAATGGCATGTTCTTGGTCTTCACTGAGAAGCTTTCTTCTTCCCCCAGAGCGAGGAAGTCATTGTGTCCTTTCAAAGAACAAAAATACAACACATCTGTATTTGTAACTCCTGGTGGCCAGCAGTAACTGTAATACAGTAAATAGCAACTGCATTGATAGCCCTCATGAAATGCATGACTTACCTGTTGGTTTGTTGAAATATCCGGATAATGGAAGCAACAGTTGACCATCTGAGAATAGGCTGGACTCTTTCACCAGCCTCTCTCAATGATAGTCCATGGTCTATCACATGGTCTATGATGGTGGCTCTTATTTCATCCGTGACAACAGCTCTTATTCTCCTTTGAACAGCAGCATTCATTCTTACTCCTCTCCCCCTACCTCTCCTTCTACCTTGTCCTGGTCCAACTAGTTCTCCTCTCCCTGGTCCAACTAGTCCGCTCCCTCGACCATCTAGTCCTCTTCCTTGTCTAACTAGTCTTCTCCCTCGACCATCTAGTCCTCTTCCTCGTCTAACTAGTCTTCTCCCTCGACCTTCTAGTCCTCTTCCTCGTCTAACTAGTCTTCTCCCTCGACCATCTAGTCCTCTTCCTCGTCTAACTAGTCTTCTCCCTCGACCATCTAGTCCTCTTCCTCGTCTAACTAGCCTTCTCCCTCGACCATATAGTCCTCTTCCTCATCTAACTAGTCTTCTCCCTCGACCATCTAGTCCTCTTCCTCGTCTAACTAGTCTTCTCCCTCGACCATCTAGTCCTCTTCCTCGTCTAACTAGTCTTCTCCCTCGACCATCTAGTCCTCTTCCTCGTCTAAGTAGTCTTCTCCCTCGACCATCTAGTCCTCTTCCTCGTTTAACTAGTCTTCTCCCTCGACCATCTAGTCCTCTTCCTCGTTTAACTAGTCTTCTCCCTCGACCATCTAGTCCTCTTCCTCGTTTAACTAGTCTTCTCCCTCGACCATCTAGTCCTCTTCCTCGTTTAACTAGTCTTCTCCCTCGACCATCTAGTCCTCTTCCTCGTCTAACTAGTCTTCTCCCTCGACCATATAGTCCTCTTCCTCATCTAACTAGTCTTCTCCCTCGACCATCTAGTCCTCTTCCTCGTCTAACTAGTCTTCTCCCTCGACCATCTAGTCCTCTCCCTCGACCATATAGTCCTCTTCCTCGACCATCTAGTCCTCTTCCTCGTCTAACTAGTCTTCTCCCTCGACCATCTAGTCCTCTTCCTCGTCTAAATAGTCTTCTCCCTCGACCATCTAGTCCTCTTCCTCGTCTAAGTAGTCTTCTCCCTCGACCATCTTGTCCTCTTCCTCGTCTAAGTAGTCTTCTCCCTCGACCATCTAGTCCTCTTCCTCGTTTAACTAGTCTTCTCCCTCGACCATCTAGTCCTCTTCCTCGTCTAACTAGTCTTCTCCCTCGACCATCTAGTCCTCTTCCTCGTCTAAGTAGTCTTCTCCCTCGACCATCTAGTCCTCTTCCTCGTTTAACTAGTCTTCTCCCTCGACCATCTAGTCCTCTTCCTCGTTTAACTAGTCTTCTCCCTCGACCATCTAGTCCTCTTCCTCGTTTAACTAGTCTTCTCCCTCGACCATCTAGTCCTCTTCCTCGTCTAACTAGTCTTCTCCCTCGACCATATAGTCCTCTTCCTCATCTAACTAGTCTTCTCCCTCGACCATATAGTCCTCTTCCTCGTCTAACTAGTCTTCTCCCTCGACCATCTAGTCCTCTCCCTCGACCATATAGTCCTCTTCCTCGACCATCTAGTCCTCTTCCTCGTCTAACTAGTCTTCTCCCTCGACCATCTAGTCCTCTTCCTCGTCTAACTAGTCTTCTCCCTCGACCATCTAGTCCTCTTCCTCATCTAACTAGTCTTCTCCCTCGACCATCTAGTCCTCTTCCTCGTCTAAGTAGTCTTCTCCCTCGACCATCTAGTCCTCTTCCTCGTCTAAGTAGTCTTCTCCCTCGACCATCTAGTCCTCTTCCTCGTTTAACTAGTCTTCTCCCTCGACCATCTAGTCCTCTTCCTCGTTTAACTAGTCTTCTCCCTCGACCATCTAGTCCTCTTCCTCGTTTAACTAGTCTTCTCCCTCGACCATCTAGTCCTCTTCCTCGTTTAACTAGTCTTCTCCCTCGACCATCTAGTCCTCTTCCTCGTTTAACTAGTCTTCTCCCTCGACCATCTAGTCCTCTTCCTCGTCTAAGTAGTATTCTCCCTCGACTATCTAGTCCTCTTCCTCGTTTAACTAGTCTTCTCCCTCGACAATCTAGTCCTCTTCCTCGTCTAAGTAGTCTTCTCCCTCGACCATCTAGTCCTCTTCTAACTAGTCTTCTCCCTCGACCATATAGTCCTCTTCCTCGTCTAAGTAGTCTTCTCCCTCGACCATCTAGTCCTCTTCCTCGTTTAACTAGTCTTCTCCCTCGACCATCTAGTCCTCTTCCTCGTTTAACTAGTCTTCTCCCTCGACCATCTAGTCCTTTTCCTCGTCTAAGTAGTCTTCTCCCTCGACCATCTAGTCCTCTTCCTCGTCTAACTAGTCTTCTCCCTCGACCATCTAGTCCTCTTCCTCGTTTAACTAGTCTTCTCCCTCGACCATCTAGTCCTCTTCCTCGTCTAAGTAGTCTTCTCCCTCGACCATCTAGTCCTCTTCTAACTAGTCTTCTCCCTCGACCATATAGTCCTCTTCCTCGTCTAAGTAGTCTTCTCCCTCGACCATCTAGTCCTCTTCCTCGTTTAACTAGTCTTCTCCCTCGACAATCTAGTCCTCTTCCTCGTCTAAGTAGTCTTCTCCCTCGACCATCTAGTCCTCTTCCTCGTCTAACTAGTCTTCTCCCTCGACCATCTAGTCCTCTTCCTCGTCTAACTAGTCTTCTCCCTCGACCATCTAGTCCTCTTCCTCGTCTAACTAGTCTTCTCCCTCGACCATCTAGTCCTCTTCCTCGTCTAACTAGTCTTCTCCCTCGACCATCTAGTCCTCTTCCTCGTCTAACTAGTCTTCTCCCTCGACCATCTAGTCCTCTCCCTCGACCATCTAGTCCTCTTCCTCGTCTAACTAGTCTTCTCCCTCGTCCAGACATTGTTGCTCCTCTGTGTTGTTCTGTGTTTCTTTGAACAAAACCAATCCAAAGAGTGCCTTTTTATTGTGTATGTCTATGTAATGGAACGTCTTCAACACCTGGCTATGTCTCTGATTGAGATTGGAATCAGCTATTTCTTACTCTAATGATCAGTTAATTTAAAAATGCTTATCAGCTGTTTGAATATTTTTTTTAAATATTTGTCTCAATACTTTTGAGCTGATATTGTTGCAGAAGTAGAGACTTTTTTTTTCCTATATCCATGGTTTGGAACATTAGGTCTTAATTTTTGGCATGTTACGTTTAAGCATTTATAAAAAAAGACTATAAAGATCTATGATTTTGGTATTGGGTGTGCTTATATGTAAAGAAAATGTAGGCATTCTAGAAACGTGTTAATTGACTGCATTTTGTTTGAAAAAAACATGAATTGTGTTATGGTCACAACAGACAGATGTTGTGCTAATTGTGTTTAGAGTTTTGAAAATGTGACTACAGATTGGACAAAAGGATGGTAGCAATTGAAAAAAACTGTAATGTAAATATCATGCATTATCTGGGAATGACCAGTATCTGTACTCTACAGGAACACATAATTAAATTCAAGTGTAAATGTTTTTATTTGGCTAAAATGGCAGAATTCGAATTCTGAATTATTTGATGCAACACAAATTCAAACCTCTTTTTACAGATTTTCTCAATCGATTTGACACATTTCTCTAAACTCAGGTCACTGTTCCCAGAGCAGTTAACACACAGTAATCTGAACACTTTGTAATTGCCATAAACAGGTTGTAATAGCTGATCTCAATTATAAAAACTATAACTAGATTTTTAGAGTGTATGATTGCAGACCTTACAACCCAGTAAGTCTTCTTCAAGCGATGGAAGAGGCCTGTGGAGAAGTTGAGGCACAAGGATGGATCCAGCATTCACAGCTTTTTTTTTTCCCCATGATCCGTGACTCGTGAAAATATATGCTGTGATGATGATGAAATTCATTGACCAGATGTAAATGATAGTCCATTTATAGTATTAAGTTTATCCTTTATAGATTCAATTATTGCAGTGCATTTATTTATTTAATTTCTTATTTTATTTTTGGGGGGTAAAAACTCATTGTTAAACAACTAAACTCGTCATTAAACAACTTTGAAGAACACGATTAAAGACCCCGAAAACCACGTATTTTCATTCGTGTATTTGTGTATCTAGAGCTGAATTTGTTATCAAATCAACAGAGAACACACTTGTAGTTTTGATGTTAGCATTTCTTTTTTGATAAATGCATTGATAGAATAAACTGCAGTGCTTCATTATGCAGTGAATACAATGTGTTTAGTTTACTGTGGTAATTGTTTTGAGAGCAACTACATTCATTTGGAGATATGTCAAATCGACTGAGAAAAACTGTAATACTTTAAAATTTGGTTAAGTTGCATTCATGGTTGAGTAGGACATCCATATCTAGAAATGAACATCATAACATTACAGTGATTTACAATCACTTTGGCACTAATTTCAGAACATTGACAAAATTCTTCAAAACTCTAGACACAAAACTCACAACCAGTGATCAAAATGCTATTTTTTTTCAATTGCTTGGATACAATACACATAAAACTATTATAATTTGTTTATTTAACAAAAATCACCTGGTATTTTCACCAAATATCCTGTGTTGGAATTGACTTGGTAATAAAGTAATGTGATAAAATGTCAACCCTGTTGTCTGTGTTCATTTTGCTTAATATATTTATGTTTTTAGTAATGTTTGTCTTTTGGGACAGTGAGATATAAACAATTGTTACTACAATTTAAAATATTGAATTGGACCAACCTCACAGTTTCACTGTAAAACATTTCTCCAATTTAAAATTGTCTAGTGACTAGTCACATCTAATTTTTTTAGTTGGCCAAATTTAATTTCTGTGAATTAAATTCAATTTGGCCAACTGAAAAATTTAGATGTGACCAATCACTAGAAAATTTATATTGGAGAGGCCTGGCATTTTTTACAGTGTTGGTAAATTACATTTTTCCATTGGCTCAACATATTATTTCTAATTGAGACCATGTTAACAGACTGTTGCCACAATGGATAAAATTAAATTCACAGAAATTCAATTTGGCCAATTGAAAAATTTAGATGTGATCGCTCACTAGAACATTTTTAATTGGAGAGGCCTTACATTTTTTAAAGTGTGGGTTAAAACAACCCAATTGCTGAGTTAGTCCATTTTCAACCCAACCTGGGTTATTTTTAACCCAGCATTTTTTAGAGTGAAAATGACACACAACTTAACATCAAAGTACTACTATTTCAAAAGGCAATTCACACATTACATTTCAGATGAGTGTCTTTTCATTTCATTACATTAATCCAACTATCAATTGATACAACTGCTCAAAGCGATCCGTAACTGTTCCATTACTCTTAATGCATAGTTGTATGCAGTGGTTAAATTGGCTTTTGTAAGGAGGGGGAGCCCTTGCTTTCGGCGAATGGTCATTCAAAATCGCACCGGAAAAAGACTTAATGTGTTTTTACACCAAAGGGGCTCTTTTTCCAGTATTAATGTGTAAGGTAAGGTTGAGTAGTTATTAAAACAAAGATAAATACTTTAGAAATCACTTAGGGCCATAGGCAGGGTTTTAAAATCAGTGAGGTTCCAAATTTGAGTTAGTTAGGGGGGTTCTATAAAAAAAAACTATCTACATATGTGCTTTTTTAAGAAGTTTGAAGGCCAAAACATAGTTTTTTTATTCGCTTTGGTACTATTTTCACAAGCAAGGTGTACATTTTCAAAACTCATGGTGCTAATATCACAACAGATCATCAAATGTGCACTTTTTTCAAACATTTCAGCATATTTTCACATAGTTTGTACAATACACAAAACCACAAAGTATCCTTTTCACTACACAAAATAAGTATTTCATCTTTATAAAGGTTTCATTCACAGAAACTTCAAACTTTTGATTTGCATCTCTTCTCATTCAGTTTAATACATTTGTCTGTCATTTAATCCACTAATCTTAATGGTTAATCAATCAATCATTTGGTACACTGTAACGGTGGCGGCCCGATAAATTCAAACAATCAAAATAATTGTTAATTTCTGTCCATTAATTCGGGCGCCAGACAGACAATCCTGTCATATTTTAAACAAAAACCCAGATAGCATGAAATGCCACTCGTTACATAAATCAAACTCAAAGTCAAACTTCAATATAAAAATCACAAAGAACATAGGATGTGGTTTAGAAAAGAAGGTTGTATTTCACAGAAGACGGGAAAATTAACAAACAAAAAACAATATAACCACAATGCACTCTCAATTCTGGTTGATAAACACAAACGTAATACCAAATTTAATTCAAATAATTTTCATTTCAAAAGTACCAGATTCAGGATATTCCCATAAACAAGATAAGAAAACAGTCAAAAATTTGGGGCAAAGAAAAGAAAATGGCAAAACAAACTGAAGTCAAAGAAGAAAAAAAAACAAATTAAATACGATGAAAACAAAAATGGAGTTACACTACTCACGTCTTAGTATGAGTATCGTGTTAATAGGGAGTGTGGAAAGTGCTGAGGTGAATCGTGTGAGTGTGTGTGTGTGTGTGTGTGTGTGTGTGTGTGTGTGTGTGTGTGTGTGTGTGTGTGTGTGTGTGTGTGTGTGTGGGGAAAACCAGCCGGTGTGTATGCAGGGATGCCACAACTTTCCGCAATGTTGAGTCTCTTTGTTTGGGAAACAGCACGGATGATTCCGACGATCGTTACACCAGATTGTTGCAAACGTTTGGCGCTGGAGACCTCTTCACTCTGGGAGTGTGAGTGTTGGAACTACACTCCCGCGTCCACTCCAGCAACGGCCCAGCGTTCAGAGGGATAACGTCACCGCCACCCAGGTAAGTGGAAATACGTTCACCTTCACCTTTCCTTTACGATTTCGGGACGTTAACACCACAGCAACAGTTCTTCCATTCAACGCGGAGTTATTGGCTTCTCTGCGCACATGGATTGAGGCTTTTCGGTTCTCACTTCTCCCGCACTCGCACAAACTCAAACACCTCTCTCCACAAAAACTCCTTTTTTTCTCCCCTCATTTTCCATTTAAAGTCCTCCTTTTATCTGATTACCTCATTTCCTTTTCCAATTTGGCAACGGAAGTGGGCGGAGATTACATTTGTTTTTGTTTTTTGTATTTCAGCTTTGTTACACTCTCCCTCCCTGGAAATAAAACAACCCCCAGGTTGTTAAAAAGGCAGTATTTTTGTCAGAACCCAAGAAACTCTTCTTCGTCAGTGGATTCGTGGAAGATTTCCATAAGTTTCGACTTTTCCATATGGTTTAATTCCTCAGCGGTGGGAAAGCATGGCTTCAGGTTGCATACGTGAACAGTACGCACATCTTCACCAGTGTTTTCTAATGCCACTCGATAATTCAGCGGTCCCAACTGTTTGATTATTCGGTAGGGACCTTTCCATTTATTGGCAAGTTTAGCACTAAAATGGTGAAGTGCACTTGACTGTGGAAAATTTCTCAGCCATACACGGTCTCTGTCTTTATAGGTGACCTCTCTTCGGGTTTTGTTGTAGCTACGGAGCTGTCTTTCTGATGCTTTCTTGGCGCATTCTTTGGCTCTAGCTTGCAACGTGCAAAGATGTTCGGTGACCTCGTAGGATGGAGCAGATGGAGAGAGATTTTGTCCATGCAGCAGCTTGTCCATTGGTCCCTGCAGTTTTCTCCCTAGATGAAGCTCGGCCGGAGACATACCAATGGTTTCTTGAACCGCTGAATTGATGGCGAACCTTAGTTCAGGTAAGTGTTGGTCCCACTTTTTATGATTGTCATTAACATAGGCAGAAATCATCTGTTTTAATGTTCTGTTCACTCGTTCTGTTAAGTTTGTCTGGGGATGGTATGCTGTAGTCATTTTCTGTGTAACTTTCCATTTAGCACAGACGTCTTGAAAGACAGCTGACATGAACTGTGTGCCTCGGTCAGACAGGATGAAATCCGGTACCCCCCACCGTGTGAGGATGTTTTCTCTGAGATGTGAAGCAACAGTTTGAGCATTAGCCTTTCGCAAGGGAAATAGTTCCACCCATCGGGAATAGTAATCCACAAACACTAGTAGATACTCATATCTTTGGGGACTGCGCGGCAGAGGACCCATGATATCTACTCCCAACATCTCGTTTGGACGACTGGTGGAGGTCTGTTGAATTTTCCCAGCTGGTTTGCGGTTTTCATTTTTAAGTGTTTGACATTTTACACAGCACTTAACATGTTGTTTGATGTCGGTCCACATCCCGGGCCAAAAAACAACATCTTGCAGACGCTTGTAGGTTTTATAGATACCTGCATGGCCACTTAAAGGATGGGAGTGGTAGTGTTGAAGGATTGTTGGTTTGAGACTGCTAGGCAGGTACACTCTGTAGTGAACTTGACCATCCGACAGGTGGGTCTTATGATATAGTCGGTCGTCATCCCCAACCTCATATTTGTCTTTCAATACACAGTTGTTATTCTCCGCCAATGCTTTAAACACCTTGATAATTTCAGGATCTTTATGTTGTTCCTCCCAAATGGGCACCGTGGAGACTGGAAACTCAACAACCTCTTTCTCGCTAGAGTACAAGCTGCAACCCGGTAAGCTGGAAATCCTGGACAAAGCATCAGGGGCTACATTTAGGTTGCCTTTACGGTACTCAATGATAAAATCAAACCTTTGTAATCGTAGGGCCCACCGGATGAGACGGCTGGTGGTTTTCGGGGAACTCATGACCCACTGAAGTGCAGTATGGTCTGTGACTACCGTGAACATCTTGTGCTCCAGGTAATGCTGCCATTTTTCCAGTGCCCATACGACTGCTAGGCATTCTTTCTCAGTAGCAGAGTAGTTTGATTCAGCTTTGTTAAGGGTGCGGCTTGCGTACGCGATGACTTCCTCCAGTCCCTGGTTTTTCCGTTGTGTTAGTACAGCGCCGAGTCCCGTATCACTGGCATCTGTATACACCATGAAAGGAAGCTGGAGATTCGGATGGCCTAGAATAGGAGGTGAGGTGAGATGTGACTTCAATTTCTCAAAAGCTTCCTGGCATTGGGGTGACCAGTGAAAAGAATGTCCTTTCTTTTTTAAGGAATTGATGGGTTCAGCGATCGTGGAGAAATCAGGGACAAAACGGTGATACCATCCCGCTAATCCAAGAAAACGCTGGACCTCTTTGAGGTTTCGGGGCACAGGGTAAGATCTAATAGCCTCAACTTTGGATGAGTCTGCCTTGATACCGTTGATACTAACAACATGCCCCAAGAATGCAAGCTCTTTAAGGCAAAACTTGCTTTTCTTCAGGTTTATGGTCAATTCTGCTTCCTGCAATCTGTGGAGAACAGTCTGGAGGTCTTGGAAGTGCTGAGCTACCGAGGGTGAATATATGATAATATCATCAATGTAGACAAAGCAAATGGTTCCTCGTAGGTCTCCCAATACGGTCTCCATTAGACGTTGGAATGTAGCAGGTGCATTTTTTAACCCAAAGGGCATGACATTAAAGTGAAAAAGTCCTGATGGAGAGATGAATGCCGTCTTCAGTTTACTTTGAGGGTCCATGCCCACCTGCCAGTAGCCGCTGTTGAGATCAATTGTTGAAAAGATGGCCGCTCAAGAGAGAGATTCAAGGATCTCTGTGATGTTTGGAAGTGGGTAAGCATCATTCTCTGTGATGGCATTGAGCTTACGATAGTCAACACAAAATCGAAGGCTGCCATCTTTCTTTGGAACAAGGACGACAGGGGAGGCCCAGCCAGAATATGAAGGTTCCACAATTCCTGCATTCAACATCTCAACGAGTTGCTCTTCTACCACTGCTCGTTTGCCAGGGGACATGCGGTAAGGCCTCTGTTTAATGGGCACTTGATGCTGTGTGTAAATAGTGTGTCGGAGGACATCAGTACGACCTGGTTGAAGAGAACACACTTGAGGGTTGAACTCCAGGGTTTTTCTCAGTGTAGTTTTCTCAGCAGGGGATATGTGGGCTTCACTCACAGCACTATCAATCAAGGTTTGTACATCTGTAATGACAAGTGAAGATGACCGGCATTCAGGTTGTGGTGGAGGAATAGAACTCAATAGTGAGAGGCTTTGATTAAAAATCTTTGCATGTTGACCAGCCTTTTTGCATTGAGTACTTATATTAGGTACACTTGCATTGCCTGGCTGAAATGGATGATCTTCTTGTGGCGAGTTCTTAAAGGAATATTTTTTGTCGATTACATTGATTTGCAGGCCACTGAAAAAGATGAAATCCAGTCCCAAGACTACAGCATAGGCCAGGGCTTTAGGGGAAAGGACAGCAACAGGTAAAGTGAAAGTTTTGTTGTGCATATGTATTTGTAGCTGCAGCCACCCCAAAGGAACCTCTGCTTCTCCATTAGCCAAATACAACGGACCAAGAGACCAAGGTTGGAGGCTCTCTTGCGGAGAGAGCTTTTCCCACAAACTTTCATGGATCATGGTGTAGCTGGCCCCGGTGTCCACGATGGCCTTTCCAGACCAACCTCCGATGTGGATTGGAACAACCAGCTGTTGAGGAATGACCACAGGAGTAACAGGCTTTGGTGAAGTGGGTGGTTTCTTGGACGTGGGTAGGATCTTACTTGTTATTGCTGTCACCGAATTATTTGTTGCTTGACTTCCGGACTTCCGGGAATGAAATGACCGTTGACTAGTGAAAGGATGTTGCTGTGGTTTTGCAGGTTGAATTGATGATGGGTTTGCATAAAGAGGACAACATCCAGGTGAGTGCTGTCCCTTACATCTCCAACATTGCACTTGGGGTTGCACATTGGTTGCGCTGCTGACGGTTTTTTGAGTTACCTCCTGGGACAATTTTCTGCTAACACTCTTTTCATATTGCAGTTGTTGCTCATGGTCTTTCTCAATCTGATGCCCCAGTTTTACCAGTTCTCCAACGTTGCTTACACGACCACGTAGCTGGCTGGCAAGGTAAGGTTTTATTTGTTTGAGAATCATTTTAACTATTTCATTTTCAGTTAGGGAAGGTTTCCATCGTCTGCAAAGGGCACGATAGGTAAAAGCGAAATCTCTGATTGATTCTCTCTCTCCTTGATGTCTTGTGCGGACCCTTTCAGCCAGCTCATCTTCGTAGTCTTCGGAGAGGAAAGCAGAGAGGAAAGCAGACTCAAACTCATTAAATGTGGTTATTGAAAATCGGGCCACCTCCCACCAGTCACGTGCAGTCCCATGGAGTACACTGCGGAAGGTCGCCAGGAGGTCCACCTCGGCAAGTGGGTGCAATGCTAAAAAGTCCTGACACCGGGTTAGATATAGCAAAGGATCAACGTCATCAGACGGTCTTCCAAATGTGGGAAAGGTCAGTTTCAAATGGTCACTTTTCCCAGCCGACATAAGAGGACCCACTGGAACACTTGCTACTGTTGATGAGGATGTGGTAAGTGGGACAATAGGGGGTGGTGGGGTTATCCCTTTATCTTGCTGATCCGCCATTTCCTTTTCTGGCTGTTTGGCTTTCGTCATGTTTGTTTGAAGCTCATTTACTTGTGTGGTTAGCTTGTCAATTTGTGTGATGCAGTGACTACATTCACCGGAGAGCTGCTCATGATCCTTTTGAAGGTTCTTTTGTGTAGCAGTGATATCTCTCTGAAGTTCAACCTGAAGTTGATCCACCATGAAACGGACTTCAGAAATCAAGGTCGACTCCAAGGTTTGTAGCTCCTGTGTGATCATCATTTTCATGGCTTTAACTAGCTGATCGGAATCTGTTGGATCTGCTTTGGTTGAAGTTAACGTGGTGAGAATTTGCTGTTGGTTAGCCTCCATTTTGGCCATTTCAGCCGTCAAGTCTCCAAGTTGTTTATCACGGTGGGAAGTGGTTGTTTTTTGCTCTTGTGTGAGTTCATTCACAGCTTTTTCCTGTCGTTTAATGAAGTCAAATAGGTTGTCCCAATTACCTTGTACTTGCGTAGTAAAATGTTGAATTTCCCTTCCAGGAGTTGGGAGGTAACCAGGCAGATCATGTGTTCCTGAAGATGGAGGTGAAACTTCAGGTGAGGTGCATAATTGCATGGAATCCGATCCTCCTTTCCAGTTCGGAACTTGAACTGATGGACTGCCATCTGGATTGGGGGTGACAAAACGCACATGGGTTCCTGATGGGACACTACTAAACTGAGTGGGTGTGGAATAAAAAGTGGGAACAAGTGGTTGTGGGAAAAATCTAGGTTGCGGCTGCATTTGTTGATCCGGATGCCAGACAGGGGTTGATATGTCTGGAGGTGGATCAATTTCCACCCAAGTGGTTGGAGAGGGGACAGAGGTATTGGCCATGGTTAATGCGTGTATGGAAATAACAATGGTGACTTGTGAAAAATAAAAAATATGTAATGCAATTACTATTTGGCCTGTCTCAATTTCTTCAATTTCTGGGGCCCCAAAATAACAAACTACACAGTGGTTACATTTTTCACAATCCAGAAAAGGAAATACTATTCATCAGGTGTCTTTCTTTCGGGGCAAAGGGGCACCAAAATAACAAACTACGAAGTTTACAATTTCTCAAGTATTTACACAAGGAATTTTTTTTTTTTTTTTCACAATTTGACCCACTGTTTGTGGTGTGAAATACTTGGCACAGAGTTCAATCAGCATCAAAGGAACCAGTTCAGTTCAATGTTCAGATAATTCACACAAAAAGAGTTCAAAGTCCAAAGTGATATAAATCACAGCAAAATATTCAAACCATCACATATTCAAACAACCACAAGAAAAATCAAGTCAAAGTGATAGTATAATAATCAGTTCAGGTCCCTGTTCGGGCGCCACTTCTGTAACGGTGGCGGCCCGATAAATTCAAACAATCAAAATAATTGTTAATTTCTGTCCATTAATTCGGGCGCCAGACAGACAATCCTGTCATATTTTAAACAAAAACCCAGATAGCATGAAATGCCACTCGTTACATAAATCAAACTCAAAGTCAAACTTCAATATAAAAATCACAAAGAACATAGGATGTGGTTTAGAAAAGAAGGTTGTATTTCACAGAAGACGGGAAAATTAACAAACAAAAAACAATATAACCACAATGCACTCTCAATTCTGGTTGATAAACACAAACGTAATACCAAATTTAATTCAAATAATTTTCATTTCAAAAGTACCAGATTCAGGATATTCCCATAAACAAGATAAGAAAACAGTCAAAAATTTGGGGCAAAGAAAAGAAAATGGCAAAACAAACTGAAGTCAAAGAAGAAAAACAAACAAATTAAATACGATGAAAACAAAAATGGAGTTACACTACTCACGTCTTAGTTTGAGTATCGTGTTAATAGGGAGTGTGGAAAGTGCTGAGGTGAATCGTGTGAGTGTGTGTGTGTGTGTGTGTGTGTGTGTGTGTGTGTGTGTGTGTGTGTGTGTGTGTGTGTGTGTGTGGGGAAAACCAGCCGGTGTGTATGCAGGGATGCCACAACTTTCCGCAATGTTGAGTCTCTTTGTTTGGGAAACAGCACGGATGATTCCGACGATCGTTACACCAGATTGTTGCAAACGTTTGGCGCTGGAGACCTCTTCACTCTGGGAGTGTGAGTGTTGGAACTACACTCCCGCGTCCACTCCAGCAACGGCCCAGCGTTCAGAGGGATAACGTCACCGCCACCCAGGTAAGTGGAAATACGTTCACCTTCACCTTTCCTTTACGATTTCGGGACGTTAACACCACAGCAACAGTTCTTCCATTCAACGCGGAGTTATTGGCTTCTCTGCGCACATGGATTGAGGCTTTTCGGTTCTCACTTCTCCCGCACTCGCACAAACTCAAACACCTCTCTCCACAAAAACTCCTTTTTTTCTCCCCTCATTTTCCATTTAAAGTCCTCCTTTTATCTGATTACCTCATTTCCTTTTCCAATTTGGCAACGGAAGTGGGCGGAGATTACATTTGTTTTTGTTTTTTGTATTTCAGCTTTGTTACAACACCAATAGATTTCTTTAGATATTGATTATATAGACATAGTTTCTACTTTGTTTGCAATTTCCGAAATGAATAACCATTTGAAATGAATTATTTTTATATTATAAGTGATTTATCTTAGATTATAAGGTGTGTGTGTGTGTGTGTGTGTGTGTGTGTGTGTGTGTGTGTGTGTGTGTGTGTGTGTGGCCTGGTAAACTCTACATTATGGGGGGAAAAATGTCCCCATAAAGATGGCAATATCCTAATATCCCTTGCAGGGACATTTTTTGGTGGAGAAAAATGCAGACATTTTTCTGTGATGGGTATGTGTAAGGGGAGAGAATATAGTGTTTGTACAGTTTAAAAATCATAATGTCTATGGGTAGGTGGGACAGAAATATCTGCAATTTGTGAATAGAGCAGAATAAAGTGTAATGGAGTGGAAATAGTCAATAACAGTGTAACATCAGGATGATCAGAAATCAGAAGAAGGGAGACATGGTATCAAATACAGCATTTTACATTACAGCCATGTGATACTGAAAACAGATTACCATGGCAGAGACTGTCACATTACTGTAACTCACCCTTATAAAGCTCAACTACAGTAGATTCAGTCATATAGTACAGTGAGAACATTTATTGGCAGCAAACTCTGATATAGCACAGATGGTCCTCATGGCTGCGTCATAACTTTATCACACCAGATAACACACTGAATACTATTACAAACATCATGAATTCAATTACATAAGAGTAGGTGATGTGACCAAGTGTCTTCTTACTGTAATGTTTCCTGTAGAATTGAGACTAGGCCAAATAGGGGAGGCAGAGGCAAGCTTCTGACTGACCAACAAGAGCAGGCTGTGGTCCATTTGGTTAGGGCCAGAAATGATATTCGCCTTACAGAAATTCGCAGCATATCTTGGACAATGAAGACATGTTTAACAATGTGGAATCCATAAGTTTGCCAACTATTGCACACATGCTGAAAAGGCCCCAGGTGAAAGTATTTTTGAAAGTAATGCAGACAAGGTGAAGCAAATGAGGGCTGAGTATGTTCAGTTTTGAAATGGCTGTTGTAATACAATTCTCTAAAAATTCTACATCAGTAAATCTCTTTCCAAAATGTATTTTTAGAGGGTGATGGAGCTGGATGCTGATGACAATCATCACAAATTCATATATTTGGATGAGGCAGGCTTTAACCTGGCTAAGACAAGGAGGAGAGGTCAGAATTGCATTGGCCAGCGGGCAACCATCCAAGTATCTAGACAACAAGGGGCCAACATTACCATGTGTGCAGCTATATCAGAAGATGGTGTGGTGGGATGCAGACCTCATATTGGATCATATAATGCAGCTCTCCTTGATGAGCTTGATCAGGTCTGTAGAGCTGATGGCGGGACCTATGTCATTGTGCTTGCAAACATGGTTTCAGGCCCATTTACCCCCTACTCTCCTGTCCTTAACCTGATGGAGGAATTTTTCTCCACATGGAGAAGGTTTATGATATGTGCCCTCATGAACAAGTCACTCTTCTGCAGGCCATGGATCACGCATGCAATGACATCACTGCAGACCAGTGTCAGGCCTGGATTCGCCATGCCAGAAATGTTTTTTTCCAAGATGTTTGGCTAATGAAAATTATGTAGATGAGAACCTGTGACCAAATCTAGAAGTACAGTAATCACTTTTGTTTTTTTACAGTACAAGTTGAAGAACACTGCATTTGATGTTTTACAGTACTGTCTTTTCTTTTCTATGCTAATTATTTCTCTTTGATTCAAATAAACCTATGTTGTGATTGTACTGTATTGTTTTTCATCAATATATTTCAGATTTTCTTCAATGATTCCACTGTGTCTGTAGTATTATCTCTAGTTTTACAGGGATGTATTTACACGTAGTACCATAAGGAAACATGTATCACCTGTTTTGTACTACAATATTTAATGATTGTACGAACAATGACACTCTGAAACTATCGGTTGCTTGTGTGTGGGTGATCTAAATGAACGTTTCAATGGTATTTCACAATAAATTTGTTTTTTGAACCAATGATTGTGCAATATATGAATGCACAATGCAATGTTTTGAACATTGGACAGCCTGTGTTACAAGTGATGACCGTTTTGAGTTTTGGAAAATTATGTCAAAGTTCTGAAATTAGTGCCAAAGTGATTGTAAAAAACTGTAAACATAATCTCACATTATTGGAGTGTGTGAGTGTCTGTGTTTGTGCGTGTGTATACTGTAGTTGTTGTCCGAGTATTGTACCTGTTTGGTGTTTGTCTTATGTGTCTTGAGCCACTGATCATTTACATTGATAACATTTAGATGTTCTATTTTCTGTGCAGGTCAGACTTGGATCATGCTGTTAGTGGAGGGTCAATGTCCCTCTCAGCTTTACAGAGGAACCAAGTTAACCAACACACATGCAAACCATGTCCAGAATTATTTCCTCTGACCTTGATTTCACTTCTGGCTGTTTCTGGGCCGAATGTGAGTGTAATGTTCAGGAAAAGACAACGCTTTGTTTACTCACTGAACACAGAATACTGTACCCCTGAGAGGCATGCGCACAACAGATTACGACAACAGATAACAACAAAGAACTGGTTAACAACTGTAAGCCCGCCCACAGGTCCAATTCTCGGCGTCCAATGGCACGTTTAGGGGTATCTGCATGTTACTGTCTTTCATTTTACGCAACACAACAGCATTAAATTAAATACGTTTCCTTATATCCTCATTATTTCATCTGACTCCATTAATTAAATGGTTTTCTAAATATGTTTAATAATTTAGAAATGTGTATTATACGTTAAATATTCTGTTTAACTCTTTATTCTTATTGAAATTATTCATATGGTTCTCAGAGTCGCAGAGGGACCTCACAATGGTCGTATACGGGCCCACGGTCACGACTCACAAACTCGCCAGTCCGATCATTAATCAGAGGTTATGGCTAAAGCAGTCTAACAAAAACACTCACCTAAAGAATTATTAGGAACACCTGTTCAATTTCTCATTAATGCAATTATCTAATCAACCAATCACATGGCAGTTGCTTCAATGCATTTAGGGGTGTGGTCCTGGTCAAGACAATCTCCTGAACTCCAAACTGAATGTCGGAATGGGAAAGAAAGGTGATTTAAGCAATTTTGAGCGTGGCATGGTTGTTGGTGCCAGACGGGCCGGTCTGAGTATTTCACAATCTGCTCAGTTACTGGGATTTTCACGCACAACCATTTCTAGGGTTTACAACGAATGGTGTGAAAAGGGAAAAACATCCAGTATGCGGCAGTTCTGTGGGCGAAAATGCCTTGTTGATGCTAGAGGTCAGAGGAGAATGGGCCGACTGATTCAAGCTGATAGAAGAGCAACTTTGACTGAAATAACCACTCGTTACAACCGAGGTATGCAGCAAAGCATTTGTGAAGCCACAACACGCACAACCTTGAGGCGGATGGGCTACAACAGCAGAAGACCCCACCAGGTACCACTTATCTAGGAAATGAGTGGTACCCGGTAGGGTCCTACAAAATTTTCCTACAAATAGGAAAAAGAGGCTACAATTTGCACAAGCTCACCAAAATTGGACACGTGCGTGCGTGCGCGTGTGTGTGTTTCCTTGGCCATTGTCTCTATATCCCTGGAAGTTAAGACTGGAGCTGATTCTGGGAGAGGACATCAAGTCTCAGGTTCCTGGTGTTCCTGCCTGTGTTTTCCCACCATCTGCCTGGTGTTGCCTCCCAAGCCATCCTCAAGTTCATGATCTCCCTGGACTGGTCTCAATGGTCACCCTGCCTGTCATCATGGTGTCTGTCCCCTGCCCTGCTGTTTAAACTCACACCTTGTCACTTCCTTGTTACTTCCTTGTTGTGCCCTGTCTAGAGTCTTGTTAATAAAGTCTTCGTTGTTCACTCTGCATCTGGGTCCTAAGTTTCAGAAGTCCTGACAAGGTGTGACTTTTTAAAGCTTTTTTCTCTTTCAGAACAATGAGCCAATTCAATTATTTAAAAATTTTTTATGCAATACAACAATGAGGTTTATAAATAGGCCATCATGAGTATACCTAGTTTTGGTGATGAAGATGAAGTTTCTTCTTCATCAACATCGTCTTCAAACACCTGTGGACTGCCACATTGCACAATGCATATATAGGAAAAAATAAGATTCAGAACCTATAAATAAAACCATTAAAAAATCATGGCCATCTCGGAACATTCTGAGAGTGTAACCAGCCTCCTGTCTCAGAATCAACACAACAACCAATTCAAATATTCTCTTTTAATTTGAAAAGATAAAGAATGATAAGAAATCACAAAAAGAATAACATAAATAACAATGTCAAAGAAAATAATAATCAAAACAGGGGATAATGACTTCAGGGGAGAGCTAGGCCAAAATAACAAACAAAATTTAAATTAACTAACCCAAAAATCTTTTTTTACCTAGAAAGAGATCATCCGAAAAATAAATGTCATGAAACTTCCCTATCTCCCTGAACTGAAACTCCCAAAAATGGCATCCTCCCCTACAATCCCCAAATCAAAAAGTCAAAATGAACCAAATCAAAATGAAGAAACTAAACAAACATAATTAACATAAGATATAAGAGTAATCAAAGTCCTGAAGCCTGAAGCCCAGAGCTGACTACACCTTTGACTCAAAGCATGATTATTGTATTTTACTCTTTAATAATTAAATACATTTCAGTAAAGTAACCATTTAAAATAAATTTAATTGGTAAAAAAAATGCAGAGCCTTTCATTTTTTGTGTTTTTTTTTTGTTTTAAGGCTTTGAGCAATAACATCCCACAGAGAAGTCTTCTGACCAAATTAGGCCAGACCCGACTTACTTTACCTAACCTGAGAATAAATAATAAGGTCAAAGTACAGACCGTTAAACAAAGACAAAACAAATTAATATGTCATATAGGGTAGGGGTTGATCTTTGAGTGCTGTGTTTGGATGCCATCATGGATGATTCAGCTCAATCTTGTGTATAAATATGAGGCTTCACTCGAGAGTGTTGTGGTACTGCACTGTCTCTGAGTCTGCCTGATCATTCTCACATCACAGGGGTTGAGCCGCCCATTTACAACTGATCACTGATCGCTTTGAGGCTGCAGATAATCTGAAGATTCATCTCTCAATCAGGTCAGAGCTGTAGCAATGCATCACTTATTTTGCATTGCGTTTTCACTGCTAGCCATTATTGGGCAGCATGTGAGCTCAGCCAGAGGATTCAGATCAGCGCTGCGTGTGCCGAATGGAGGGCCCTGGGGGACTTGGAGGGAGAGGACCATGTGTCCCGATAGAACGTACGCCACAGGGTTTAGTCTGAGGGTAAGTTGGGTATTGACTCTATTTTGCTAATATTGGGGTGTTTTAGTGCTTCAAAGATTCAAAACTGTGGAGTTGCTGTTAGTTATTTAATTATCTCCAGGAAACTGCACCTGATTTTTAAAGTGTCTGTGTAAAACTAAAGAGCATGAAGAGAAATGTTACTATGGGTTGGGTTAGAGTTAACTCCCTTTCAAATGAAAGATTGCCTCAGTGTTGTTGTTGTTGTTTTAAGGTGGAAAAACCTGTTGGTGATGGTGATGATACAGCGCTCAATGCGATTCGTCTTTACTGTGTCGAACAGTCCAGAGGAGTTGTACACTCAACTGGGTCCGACACCGGAAAGTAATGGACTTACATTATGAACTATTCTTGCATTACATGTTTAAGCTAGAGAAGTAAATTAAGGATTTTCTTGAAAATATTATAGATTTGATCAAGAAACCTCTGTGTCTTTTCTTCAGCTGGGGTGAGTGGACAGATGTCAAATGGTGTCCTTCTGGATATTTGAGCGCTTTCCAGCTGAGAGTCGAACCTAAAGGAGATGGAGATGACACGGCCGCAAACAACATCAGGTGAGCATGTGGTGCTATAAGTCATCCTGGTTTTATTTTGCTATTTAAAGACTCAGTTTCCCCATCGGCTGTTCAGTTGCAGTTTACAATCGCTAGGACACATTTCTCAATACTTGGGTCACTTTTCCAAAACTCTTCACACAGGATCACAACAGAAATCTGTGAGGGCTAAACTGTGGATCATTTATCATTGCTATGGCACAAAACGCATTCAATCACGACATCTTTCAATTTACAGAGTTCTTCTCTCACTTAGACACAAACACGACCAAAACTTTATGAACCTACAGGCCAATGTGCACATTTTTACATGTGTAAACTCAACCCAAAGCCCAAAAAAACAGATTCTAACGGCTTGGTCAAAGCCTTTTCAGCATTTCGGTGAAGTTCTCTTAATTTATTGATATCTAATTTTCAATCTGAATTTTATTTGACTCCAATTTTATGTGACTTTAGGTACTACGTTTGTAACTTAACCGCTGAACATAAGATTCGTTGTGATTTAATTTAGGTCGTTGATTTTTCTTACATTTACATTTATGCATTTGGCAGACGCTTTTATCCAAAGCAACTTACAGTGCCCGTATTACAGGGACAATCCCCTGGAGCAACATGGAGTAAAGTGCCTTGCTCAAGGACACACTGGTGGTGACCGCTGGGATCGAACCAGCAACCTTCTGCATATCAGTTCAGTGGCTTAACCCACTGGACCACCATCTCACATCTTAGTATATCTCATTTAATAATTATAATAATAATTATCTAATAACAGTGACAGTCAGAAATCGGATTTTCCCTCATGCTTGGCTCAATGCTTTCGTCATGGAGTCCTCGGTGTGATCTGTCCTGACAGAAAGATCTGCGGTAACTCCGACTTACTCCACATGCGACACTACAATAATGATTTCAGAAAGATAGAGAATAAATCAAGAGTAAAATTTATTTTGGCCAGACAAACTTAAATAAAAAGAATTAAACGTAAATTCATGGTACACTACTGATCAGCGTAGAAACATAAAGCACAATCGCAAAGTAAGAGTCATCGTGTCTGGCACAGGACACACAGTGTGTGTGTGTGTGTGTGTGTGTGTGTGTGTGTGTGTGTGTGTGTGTGTGTGTGTGTGTGTGTGTCTCAAAGACACTGACACAGCACCACATGGGGGTTCTGGCTGTAGAATGTTCCCCCCTGGCAGCTCTGTTACCCTTCCTTATATACTCAGACTAGAACAAAAGGGTTGTAAATATTTGCAACACAAACACCTGGTTTTGGGGGAGAGGATCAGATATCTCTGAAGAGACCACTCAAAAGGGAGAACAGGATTCTCAGTTGTTTTCAGTCTTTCTAACACTACCAGTGACTGCAGTGAAACTGAGACCATTTTACCAATCGCACTGAGACATTTGAAAGGACACCAAACATGAAAGGGTTAAAACAATAGATTCACAAGATACATCATCGTTGGTATATCTGCATTCTGTGACTTGAAACAGGAAAAAGGGAGGGGGAAATGGGGAGGGAGGGGGAGGTTTGATTAGGGTGATGGATGGTGGTGGATGCTGCGAGCATTTTCTTGTGGTGCCCCCCTGAGCACTTGGTGCCCTATGCGCAGCGTGTGATGCGCGTAATGAGAGCGGACGGCATTACACGTCTTTAAAGGGTTAGTTCACCCAAAAATGTTATTCTGTCATTATTACTCTCCCTCATGTCGTTCCAAACCTGTAAGACCTTCGTTCATCTTCGGAACACAACTTAAGATATTTCTCTTCTTCTCTACGGTCTTACGGGTTGAGATGAGGGAGAGTAATTCATGTATGATTTTATATTTTTGGGTGAACTAACCCTTTAAGGAGGGCGTTTCCCCCACTCTATATTGCAGACAGAAATGGGAGATAATTTATAATAAACATGCTAAAACAATAAAAACATGTAAATTAAGATAATGCTGCCCAATTTAAATGAAAGATGATAGCGCATAAGAAAGATAACGCAGCCTCTGTTGTTGTTGATTCTCTGCGGACGACTACCGGAAGTTAAGTTTGGGCCACAGAAGCGCACATGCGCAGTAAGGCTTGTTTATGTTGTTACAACCCTACAGAGTGTTATTCTGGTTTTGTAAAGAATTTTTACTAAATAAATGATTGTATAATGCTATCTGATGTTTGTGTTTTTAGGTCTGTGTTTTATGAGTGCTAAAGTGTGTTTGTTGGTCAAACCTTTGCTGGTGTTCTGGAAGAATGAGTTGTTTTGAGACATGAATGAAGTGTTTTGGTAGTTTTATTGCATGTTGAATGTGAAATGAACTGTTGTGCCAAGCTGAAAGTGTGTTAGAGGAACTGTGTGAAGAGTTTTGAAAAAGTGACCCAAGTATTGAGAAATGTGTCCTAGTGATTGTAAAACACTGTAATATCAGACTCTCAGCCTCAGCTGCTGTTCGTGGATGTGATTGGGCTGCAGGCGATCATGTGACTGACATTCTATCCAACAGCACAATCAGATATTGCATCATAATATTGTAACATCTGAATTTATTCCAGGTTCTTGTGCAGTGATGGTTCTGAGATGGAGGGTCACGGCACATCCTGGGGTTACTGGGGCGACTGGAGCCCAACGTGCCAGGGAACCGGAATCTGCGGCATCAGCACGAAGATAGAACCAGATCAGGGAAAAGGAGATGACACCGCTCTCAATGACGTGGGCATGTTCTGCTGTGAATAAGGTGATGTGAATCTCAATCAAACACTCGGACTGACACACACTGCAGATCATCTAAATCTGTGTTTTCTCTTTCAGGTGTATGAGGACGACAAGAACAGCAAGAAGATCAAATGAATTGTAATAATTGATAATCATACAATGATAAACTAACATGAACCATGTCATTCAACAGTAAATCTAATGCACAGTCAGCCGGTCATTATCACAAAACAAAGCCTAACTGGACGATCAGGTCATTTACTGTTCATCCCGCCTATTATTGGAGTAAAGACTCCTGAACTTCTGCTGTCAGTCAAAACTGGTGCCAAATATCAGCATTAAAGTCTTTCTAAACAGTGCCTTGTTGTAGTTTCATTGTTTTGCTTTACATCAGATCGTTCATTACATTAGTGCATGTGGCAGATGGTTCAGTCTGAAGTGACTTTTAATTTTAATTCTGATTATTAATGTAAATATCGTCCGGTTACGTATGTAACCCTCGTTCCCTGAGGAGGGAACGGAGACGTACGTTAGTGACTAACGAATGGGGTTTCGCTTAGAAGCCAATCATCTTCATCGTATTCAACAGCGCCCAATGGCAGTGCCAATGCCATGGGCATGCGGAATTTGCATGCGTAACTCCGCCCCACCTCGTGGGTATATAAGGAAGTACGCTGCGAACATCGCATTATGTTACTGCTGCAGGAGCCAAGACTGAACTCCGCGTTCCAGGCAGCACAGCTGACGTGGCTAAGGAAACGTACGTCTCCGTTCCCTCCTCAGGGAACGAGGGTTACATACGTAACCGGACGTTCCCTTTCGTTCAGTCACTACGACGTACGTTAGTGACTAACGAATGGGGGATCCTGTACAACAGCGCCACTCAGCTGTCATCCAGTGCCCTGCGTAAGTGTGAGATCCCGCCACTTAAGGCCCTAGGACTCCCACTTATCACAGGAATACCAAGGTACACTGGGAAGCATATCCCAGTGAGGGAATGCCAAGATGCCTACCGTAGGGAGGACTTAGAGAATACACATATGACCCGCTGAGGGCTGCATATGGAAGATCACTAGGGTACCAGCCGAAGGTGGATTTTTAACCCTAGGGGTGGCAGGGACTTGCCAAGGGAAAGACACCTGCTCACTGAGGAGGCTTACGGTGGGAATACTCGTGTGGGGGTCGCCGGAGGGGAACCATGCACACGGAGCACCTGGCCGGACATGAGGGTCTGGGCTCGAAAGGGCAGACTGAACTGATGTCGGCGTAAGCAGTGCTGGAGGAGCTCAGGGCTCTCGGGGAGCTCACCTGAGGAAATATCGCACGTATCCAGTCCTGGGAGTGGAATGGCGAGCAAGCGAAGACACCTGAGCCTGGTCCATTACCGGCCCCTCGGGGGGGCGAGTACAAAGTCGGACACTGGCTCCACTCGGAGATTGTAGAATCTGGCGAATGTGTTGGGTGTCGCCCAGCCTGCAGCTCTGCAGATGTCTGTTAGCGAGGCGCCATGCGCTAGAGCCCAAGAGGAGGCCACACTCCGGGTGGAGTGTGCCCTCACACCAAGGGGACATGGTCGACCTTGCTGCTGGTAAGCCAAAACAATGGTGTCCACCACCCAGTGAGACAACCTCTGCTTTGAGAGAGCACTTCCCTTCCGCTCTCCACCATAACAGACAAAGAGCTGGTCTGAGGTCCTGAAACACTGCGTCCTGTCTACGTAGGCGCGGAGAGCGCGTACTGGACAGAGCAATGCCAAGGCTGGGTCTGCCTCCTCCAAAGGCAGCGCTTGCAGGTTCACCACCTGATCTCGGAACGGAGTGGTAGGAACCTTGGGCACATATCCGGGCCGGGGTCTCAGGATCACGTGAGAGTTAGCCGGCCCGAACTCAAGGCACGCTTCGTCAACCGAAAATGCTTGCAGGTCCCCGACCCTCTTAAGCGAGGCCAATGCGGTCAGCAGAGCCGTCTTCATAGACAAGAACTTAATCTCGGCCGACCGCAAAGGCTCAAAGGGAGGCCTCTGCAGAGCACTTAAGACTACTGAGAGGTCCCAAGAGGGAACGAGAGGAGAGCGAGGAGGATTCAGTCTCCTTGCTCCCCTCAGGAACCTGATGACCAGGTCGTGCTGACTTACCTTTTTGTCTCCCAGGAGATCGTGGTAGGCAGATATTGCGGCCACGTAAACTTTAAGGGTGGAGGGAGACAGCCTTCGCTCCACCCCCTCCTGGAGAAACGATAGCACGGACCCGATCGGGCATTTCCAGGGGTCTTCTTGGCGGGAAGAGCACCATGTGACGAAGAGGTTCCACTTCAACGCATAGAGACGTCGTGTAGACTCAGCTCTAGCGGAAGTGATGGTAGCGACCACCGCAGGTGGAAGGCTACTCAAACCTACCGTGTCCCGTCCAGAAGCCACACGTGGAGCTTCCAGAATGCTGGACGCGGGTGCCAAAAGGTGCCCCGTCTCTGAGTAAGGAGGTCCGGTCTCAGAGGAATAGGCCAGGGAGGGGCTGTCGCAAGGAGTAAGAGTTCGGGGAACCAGGTCTGGCCGTGCCAGTACGGGGCGACCAACGTGACCTGCTCCTTGTCCTCCCTGATCTTGCACAGTACCCGTGCAAGAAGGCTCACTGGGGGAAACGCATACTTGCGTATTCCTGACGGCCAGCTGTGCGCCAGTGCATCCGTGCCGAGGGTGCCCTCGGTCAGGGAATAATACAGGGAGCAATGGGAAGAGTCCTGGGAGGCAAACAGATCTACCTGTGCGTCGCCGAACCGTTCCCATATCAGCTGGACCGTCTGGGGGTGGAGTCTCCACTCTCCGGGGAGAGGCTGAAACCGTGAGAGCTCGTCGGCTGCACAGTTCAGGTCTCCCGGGATGTGGACAGCACGAAGGGACCTCAGGCGCTTCTGACTCCACAAAACGAGATGGCGGGCGAGTTGAGACATACGGTGGGAGCGTAGACCGCCCTGGTGGTTGATGTACGCTACTACGGCCGTGTTGTCTGTCCTGACTAGCACATGTTGACCCCTCAGCAACGCTCGGAAGCGGTGCAGGGCGAACCGTACTGCCAGTAACTCGAGGCAATTGACATGCAGAAGACGCTGGGGTCCTGTCCAGGAGCCCGCGGCTGCTTGTCCATTGCACATGGCACCCCAGCCCGTGGATGATGCATCTGTTGTCACAACAACATGCCTGGAAGCTCGTTCTAAGGACACTCCGGTCCGTAGAAACTTGAGGTTCGACCACGGGGTGAGTGTCTGTAAGCAGGCCCGAGTCACTAGTACCCGGAGCGTGCCAGACCGCCATGCCCATCTCGGGACTCGATCGCGTAGCCAGTTATGAAGCGGTCTCATATGAAGCAATCCGAGCGGCGTTACCGCGGCTGCAGATGCCATATGCCCCAGGAGCCTCTGAAAATGTTTCAGTGGAACCGCACTCTGGCCCTCGACTTGTCGAAGGGCAGTCAGCAGAGACTGCGCGCGCTCGCTCGAAAGCTGCGCGCACATGGCGACCGAGTCGATATCCATACCGAGAAAAGAGATCCTCTGCGCGGGGCAAAGTTTGCTCTTCTCCCAGTTGACCCGAAGGCCCAGACGGGCTAGGTGATGGAGCACCAGATCTCTGTGTCCGCAAACCTGCTCTCGAGAGGGACCCAGTATGAGCCAGTCGTCGAGGTAATTCAGGATGCGGACCCCGTGCTGCCGAAGGGGCGCAAGGGCTGCCTCGGCAATCTTCGTAAAGACGCGAGGGGACAGAGATAGCCCGAATGGTAGAACTGCGTACTGATATGCCCGCCCCTCGAAAGCAAACCGTAGGAACGGTCTGTGTCGAGGCAAAATGGAGACATGGAAGTAGGCGTCCTTCAGGTCGATCGCTGCAAACCAATCGTGTGGACGAAAGCATTCGAAAAGGCGTTTCGCTGTCAACATCTTGAACGGAAACCGGTGAAGGTAACGGTTCAAGATGCGCAGGTCCAGGATTGGCCGTAGCCCACCGGTCTTTTTGGGTACAATGAAGTACGGGCTGTAAAACCCGCAATTCATCTCGGCTGGAGGGACAGGTTCGATCGCACCCTTCGCCAGTAGGGTGGCAATCTCCGCTCGCATGACGGGGGCGTTGGCCCCGATCATGGTGGAACGGACTCCCTGGAAGCAGGGAGGAACCCGTGCGAACTGAATCGCATAGCCGCGCCTGACGGTCCGCTCGACCCAGCGGGACAGCCCTGGAAGCTGAAGCCAGACATCCAGAAACTGCACCAGCGGGGTCATACGGTGTACAGACGTACCCGGTGTGGGCTTGCAGCGATGCAGCGTCACCGGCCCGGACATGGGAGGCTGTGGGGCGTCCCGGTGCGGGGGCACGGTTGACAGCTGCGTCCTGACAGAGGAGACCAGGGAAGGACGCACGTTCCACTGGGGTCTGCTCTGCCAGGAGGCTGGCGACAGAGTGGGATGCGAGTGGCGGGACCCGTGGGTGGCGCGCACCGTCATCACCGGACTCTGCGGGCTCAGGGATGGGAGTGTTAATTCTTTCTTTGACCAACATAGGGTGCTGCTGACCCGGGGGCCAGCAGCTGAACAAAGGATTCTCCCCCGGCCCTCCACCGGGGGAAGGAGTGGTCCTGCTACCATCTCCTCGAAAGAATTTCCCATCCCTGAGCCGTCCGTCTCAGGAGCGCCGCTTGGCCTGGCGTTTAGCGGGGCGCGGGGCGGCCTGAGGGGACTTGGACGCCTTCCTACGGCTTCCTCCGCGACCCGGCCCGGGTGAAGGCTGCTGCTTGGACCGGGTGGGAGGGGCGGGAGCCTTAGGAGGGCGTCCTCGGCGTGGAGCAGACTGAGTTGACTGCGCCGGCGGCTGGGTGGAGGCAGCAGCTGGCCGCCGGGGCAGTACGTGCTTAATAGCCTCAGTCTGCTTCTGGGCGATTGAGAACTGTTGGGCGAAGTCCTCAACCGCCCCGCCGAAGAGGCCGGCCTGGGATATGGGGGCATCGAGGAACCGGGTCCGCTCGGTGTCCCGCATATCGGCCAGGTTCAGCCACAGATGACGCTCCTGGACCACATTTGTGGACATCACTTGACCCAGGGAGCGTGCGGTCACCTTCGTCGCCCGGAGAGCGAGGTCGGTGGCGGCACGCAGCTCATTTAAGAGCCCCGGATCAACTCCACCCTCGTGCATGTCCTTGAGGATCCTGGCCTGGTAGACCTGGAGGATCGCCATGGCATGCAACGAAGCGGCAGCCTGCCCCGCGGCTCTGTGCGATTTCGACACCAAGGTTGATGTGAATCGACAGGCTTTGGAGGGGTGCTTAGGATCACCACGCCAGGTTGAAGCGCTCTGCGGACACAGTTGCATCGCAACAGAACGTTCAACTGGAGGGACCCCAGTGTACCCTTTAGCTGCCGCCCCATCGAGGACGGAGAAGGCGGAGGAAGTCAGTGAACGGTCACGGGAAGACAACGGGGACTTCCAGGACCGCGTGAGTTCCTCATGCAGCTCGGGAAAGAAAGGTATTGAGGGCAAGGACTGACGGGTGTCAGCGCGAGCCCCCAAAAACCAATCGTCGAGCCTTGAGCGTTCGGGACAGGGTGGAGGGTTCCACTCGATCCCTAAACTCGCGGCTGCCCGAGACAACATGGCTGTCAGCTCTGGATCTGACTCGGGCAATGCTGGCACGCCCGAGGGCGGCAGCACAGCCGAGTCATCATCTCCAGAGGACTCGAGCCCACCTTGTGATGCGGTGATCGACATCGCATCCTCCTCCGGAGCGCCAAACGAGATGCGCGGGGGGGCCGGAGCCGGCCCCGCGATCTGCGTCTGAACGCTCGCGGGTTGCAATGTGCAAGACGGGGGTGTGGCCCGAGGCATGAGCGTCGGGGCTTTGTTCCACACCGTAACCGTCAAGTCACCCTGACCACCAGCCGAAGTACTGGGCCTCTGGGACTCAGTAGATCGGGGTGTGGTAGAGGGGACTCTCACTTCAGTACGAAGGTCATGGAGTCTTGACCGCAACACTGCGATGGTCATGTTCCCGCAGTGAGAACATGACGCATCCACGAACGCTGTCTGAGCATGCTGAAAGCCCAAACATACCAGACAGTGTTCGTGCCCATCAGAGGAGGAAAGCAACCGACCACACCCAGAAGTACACGGACGAGACATCCTGAAAAGGACGCGTCACGTGTAAGCTCTTTTATGAGAGGAAAGCCTCGCAGAGAACGCCGAAGCGCCCAGGGACCACACACCAGCTGTCAGCAGACCACTGCACAGATCAGCAAGCAGGAAGTATGATGATCACTGGAACGCGCCGTAACACCAACGCCTCTGGAAAGCTGCTCGTCTCGAAAGCTGTCGATGACTCAGATCAGGCTTGTAGGAGTGAAGAGATCCTCTTGGCTCCAAAGCAGAAACATAATGCGATGTTCGCAGCGTACTTCCTTATATACCCACGAGGTGGGGCGGAGTTACGCATGCAAATTCCGCATGCCCATGGCATTGGCACTGCCATTGGGCGCTGTTGAATACGATGAAGATGATTGGCTTCTAAGCGAAACCCCATTCGTTAGTCACTAACGTACGTCGTAGTGACTGAACGAAAGGGAACATGCATTACCTGGGAATGACCAGTATCTGTACTCTACAGGAACACATCATTACATTCAAGTGTAAATGTGGTTATTTGGCTAAAATGGCAGAATGCGAATTCTGAATGATTTGATGCAACACAAATTCAAACCTCTTTAAACAGATTTTCTCAATCGATTTGACTCATTTCTCTAAACTCAGGTCACTGTTCTCAGAGCAGTTAACACACAGTAATCTGAACACTTTGTAATTGTCCTAAACAGGTTGTAAATATTCCTTGATTTCATGCCAGTTGTTTTCTCAAAACACTGCACAAAATTCTCAAATGTTTTCACCGTAGTTCATACAGCAAACCAAAACTTTAATATATCTGGATAAAAAACAATATAGTGTTTGTGTGTGTATACTGTAGTTGTCCATATCATAATATTGATCAAATCTGGTCTTGAGCCACTGATCATTTACATCGATAGATGTTCTATTTGCAGTGCAGGTTGGACTTAGATCACTCTGTTAGTGGAGGGTCAACGTCCCACATTGAGTCCCACACACACACACACACACATCTGCTCTGGGCTCCAGTAGAAGACATCAGGACGGCTCTCAAACCATGTCCAGAAATCTTCCTTTGACGCTGTTTTTGCTTCTGGCTGTTTTTGGGCCGTATGTGAGCACAGTCGGACGCTTCGAGCGCTCCATCAGCAGACCCATCGGATCAGTGCTGAAGGTCCATAACGGGATGAGATGGGGCTCGTGGGGGCAGAAGGAAATATGTCCGACTGGAATGTATGCCACAGGGTTTAGTCTGAAGGTAAGTAACTATTAGTAATGTGAGGTTTAGTTGTTAAAAATGTGACCAAAGAAATCAAAGCTGACTTTATTTACTTTCTTATTTCATGTTCCTGAACAATTATTGTGGTTATAAGTGATTATTGTGATGTTATCAGAATTAATTTGTTTTTTGGGCAATCCAAGTCATGCGGACTACTGGTTAATGTTAATGTCAACCAATATTAAATTGGAATGCAACATGAGTTGCCTTTGGCTTGACTAAAGATAGTTTTACTTGAGAAGCAAAATGGCTTTAGATATAAGGGCCACATTTACTAAACAGCGTGAGAGCGCAATTCCATGGTAGTGGAAAGTTCTGCAAATGAAAGGACACAGACGCAGTCGGATCATTTGCATAATGTTTAACAATCTACCAGTTAGCGTCTGGTTTAAGATGTGCTTTTATTGGCCGGTAAATAATGACAAACACGAGTAAATTGATGAACACAAACCTTACTAAATCACCTTGTGTGACTCATTTAAAGGAGAACTGTGTAAAAAAATAGATTTTAGTTCTTGATATTCGAATTTTAATACATTTACATTTACATTTAGTCATTTAGCAGATGCTTTTATCCAAAGCGACTTACAAATGAGGGAAATAGAAGCAGCTACATTTCTCATTAAAACAAGACTTCAGTTTCATTTTGCTTCTCTAGTAAATGTATCTTGAATTGGGAATGAAAAAAATCTTAAAGGGTTAGTTCACCCAAAAATGAAAATTCTGTCATTAATTACTTACCCTCATGTCATCGGACACCCGTAAGACCTCTGTTCATCTTCGGAACACAAATGAAGATATTTTAGTTGAAATCCGATGGCTCAGAAAGGCCTCCATTGGCACAATGCACTTTACACTCTCAAGACCCATAAAAGGTCCTAAAAACTAAAATATCTTAATTTGTGTTCCGAAGATGAACGGAGGTCTTACGGGTGTCGAACTACATGAGGGTGAGGAATTAATGACAGATTTTTTTTTTTTTGCAGTCTATACAATATGCATTTGGATTACATTTGGATACATTTATATTAGGTGGCCTTAGCTATGTGTTACGAACCGCTCCGAGATTTTGGGTCGGAGATCCAAGTGCAGCTTTAGTAGAGGGACAATCCAGACGCGTAATCCAAAATACAGACAAAGGGTCAAAAACAGGCAGGCAGTCCAAACAAACAAAACACACAAGGATGGGAACAAGGCAAACGGGTAATCCAAAGAACAGACAAGAAATCCAAAAACCAAGAGAGAAGAACCAGGGAAAATTGCTCTCAGATCCAGTAGTAACACATGCAATGAAGCTAGAACATGCTAGATATAGGAAGAGATTATGAGTGTTGATGAGTACGGGCAAAGGATTATGGGTGATGTAGTCTATGATGGAATAACAGTCTGGGTTGGAGTGCCCTCTGGTGGTGATCAGGGGCACTCACACTGGTGAATCGTTACACTATGTATAAACATTTAAATCATGGGCGTCAGAACCGTTGTGTGTGGGTGGGACAAGACCCACCCACTTTTTACGATTAATGATATTGGACCCACTCACTTTTATCGTCTCTTGTTTACCTACCCCTAACCGATAAACACTTGTTATTAAACACATGTTTGACACTTTATTTCCAATTTTCTAATATTTTCTTCATTTTTATTGAAAATAAATGCCTTTCCGATCTTATATGTGATGGGACAAGAGAGTAGAGTGAGTTTGGCAAAAGGCGGATTCAATTTGAGTCAAAACTTGCCATGCGTCTTACCCCGACACTATCCCAACCGTACATTTAGCAAACAAGGTGGTATATTTGTACTTAATGTAAATGGCATCTACTCCAGTAAAATATTTCTGAGAGAGGACCCACCCACATTTTCTTTTGCTTCCGACACCCATGATTTAAATTAATAATTTGATACAATGCACTTATTGTGTACATGTTTGACATTGTACTTGCATTTAAAAAAATACCTGCATGTAATTACATCTGTAATTAATTTCTGTAATTAATTTATAATTACACTGTTGACTCTTCCCTTACACCTAACCCTACCCTTAAACTTACCCATACCACCACACCTGTCCCTAACCCTACCCGTATCCCACCTCAACATCAGCAAAAGTGTTTTGCAATACAATATGAACACAATAAGTACATTGTACTTAGTTTTTGATGTAAGTACATAGTAGTTAAGGCCACCTTATATAAAGTGGGTCCCTGCATTTTGTATCATATAATGTGGGCGATACGACCAAAATTCTGTACAAAATTGTACAAAGCGATTTACTCACTTCACCTGGCTATTGTTATACTGTACCAAGCGGCGACCTTCCGGTCTCTCTCTTGAAGCCAACACGGAAGTGACTTAAACTCAATTCATCGACTGGCCGCTAGAGACAGGCTCCAAAAGAGAGTCAATCCCATTAAGGGCGTGGCCACTTGAGTGACAGGTGGATTGCTGTTGCTGTCACTACTAGCCATTTGTTTTATACAGTCTATGTACTGTACATATAGCCAACTTTACCCACATACATACAGTATACTCACAAAAAAAGTGTAGCAAATCATTTATAACGACGCCATATGCAGAGGCGGACAGTATTAAAGTATTTTTACTTTCTACTCAAGTACATATATAATTTCGTACTTTTTACTGCACTACGTTTCATAAATAAAAGGTTTTTTTATTTATTTACCTTTAATACTTAATTACATTAAAAATGTAGTACTTTCTTACTTGTACTCAAGTAAAACTTTGAATTATTTTTACTTAAGTAAAAGTATACAGCACTACATTTTTAATGTAATTAAGTGTGAAATGATATTCAATATGAAATGTAGTGCTGTAAAAATTACAATATTATGTTTTGGAATGTTGTGAAGTAAAAGTTTTCCAAAGAAAATCACTGATAAAGTACATATATTTTAATTATATGAAAATAAAATTAAAAAACAGTAAAATTACTTGGAAAGTAAAACTACTTCACTACTGTCCGCCTCTGGCCATATGTAAAATATCCTATCGCCCAGCTCTAAACCAGGGTTAATTTAGCGTCATTAATATAGTATTAGTATTTATTAATATTTGAAGTCTTCACATTTTCGTTTATGTTGTGTATTTTAGTCAGTTTTAGTTTTTGTCTTAATTTAAGTTAATAACACTGCTCTAAACAGATGTTTTTTTGAAGGTGGCAGGGATGTGGGAATCTCTGCTGGTTGGTGATAACACAGCGCTCAATGGGATTCGCCTTCACTGCATCGACCCGTCCAAAAGCTCATCAGGCCCGTACGAGGACTACGCCACCGTTCAATCCGACGTAGGAAGGTGAAGCGTTTAAACTGGACGTAACACAGAGAAGCTGTACCAAAACCTAGTGGGCTGCCATTATTATGATGACACACAGAGCTGTTGCTCATGGAGAGCTTCATATAGTCACCTGAAGATAAAGATAAACGTAGACTATAAACGAACGTCACCACCATTAAGCTTCCAACAACCATTCCATTATTTCCCTCATATTCTCCATTGTTGCGGCTCCTCTCTTCCCAGTCTGTCAGTGACGCTCTGTTTAGTTCCTGTCTTCATGAAGCCCCTCCTTCTGAAAAGCACAATGTGCTCTGATTGGTCGGCTGGAGCAGTGTGTTGTGATTCAACCCATTCTCACTCCCAAGGCGTCAAAATCCGATGCATTGTCAAGTGCCTTCCGCGTCACAACGAAGACGCTAAAGTCACCCCTAGGCGTCACTATATCGACGCTCTGGTGCTCCATTCATTTCAGTTGTTTACCCAATGCGTCAGATGCATTTTATTCTTTGCATTTGTAAAAGCAGATATGATTTTATTAATATTTTTATTCATATTTAAAGGTTACTTTTATATTTTGGAGCAGCTAACCCAACTCCCACCCTAAACCTACCCACTCTCAACAATATAAAACACGTAACAGGCAAATACAAGTACAGTCACAGGTATTTATTGCAAAAACTGACCAAAAACAGTATAAAAGTATTATCTCATGTTGCATTCCAAGTCTTCTGAAGTCACACTATGTCTTTATGTAAAGGACAGAGTTGATCTTAATGTTTTAATCATTGAAATGATGATCCCGCCGCTCCGTGAACGCTTCATTCATTCATATCTCATTCAAATAATACACACGACTCTTTAGCATGACGCGATCTGTCACAAGACACATGAGAGCCAATGACATTTTACAATCAAAGCTGACGTAATGACGCAATTGGTCACGAGACATACGAGAGCCAATGCAATTTCACTATGAAAACTGACGTAACGGGCGGCAATATTTGAAATTTAATGTGTTCATGATCTTCTGCGGATGGAGATGCTGATCGCTTTTTGGGGATTTTCTTCACACAAATCAATCGCTTGGCCTCGGAATATTTGTACTTTTTGAATAAATTGTGCATGCAGTCGTATCTGCCTGTTATATCTGTGTTTTATATACCACACAAATGGGTAGGTTTAGGGATGGAATGGGGTTGGGTTACATGTTAAAACGTGTCTAGATAGCGTAAATAAAATTATGCTGGCTGATTAAATTGAGAATCACAGTCCAACATGTCATAATGGCAAAATCATCACCCAATATATGATCATCATGACGATAACATTCTCACACCCAACGCGTCTGTGACTGACGTCAAAGGTGACGTTCTCATTGAAATGAATGGAGCACTCAGCGCGTCGATTTAGTAGCGTCTTTATTGTGACGCGGAAAGCCCTTGACCATGCTTTGGATTTTGATGCCTTAGGAGTGAGAACGGGGCCCTGTCCCTTACCATGACCGCCAGTTTCAATACACTACTAACTAACTCAACTAGGCCCCGCCCCTTTATTCTGACAATGATAATGATAGAGAGAATAACTCCCGCTGGAGGGACTTTGGAAACATTTTTCATACTCAAACAGCAACATTTCACACTGATGAAAGCTGAAAAAAACATAATTGATAACCGGTTTAACCACTAATAACCCTTATCACATTCTTTTCTCAGCTGGGGTAAATGGTCAGATATAAAATGGTGCTCGAATGGATTCCTGACATCCTTTCAGCTGAGAGTGGAAACCTACCAAGGGACTTGGGACGACACGGCCGCAAACAACATCAGGTGATGGTTTTATTTATTTAAAAACTTATTTTGGAATCATAACAGCATTCCATAACAAGCTGCATAAACACGTCACTGCATGAGGCTCATTCAACACAGATATCAAGTGACCTGGTCAAACTGAGTCGTTCAACACCAAAATATCGCTCTAAAAAATAAAGGTTTTGTAATAGAAGAACCATTTTGGGTTCTCCAAAGAACTGTTCTGTAGACAGCTCTTAAAAGAACCATTTTCCCCACTATAAATGACCTTCTCTGCAATGTAAAGGTTCCATTGATGTTAAAGGCTCTTCATGGAGCCATGGATGCCAATAAAAAACCTTTATGTGCTGAATTTTCACCAGGTTTAACTGCAGTGGGAATGCCGAAACACTGAAGGGATCTGGGACATCGTGGGGCATTTGGGGCGACTGGAGTGAGAAATGTGGAGGAAAAGGAATCTGTGGCATCGAGACGATGGTGGAGCAACCGCAGGGAGTCGGAGATGACACGGCCCTCAATGACGTGCGCATGTTCTGCTGTGATTGAACTCATTAAAAATTAAAAATATTAATAAAGTATATGGAGTGTTTCTTCATGGGTCAGTTCTTAAAGGGGTCATATAATGGTACTTGCACTTTTACAAGTTGATTGTACAGAAATGTGTGTTGGCAGTGCATCACAACCATTCTGTTCACTCTAAAAAAAAAAAGGATCTATATGGCACCAAAAATGGTTCTTGGCTTGTAATCATAAAAAGGTTCCCCTTAGTGCTATATAGCACCAATTTTGGTGTTTCAGTGGTTCTTCAGAGGTGCTATATAGCACCTTAGTCAAAGAACCGGTGAGGAACCTCTGAAGAACCGCTGAAGCACCAAAATTGGTGCTATATAGCACTAAAAATGTTCCCCATATGATTACGAGCCAAGAACCATTTTTTTTTTATGTAACATACTGCTCCGAGACAATGGTTGAGAAACCAAACGCAGCTTTATTAAAGGGTAATCCACACTCGTAGTCATCAAACAGGCAAGAGGTCATAACATGTAATCAGTCCAATAAGGCAAACAAGACAAGAGAGACAGGCAAAAGGGTAATCCACGGAACAGGCAAGTAATCCAAAAACCGACAGACATGAAACCAGGGAAACGCTCAGAAATGCAGTGATACAACTTACAAGACTTCGATGTGAATGACAGAGTGAACATGGTTTATATAGGCTGGGGTAATGGAGTAATGAGGTAATGTGACACAGGTGCAAACAATGAGTGATGATGAGTCCGGGCAAAGGATTATGGGTAATGTAGTCTTTGATGAAATGACAATCCGGGTTGGAGTGCCCTCAGGTGGTAATTACGTTCATGACAACCCGGAACTCTGCCTTGGTGTCCAAGGCAACTGGAGACTCTGGCATAGTGTCCATGGTAGCTGGAGGTTCTGCCATGGCAACCATCTTGCCTGAAGACACTGGTGTGGTGGCCATCTTGTCTGCAAGTTCAGGTGGGGTAACCACAGGACATGAAGGTGCAGAAAACACAGGACTAGTGATCATAAGCCCTGAACATGGCGAACACTGTGATGGGCCAAGCTCCGTGGCCATCGGAGCTTGAAATATGGTGCCCCCTCCCAAAATTTTTTTAGGGGAAGCGTCCTCCTCTATGGTAAATGGTAAATGGACTGCATTTATATAGCGCTTTTAACAGACCAATGGCCATCCAAAGCACTTTACACATTGCCTCACATTCACCCATTCACACACTGATCAAAAGTGTAAATAAACATTATCAAGCAAAGCTGTAGGGCAAAGGGCACATGCTTTTACTGCCAATTCAACCAGCTCAGTGTTTGTCTAAAGTGTGTTTGTGTGACTTGCACAATCATATCGTTTCAGTGATTGGAACAAAATGGATAAACACTGATGCTTTTGCAAACTAGCTCGAGCTCAGTACAAGCTTAACCCCTTTCCAGACACCCTCCATTTTGGCAAGTGGGGCATAAATGACATACTCAAAATGAAAAGGCTGCTGCTCATAACCAACATATATTTAGAAAGCCAACACTTTACAAGAGAATTTACAGCTCAAGACTGTTATTAATATGAATATTTATAGGCTCAAACATAAAAACAAAAATACAAAATATTAAGAATATATTATTAAATGCAAGAAATATTATGTGAATGTAGTATAACAATTATAATCACAACTTCTGTGAATCCACAAGTGTGGTCATGCTTCATTTCTAATCTGAGGATGAAATCTTCTTGGGTTACGTATGTAGAGTCTGTTCCCTGAGAACAGGGAACGAGACACTGCGTCAGAAAGACGCTACGGGGAACGCCACAGCGTGACAGATGTCTGAAGCTACTATCGGACACTACATTTTTCTACTAAATATCCAAATAAATCTAATTATTAAACTAAATTAACCATATAAACTAAATTACTGATCTAATTACTGATCTAAAGCCCACACTGTCACTGTATGATAATTTAAATGAACTGATGACATAACCATTTTCTCCAGAATGGCTAGACGGCTGAATAAAGTTATGCTGCATTATTTTCCTGTTTAACACTGTAAAGCTGCTTTGAAACAATCTGCATTGTTAAAAGCGCTATATAAATAAAGTTGACTTGACTTGACTATCGAATCACGGCAAACTCGTTGACCGACGACAGCCCATGACCCGGAAGTATATAAGGGCACCTTAAAGGGCTGACGATTTGACCAAAAATAAAAACCTCGACTAATTGAATATTTTACCTCGATTACGATTAATGAACGATTATTTTTCTTTCTTTCTTTTTTTTTCTTTCCATTTTTTGCCCTCATAAGGTTTTTGAGTAGGTTCCTGATAAGGTTCTTACTGTAAATATTTTCTACTATTAAAGGTGGATTTTTCTAATGAAAAAGTGCATTTCTTTGTGATTTAAAAATACTTGAAGGAAACGGTCCACTTTCAGCAGTTATTGTCTATGGGGGAGATTTCTGTTTGTTGTACACAGGGGCGGTTCTAGACCCTTTTTAGGGAGGCATCAGCCCCCCTTAACTTCTGCCCCAGCCCCCCTAAAAAATGTGTGATTAACCTTTAAAGCATATGAAACCCGAAAATCCCGAAACTGGCGGGAGGCTTTGGCTATTTTAGTCAGCGTGTTCTTCAATCCGCAGCGGCGCCGAGCAGAGCGCACGTCAGAAGCAGAGGTGTGTGTGTGTTCATCTGAGCCTCATTGGTCTGTCATCGCTCGTCAATGTCAAAATATTTGAGAAAACCAATTAAATCAGTGTAGGCGGGCTTTATGTTCACACAGAATCTGCTGAGGCTAAACGCGAATTTTAGCAGCACGACTCAACGTCAAGTGAGAGAAATGTGAGCTAAGACTCTGCTTCTTTAAGTCAGAAATGTTAAACAAAGACAAAAATATTCAGGCAAAGAATAGCCTACACCTTTGTCTAATTTCGCCAATTTGAATTGAAAATAGGCCAATGTGATTCATAATGTAATTAACAAACAAGAAATACAGTATTAACAAAACCGTTTTCTTCAGATTAGACATTAGATTAATAATGAATGTGTACATATTGTAAATTAATATTATTCCATTTGTAGCCTTCAGTAAATAAATAAAAAAGCTCAGCTATTTCAGCCTGTATTGGGCATAAGATTAGTAATGAATGTGTTTATTTTGTGAATGAATTTAATAAACTTAAAACTTTAATAAACAGTAAATTAACGTGTCTAAGAAAAGTATTCATAAAACATATAAATATCAGTATGTTAATATGTAAACCATATTTACTTTCTTCTCTGACGAAAATGGAAAAACTATATCAGTTAAAGCTCAGCGTTAGGAGGGGAAGAGACTGGGCAAGATAAAACAGAGAAAAAAGAGAGATATGGAGATAAGAAAGACAAATAATCTACTGCCCAGTGACATGGTTTTCAAGCTACTGTTATCTAATTTTTTGGCCTTCAGAACATCTTAAGCTACTAGTTAATAGCGCAATTTGGACCCTAAAATACCCTCACTGGGGGCTAAGCCTCCCTAAAATGAAAATCCTAGAACCGCCCCTGGTTGTACATCAGATGCAGATAAATTAGCACAGTAGGCCTACATTACATTTATTTGAATGCATTAATGAGAGAGTGATAGTGTGTGTGAATTACTCATACAGTTTCTATTCATCATGAAGCTGTGGTTTGTACTTACTTCAAAGGTATTAAAATATATGCCTATAACGGTTGAGTTTCTAAGCTACTTTAGTGACTTTACTTTAGTCACAGGACAGTGTTGACACTGCGTTTCTGCGCTCCTCTGCGCGCGATCTTCACGTGATGTGCGAGCTTCTGTCTGAGTGTTCGTGTGTCACAATATATCAGGCATTAGTTCAACATAATACACATCTGATGGTCTAACATCGCTTCAATGTTAAAACTGGCCTTACTGGCAGGCCTTAAAACACATACAAATGACAAAGCTTTGTGAGGACGCAGGTGAAAGAGGTCTGGCTTCAGGGCGCGCGCGTTGTCAGAGACGCGACACGGCTCGGCTCTCTGGGTCACAGAAAAAGCTGAGCACTGGATACATTTTCCGTATTGTTGTTTTTGAATAGTGCACAATCGCTTTAAATGTTCAAGCCTTTAAACGCATTTACTTGACAAACTTTATGAGAACGAAAGTGAAAGCGGTCTGGCTTCGGGGCTTGCGTGCGCCGTGTGTCTGTCTGTGTGTGTGTGTGTGTGTGTGTGTGTGTGTCTGTGTGTGGCAGCGAGTAGGCTGTAAGAACGGCAATTAACTGACCTGTATAAACTGTATAAAACATGCAGTTACTACAGTGATTCTGGGCATCTATAACAAAGACATTTCTCTGTGTGCCTGCAAACTGCACTTGATGTGACTGAATGGGGCGGAATCACAATGACTAAAACCGAAATAACCGACAAGGGGAAAATACGTCGGTTAGAGGTTCTGAATTTCGGTTTCGGTTATGTTTCGATTAATCGTACAGCCCTAGCACCTTGCCAACATATACACATCTTCTCGTCTGAAGGGACTGTTTGGCAGACAGGCCCCGAGGCATGGCAGGAGACGCAGCATCTCGTTCCCTGTTCTCAGGGAACAGAGGTTACATACGTCGACGTTCCCTTTCGAAAGTGAACTCGCGCTGCGTCGAAGTGACGCTACGGGGAACGATATACCAACGCCACCATGCTGAGGGGAGTGTCTGCCCACTGGCAGTGACAACTGTCAGCACAAGCAATTTCAACTGAAAAACATGAGCCACTCCCCCTCAGCATCCCCTAGGGTCATAGCCCAAGCTTTACGCCTAAAGAGGAACCTTAATGCAACTGCATGAGGCCCTATCCAGACTGCTCAAAGGACCGGGACCAACTACTTCAACAGAAGGGGTCCCTTTAAGGGAATGTAGCTAGGGGACCCGAAGGAACCCCAGCCAAATCACTACCCGGGGAACATATTCGCCCGAGTGCCACCAGAGAGGCCTGACCTGGTGCCCTAAGTGTTTGGACATTTCGGTTTGGCCAACCCTGTCTGTTCAGAAACAGAGCCTCCAGACGGTGCCTCAGTGAGGCATCCAGACTAAGGGACTGAAAAACTGGCAGTCCTTCTTAGCCCGGATCCCAGAGACGGGTTATCCTAGAGAGCAACACTCAGCGTAGCGCTTTACAACCCTTGCTAGTGAGGGGAGTCTAACTGCTCAAATCACGGATCTATCAAGTGCTTGTGTTTCGAAGCAATAAGGAGGCCGGACAGACCTACGGATTGATCTAACAGGGAGGCCTGTGACCGTAGTAAGACCTTCCACCTGATAGCCTGCTAGGCTACATACCCAGATGCCGTACATCGGTACTCACCTTCAAGGAGGCCTGATCAGGCCTACAACCTGATAGCCAGCAGGCTAGCTGTCCGGATGGGAAACATCGGTACTTGCCTTCAGGGAGGCCTGGCTGAGGCCTCCTACCTGATAGCAAGCCTTCGGGGAGGCCTAGTAAGGCCTTCCACCTAACAGCCTGCCAGGCTATTTAACCAGATGCCATACATCGGTACTTGCCTTCAGTGAGGCCTGGTGAGGCCTTCCACCTGACAGCCGGCCTTCAGGGAGGCCTGATGGGGCCTATAACCTGATAGCCAGCCAGGCTAGTTATCCCGATGCCATACATCGGTACTTACCTTCAGGGAGGCCTGGTGAGGCCTACCACCCAATAGCAAGTCATGCTAGCTGCAAGAGCACCCTGCCTCAGGAGCTCACCTTCAAAAAGAAACCTAGCGAGGCCTTCTATCTGATAGCAAGCCTTCTAGGGAGGCCTACCACCTGCTAGCACCAAAATGCTAACCCGTCAAGTGACTGAGACTCAGAGCACTCCTCCAGAGAGGCCTAGTGAGGCCTACTAACTGTGATAGCAATTATGCAAATTGTCAGAGTAACCAAAAGACCCTGGGGGCTCGTACTCAAGGAGGCCTGGTGAGGCCTACTACTTGAAAGCAAGCCACGCTAGCTACCCGAGTATCCAACTCTGGAACTCGCCTCCAAGGAGGCCTGGTGAAGCCTACCACCTGGTAGCAAGAGTCAACTGACTGCTAAGAAAACCTTGACAGTTAGACTACTGGCTGACTAATAACTACCCACTGCACTGATGGGGACTCGTTATCAGGGAGGCTCCGTAGAGCCTACCAGCTGATAACAAGTCTTCACAAAGCCAAAGTCTCTGGGAAGCATATCAAACCAATTCACAAAAAACTGGGGTCGCCCACAGGAGGCCTCTTAAGGCTAGCTGCCTGGTCGCAGCTGCTACACACCCAGACATTAGAAAAATGAATGGGCTCTGACTGAGCGACTCTCACATGAGAGGAGGCTGATAACGCAGGGATGGTATATGGGCTCAAATTCATGTAATGAGCAGCCAGAGGTGACAGCGCCTCAGAAACGCACCTCCATCATCCCTAAAGCCTAGGCCAATATACCCAACTGAAGCTCCAGCATCAGTCTTTAGTAAACACGCTCTAGAAGAAACAAACCACCTAACCCTAACCTGCGGTCGCTTAAGGGAACCGAAGACACATAGTAAAAAACCCTAAGCAGTAGCAAACACTCCTACCGCTTAGTACTCCGCTGACATTTCGGTGGAAATGAGCGGCGGCCTCAACATAACTCTCACCATGAGAGGAAGCCTAAGTTTACATACATCAGAACAACATGAGCGGTGGCCTGCCCACAACGGGGAAAGCCAACACACGCTCACCTCCACAGCCCAGAGCCTGGCGCTGTAATAAACCACCTACAGGGGAAACTTCAGTTAACTTCCTCCTCCTTACGGTTGACGTAAAACCCATACTCTATACAGGGAACGAAAAGAAATACATCTTTTAGTGTTATCATACAAAAAAGACCACTCTCACCTGCGGCACGTAGAGCGAAGACTCACCACGCAGTTCTCACCGCGATGTTCTACCGCCCTTGCATGCCGGGAAGCGACGTTCTCACTAACCAAGCCAAAGCGGGCCATCAGAACATAGTTCCACTCATCATAGGCCCATGTAAACGCCTTCAAGGGAAGTGATCCATCACCAGCGCCGAACGCGTTTGTCCTGGATCACCTCCCTCAGATCCTTTTTCCTGTGGGACTCCCGTCTCCTCTGTGTCCTACTCCTCCACGGAGGGGGCCCACGAGAAGAGACGCTTTCCCTCTGGTCCTGCCTAAGTCCTCAAGCCGTGAAGGACCAAGTCCCGCCTGCCCGGGTGTGGACGCAGATCTCAGCGGTATGCAAGTCTTGAATGCAGCTGAGCGTGCCTTTGCTTCCCTGAAATTTCCAACCACCGCCTCCACGGAGGTGACAAAAAGTTCAGTAGGTGAAACCGACGAATCAAGGAGAAAGCCCTTTTCTTTCTCCCAGATGTCGACCAGGCTCAACCACAGATGCCTCTCCGTAGCCACCATCACCACCATCGATCGACCGATCGCGGCAGCATCCTGCTTGGTGGCCCGGAGAGCCAGATCTGTGGTGCGGCGCAGCTAAGGTCAGCCGCCTCAGGGGACAGCCCCGCCCCCTGATCGAGATCCCCCAGCAGATCTGCCTGGTAAGCTTGCTGTACCGCTATTGTGTGTGGGGTCGCACCAGCCTGACCTGCTGGCACCGCGTACGCCCTGCCATTCAACCGCGAGGTTGCTTTCAGCGGTCTGGATGGCAGGGTTGGAGCTCTCAGTGTCGATGTCCGCCCAGAGACAAGATAGTTCACAAACGTCTCGTCCATGGGGGGCATCAACACATACCCATGTTCACCCATCCCCTCAACATCAGCGAAGCTAGCTCGCTGATGTCGGTGGATGCGGGCAGAATATGGGTTCTTCCATGCCGCCTGGACCTCAACATGAAGGTCCGGGAGGAATGGAAGGCTCGTTTGAGGTGTTGGTCTATGGCCGGGAAGAAACCGATCGTCAAGTCTGCCACGAGCGATCTCTCCCCTAGCACGCCGCCAAGGCAGCTGCAGCCTGCCCACAGCGCGCCTCATAGCATCCAACAACTCAGCATACGCGGGACAGGGTGGCTGAGAGGATCCAGGCTGCTCCTGCTCACTGTTACCACCCTCCTCTGCCATCTCCTGCCCGTCCAGAAGAGCACTAGCTGCAGAGCTTGGCGGAGAACTCTCATTCTCCACGTCAACCTGCAGCTCACCCTCGTCAGCCGCCAGATCATCGAGAGAACAACGATCGGCGAGCTCCATCTGGGAACGCCACGATGTGCGTCGCTGCTCTGCCTCAGCACGAGCGGGACTCACACCGGCAGCACCAGATGCTGTGCCCTCCTCCCTCGAGAAGAGGGCCAGACGAGAGAGGAGCGTTCTCAGCGGAAAACACTCACAATTTGCACAGGCAGCCCCCTCAAGAACTGCCTGTTCGTGCTCTTCACCCAGGAAGAAAACGCACAGAGTGTGTGTGTCAGAAACCTCAGACACGGATCAGCACACTTCCGGAAACTCTGCCTCTTCTCTGTGCGTTTCATTCTCACTTCTTAGTATTACGATCTGCAGTACTGCTTCAAACAGACAGTCCCTGAAGACGAAAAAGATGTGTATGTGTTGGCAAGGCGCCCTTATATACTTCCGGGTCGCACGTTGATGACGTCATGGGCTGTTGTCGGTCAACGAGTTTGCCGTGATTCGATAGTAGCTTCAGACACCTGTCACACTGAGACGTTCCCCGTAGCGTCTTTCCGACGCAGTGCAAGTTCCCTTTCGAAAGGGAACTCAAAAATTATGAATTTTATGAAGCATATTGTATGGCATGTCATGTGAGTTTTTAGCAAATGCTAAGATAAGATGCTATCATTATGTTATTGGCCTGTAACACGTACTTGCAGTCTACTTGCTAGTCTTTCAACTACTCAATTCATTCTCTGTTGTTTTCACTCAATTTACTTTTCACACGTCTGTCATGAATGACTTAATCCGCATTATTCTTTTATAGTAATTATTTTGTTTGTATTCAGCCATTATAGCCTATTCAGGCATTCTGGATTGGCCATCAACCCCACATTCATCCCACTTTACATTAAAACCTACAATCTGAAGTCTATTTAGCAAACAGACAAACAGAAAAAGCATGCTCTTGGTATCTTGTGTGAAATAAAATATAGCTCTTGGCGTGACAGGTGCATTAGAACGTCTCGGTTACGGATGTAACCCTCATTCCCCGAGGAGGGAACGGAGACGTAACGTTAGTGACTAACGAATGGGGGTTTCGCTTAGAAGCCTATCAACTTCGAGTTTTGAGAAAACGCCCAATGGCGTGCCAATGCCATGGGGCATGCGGAATTTGCATACGTAGCTCCGCCTCACTGCGTGAGTATATAAGGAAGTACGAGGCAATATCGCATTATGTTACCTGCTTGAGGAGCCAAGACTGAACTCCTGCGTTCCAGGTAGCACAGCTGGATGTGGCAAGGGGACGTTACGTCTCCGTTCCCTCCTCGGGGAACGAGGGTTACATCCGTAACCGAGACGTTCCCCTTCGTTCAGTCACTACGACGTAACGTTAGTGACTAACGAATGGGGGTCCCAATATAATCCCGCCACTCAGCTGTCTTCCAGTGCCCTGCGTAAGTGTGAGTACCCTGTCGTAAGACTAGTACGGACGAAGGACTCCCACTTAACACAGGATTACCAAGGTACACTGGGAAGCATATCCCAGTGAGGAAATGCCAAAGATGCCTACCCGTGGGGAGGACTTAAGAGACACATATGACCCGAAAGGGGGTAGCATACGGAAGATCTCTAGGGTACCAGCCGAAGGTGGATTTTTAACCCTAGGGGTGGCGGGGACACGCCAAGGGAAGAAACCCGCTCACTGCGGAGACTTACGGTGAAATACACATGTGGGGGTCGCCGGAGGGAACCATGCACATGGGGCACCTGGCCGGACATGAGGGTCTGGGCTCGAGAGGGCAGACTGAACTGATGTCGGCGTCGACAGTGCTGGAGGAGCTCAGGGCTCTCGAGGAGCTCACCTGAGGAAATATCGCACGTATCCAGTCCGTGGAGTGGAGTGGCGAGCAAGCGAAGACACCTGAACCTGGCCCATTACCGGCCCCTCGGGGGGGCGAGTACAAAGTCGGACACTGGCTCCACTCGGAGATTGTAGAATCTGGCGAATGTGTTGGGTGTCGCCCAGCCTGCAGCTCTGCAGATGTCTGCTAGCGAGGCGCCATGCGCTAGAGCCCAAGAGGAAGCCACACTCCGGGTGGAGTGTGCCCTCACACCAAGGGGACATGGTCGGCCTTGCTGCTGGTAAGCCAAAACAATGGTGTCCACTATCCAGTGAGACAGCCTTTGCTTTGAGAGAGCACTTCCCTTCCGCTCTCCACCATAACAGACAAAGAGCTGGTCTGAGGTCCTGAAACACTGCGTCATGTCTACGTAGGCGCGAAGGGCGCGTACTGGACAGAGCAATGCCAAGGCTGGGTCTGCCTCCTCCAAAGGCAGCGCTTGCAGGTTCACCACCTGGTCCTTAAACGGAGTGGTGGGAACCTTGGGCACATATCCAAGCCGGGGTCTCAGGATCACGTGAGAGTTAGCCGGCCCGAATTCCAGGCACGCTTCGTCAACCGAAAATGCCTGCAGGTCCCCGACCCTCTTGACTGAGGCCAATGCGGTCAGCAGAGCCGTCTTCATAGACAGAAACTTAATATCGACCGACCGCAAAGGCTCGAAGGGAGGTCTCTGCAGAGCAGTTAGTACTACTGCGAGGTCCCAAGAGGGTACGAGAGGAGAGCGAGGAGGATTCAGTCTCCTAGCTCCCCTCAGGAACCTGATGACCAGGTCGTGCTGACTTACCTTTTTGTTCTCCAAGAGATCGTGGTGGGCAGATATTGCGGCCACATATACCTTGAGGGTGGAGGGAGACAGCCTTCGCTCCAGCCCCTCTTGGAGAAACTCAAGCACGGACCCGATCGGGCATTTCCAGGGGTCTTCTTGGCGGGAAGAGCACCAGGTGACGAAGAGGTTCCACTTCAACGCACAGGCATGCCGAGTGGACTCTGCCCTAGCGGAAGTGATGGTGGCGACCACAGTGGGTGGTAGGCCACTCAAACCTGCCGGGTCCCGTCTAGGAGCCACACGTGGAGGTTCCAAAGGTCGGGACGCGGGTGCCAATGGGTGCCCCGTCTCTGAGTAAGGAGGTCCGGTCTCAGAGGAATAGGCCAGGGAGGGGCTGTCGCAAGGAGTATGAGTTCGGGGAACCAGGTCCGGCCGTGCCAGTATGGGGCGACCAGAAGGACCTGCTCCTTGTCCTCCCTGATCTTGCACAGAAGCTGTGCGAGTAGGCTCACTGGGGGGAACGCATATTTGCGTAGGCCCCGCGGCCAGCTGTGCGCCAGTGCATCCGTGCCGAGCGTGCCCTCGGTCAGGGAATAATACAGGCTGCAGTGGGAAGAGTCGTGGGAGGCAAACAGGTCTACCTGTGCGTCGCCGAACTGTTCCCAAATCAGCTGAACCGTCCGGGGATGGAGTCTCCAATCTCCCGGGAGAGGCTGGAACCGCGAGAGCTCGTCGGCTGCGTGGTTCAGGACTCCCGGAATATGGACAGCACGAAGGGACCTCAGGCGCTTCTGACTCCATAGGATGAGATGGCGGGCGAGTTGAGACATACGGCGGGAGCGTAGACCGCCCTGGTGGTTGATGTACGCTACTACGGCCGTGTTGTCTGTCCGGACAAGCACATGTTGGCCCTTCAGCAACGCTAGGAAGCGGTGCAGGGCGAACCGTACTGCCAGCAACTCGAGGCAATTGACATGCAGGAGGCGCTGGGGTCCTGTCCAGGAGCCCGCGGCTGCTTGTCCATTGCACATGGCACCCCAACCCGTGGCAGAGGCATCCGTCGATACGACAACATGCCTGGAAACTCGTTCTAAGGGCACACCGGCCCGTAGAAAGCTGAGGTTCGACCACGGGGTGAGTGTCTGTAAGCAGGCCCGAGTCACTTGGACCCGGAGCGTGCCAGACTGCCATGCCCATCTCGGGACTCGATCGCGAAGCCAGTGCTGAAGCGGTCTCATACGAAGCAATCCGAGCGGCGTTACCGCGGCTGCAGATGCCATATGCCCCAGGAGCCTCTGAAATAGTTTCAGTGGAACCGCATTCTTGCTCTCGATTTGTCGGAGGCAAGTCAGCAGAGACTGCGCGCGCTCGCTCGAAAGCTGCGCGTACATGGCGACCGAGTCGATCTCCATACCGAGAAAAGAGATCCTCTGCACGGGGCAGAGTTTGCTCTTCTCCCAGTTGACCCGAAGGCCCAGACGGGTTAGGTGGTGGAGAACCAGATCTCTGTGTCCGCAAACCTGCTCTCGAGAGTGGCCTAGTATGAGCCAGTCGTCGAGGTAGTTCAGGATGCGAACCCCGTGCTGCCAAAGGGGCGCAAGGGCTGCCTCGGCAATCTTCGTGAAGACGCGAAAGGACAGAGATAACCCGAATGGGAGAACTGCGTACTGGTATGCCCGCCCCTCGAAAGCAAACCGTAGGAACGGTCTGTGTCGAGGAAGGATGGAGACATGGAAGTAGGCGTCCTTCAGGTCGATCGCTGCAAACCAATCGTCCGGACGAACGCATTCGAAAAGGCGTTTCGCAGTCAACATCTTGAACGGAAGCCGGTGAAGGGATCGGTTCAAGATGCGAAGGTCCAGGATTGGTCGTAACCCACCGGTTTTCTTGGGTACAATGAAGTACGGGCTGTAGAACCCTGACTCCATCTCGGCCGGAGGGACAGGCTCGATCGCACCCTTCGCCAGTAGAGTGGGAATCTCCGCACGCATGACGGGGGCATGGGCCCCGGTCACGGTATAGCGGACTCCCCTGTAACGGGGAGGAGCCTGCGCGAACTGAATCGCGTAGCCGAGCCTGATGGTCCGGGCAACCCAGCGGGACAGCCCCGGAAGCTGAAGCCATGCTTCCAGAGACTGCACCAACGGGGTCATACGGACGACAGGCGTACCCTGGGTGGGGCAGCGAGGCAGCGTTACCGGCGCGGACAGGGGAGGCTGTTGGGCGTCCCCGGGTCGGAGCACGGTTAACGGCTGCGCCCTGACAGAGGAGACCAGGGAAGGACTCGCGTTCCACTGGGGTCTGCTCTGCCAGGGGGCTGGCGACAGAGAGGGACGAGAGTGGCGAGACCCGAGGGTGGCGCGCACTGCCGTCACCGATCTCTGGGGGCTCAGGGATGGGGTTGTCAGTTCTTTCTTTAACCACATTAGGGTGCTGCTGACCCGGGGGCCAGCAGCTGAACAAAAGATTCTCCCCCGGCCCTCCACCGGGGGAAGGAGCGGCCCTGCCGCCGTCTCCTGGAAAGAACTGCCCATCCCTGAGCCGTCCGCATCAGGAGCGCCGCTTAGCCTGGCGTTTCTTCGCGGGCTGCGGGGCTGGAGCGGACTGGGACGCCTTCCTGCGGCTGCCTCTGCGCGGCCCGGGTGGAGGCTGCTGCTTGGGTGGCGCAGAGGCGGAGGAAGCCGCGGGAGGGCATCCTCGGCGGCGAGCAGGCTGAGGCACCTGCGCGGGCGGTGGGGTGGAGGCAGCAGCTGACCGCCGGGGCAGGATATATTTTATAGCCTCAGTCTGCTTCTGAGCGGCCGAGAACTGTTGGGCGAAGCTCTCGACCGCTCCGCCGAATAGCCCATCCTGCGATATGGGGGCGTTGAGGAAACGTGTTCGCTCAGCGTCGCGCATATCGGACAGGTTGAGCCATAGGTGTCTCTCCTGGACCACATTTGTGGACATCACCTGACCCAGGGAGCGTGCGGTCACCTTCGTCGCCCGGAGAGCGAGGTCGGTGGCGGCACGCAACTCATTGCTGAGTCCTGGATCAGCCCCCCTCTCGTGCATATCACACAGCAACTTGGCTTGGTAAGCCTGAAGAGTTGCCATGGTATGCAAAGAAGCGGCGGCCTGCCCCGCAGCTCTATAGGACTTCGCCACCAGGGATGACGAAAACCTACAGGCTTTGGAGGGGTGCTTAGGGTCACCACGCCAGGACGAAGCGCTCTGAGGACACAGTTGCATCGCAACAGAACGTTCGACTGGGGGGACCCCAGTGTACCCATGAGCCGCGGCTCCATCGAGAGAGGTGAAGGCGGAAGAGGCCGCCAAACGTTCACGGGAAGACAACGGGGCCTTCCAGGAACGCGCGACCTCTTCATGCACCTCGGGGAAGAAAGGTATTGGGGGAGCGGCCGGACGGGTGTCCGAACGCGCTGCCCCCAAAAACCAATCATCCAACCGCGAACGCTCGGGCTGAGGCGGAGGGTTCCACTCCAGTCCAAGCGCTGCGGCGGCCCGAGAGAGCATGGCTGTCAACTCTGGGTCCGACTCGGGCAATGCTGGCGCACCCGAAGGTGGCAGCACAGCCGAATCATCATCCTCAGATGACTCCAGCCCACCTTGTGATGCGGCGATAGACATCACTTCCTCTAGGTAGCTCAGAAATTATCAGAGCGTCCAAACGGTCCATTATAAAGTGGGTTCGCGGTAGGCTGTTCTCGGACGCTGCGCGCCGCCCCCCCGAAATTTTTGGGGGTCCGGCCGACGACGCCCGACGACCCTCCCCGGCCGCTCGATGACCCTGATCGGGATTTCGGGGGGCCTGACCCCACCGGGGGCCGGACGGGAGCCCCCCCAAGTATGAGGCCCACAGATGCAGTACTGCCTTCGCCCACAGTGTGGCTCCACCACCAGGTCCACGGCCCCATTAGTTCAATGGGATCTCGGGCCATTGGTTTAGGCTGCCATTGGACGCTTTCGCACTTACCCCCGATTCCCGGGGCCCCTCTGACCCCCCCCCCCCCCCCCCCCCCCCACATCCACGAACCCACTATTTGTCCGATTACCCACTAAGTTGGGCAAATGACCCCAGGACCCCCCCCCACCCACCGTACCCCCCCCCCCACATCCACGAACCCACTATTTGTCCAATTACCCACTAAAGTGGGCAAATGACCCCAGGACCCCCGCTGACCCCCCCCAGGCCACGCCCCCTCCCACGGAACCACTATTTGTCCGATTACCCACTAATTTTACGGACCGCCCCCGTTCGGACACGGAAGGTCGTTGGATCTTGAGATCTGAGATCCCGAGGCTCAGTGGGCCCCCAACTCGGGGCCCCGAATCGCGGAGCTCTGCGACATTCCATTTTTTTTCCCTACGCACTAGGGCCACGCCCTTTGGGTATGCCGCTCAAGGGGCCCCCACGAGCCACTGTGCAAAATTTCAAGTCATTCGGGGAATCACGGTACGAACGGGAGCCCAAAACACAGACGTCCCACTTCTCATTGAAGTAATGGGTGCCAAATAAGTGGTCCATGGAGTCAGTGTTTATGGATGATAATTAACATTTATTGTCAATTAAACACATCTACTGTACTTGGCACACTCAACTGAACACATTGATGTAACTTTCAACTCATTTGAGCGCTTAATTTGCATAGAAATGACAGTCTCCGTGGACCACTTATTTGGCGGCCACTACTTAATTGGGAATTGGACGTCATGTGTTTTGGGCTCCCGTTGGGGTCTGGAAGGGTCTAGGGCCACCATTCTTGTGCTCCTATCTACGCCTCAGCGCCCCCTATCGGAATCCAGAGTTTGGAGACAATCGGAGCAACTTTCGGACATTCGGAGCTGGAAAAGCAAAGACGTCCCACTTCTCATTGAAGCAGTGGGCGCCAAATAAGTGGTCCATGGAGTCAGTGTTTATGGATGATACTTAACATTTATTGTCAATTAAACACCTCTACTGTACTTGGCACACTCAACTGAACACATTGATGTAACTTTCAACTCATTTGAGTGCTTAATTTGCATAGAAATGACAGTCTCCGTGGACCACTTATTTGGCTACTGCTTAATTGGGAATTGGGACGTCATGTGTTTTGGGCTCCCGTTGGGGTCTGGAAGGGTCTAGGGCCACCATTCTTGTGCTCATATCTACGCCTCAGCGCCCCCTATCAGAATCCAGAGTTAGGAGACAATCGGAGCAACTTTATTTTCCGACCCCAAAAAACTGTAAGGGGTATCCCTTTGGTGTTTTTGGAGGGTAATTTTGGAGTTTCTCCGATCTTCTCCAAACTCTGGATTCTGGTAGAGGGCATCGAGACATAGACAGGAGCGCAAGTTTGGGGGCCCTAGTACCTTCCAGAGCCGAACGGGAGCCCAAAACACAGACGTCCCACTTCTCATTGAAGTAATGGGTGCCAAATAAGTGGTCCATGGAGTCAGTGTTTATGGATGATAATTAACATTTATTGTCAATTAAACACATCTACTGTACTTGGCACACTCAACTGAACACATTGATGTAACTTTCAACTCATTTGAGTGCTTAATTTGCATAGAAATGACAGTCTCCGTGGACCAATTATTTGGCGGCCACTACTTAATTGGGAATTGGACGTCATGTGTTTTGGGCTCCCGTGGGGGTCTGGAAGGGTCTAGGGCCACCATTCTTGTGCTCCTATCTGCGCCTCAGCGCCCCCTATCGGAATCCAGAGTTTGGAGACAATCGGAGCAACTTTCGGACATTCGGAGCTGGAAAAGCAAAGACGTCCCACTTCTCATTGAAGCAGTGGGCGCCAAATAAGTGGTCCATGGAGTCAGTGTTTATGGATGATACTTAACATTTATTGTCAATTAAACACCTCTACTGTACTTGGCACACTCAACTGAACACATTGATGTAACTTTCAACTCATTTGAGTGCTTAATTTGCATAGAAATGACAGTCTCCGTGGACCACTTATTTGGCTACTGCTTAATTGGGAATTGGGACGTCATGTGTTTTGGGCTCCCGTTGGGGTCTGGAAGGGTCTAGGGCCACCATTCTTGTGCTCTTGTCTATCATTCGGGGGCCCCTGGAGAGTGGGAATCTCCAATCTCAAAGCGCCACGACCTTCCTCCTCCGAACGGCAGCCCCGCCTCCAACCCATTAAACGTGCTGGCATTTGGTGGACGTTCGTCCCAGGGGCCCCAGATTTGGCACATTGGCTCTTGGGAGGGCCCTGATCAACATACCCAAAGGGCGTGGCCCTAGAGCAAAGAGAAATCTTTTTCAGCCCCGCCTCCAACCCATTAAACGTGCAGGCCTTTGGTGGGCTTCGGTCCCTTTTTTGACCTTTTGACCCCTGAACGAGGTCGAAAGGCCACCAAACTTGACCGCCCGACTCAGGGGAACGTGTCGAGAAGAAAAATGGCCTCCCCTAGTCGATCGGCCCTTCCCAAGCCGTTTCGTACACATCCATGAACCCACTATGGCAAACGCATTAGTTTAATGGGTAGGTGGGATTTTTACAGAAAGGTCCCAGGGGCCCCAGATTTGGCACATTGGCTCCTGGGAGGGCCCTGATCAACATACCCAAAGGGCGTGGCCCTAGAGCAAAGAGAAATCCTTTTCAGCCCCGCCTCCAACCCATTAAACGTGCAGGCCTCTGGTGGGCTTCGGTCCCTTTTTTGACCTTTTGACCCCTGAACGAGGTCGAAGGGCCACCAAACTTTTACGCCTGACTCGGGGGGACGTGGCGAGAAGAAAAAGGGCGCCCCCTAGTCGATCGGCCCTTCCCAAGCCGTTTCGTACACATCCGCGAACCCACTGTGGTAAACGCATTAGTTTAATGGGTGGGTGGGATTTTTACAGAAAGGTCCCAGGGGCCCCAGATTTGGCACAGTGGCTTCTGGGGGGGCCCTGAGCAACATACCCAAAGGGCGTGGCCCTAGAGCAAAGAGAAATCCTTTTCAACTTCTAACCCTAATATGGTGGTCGTTCGTCCCTTTTTTGACCTTTTGACCCCTGAACGAGGTCGAAGGGCCACCAAACTTGACCGCCCGACTCAGGGGAACGTGGCGAGAAGAAAAATGGCGTCCCCTAGTCGATCGGCCCTTGCCAAGCCGTTTCGTACACATCCGTGAACCCACTGTGGCAAACGCATTAGTTTAATGGGTGGGTGGGATTTTTACAGAAAGGTCCCAGGGGCCCCAGATTTGGCACAGTGGCTCCTGGGGGGGCCCTGAGCAACATACCTAAAGGGCGTGGCCCTAGAGCAAAGAGAACTCTTTTTCAACTTCTAACCCTAATATTGACCTCAGGCCTCTAACACTCATACCATCTAAGAGCCTTTTGAGTCAAAGTTGGATAAAATTGGGGCACTTCTGTCAGGAACATGCCAGGGTTTCGGGCTCTGGCCCCGTCAGTCGGGGGCCCCTGGAGATTCGGAATCCCCAACATCAAGTCGCCACGACCTTCCTCCTCCGTATGGGAGCCCCGCCTCGCTCCCATTAAACGTGTAGGCTATTGGTGGACGTTCGTCCCTTTTTTGACCTTTTGACCCCTGAACGAGGTCGAAGGGCCACCAAACTTGACCGCCTGACTCAGGGGAACGTGGCGAGAAGAAAAAGGGCCTCCCCTAGTCGATCGGCCCTTCCCAAGCCGTTTCGTACACATCCGTGAACCCACTGTGGCAAACGCATTAGTTTAATGGGTGGGTGGGATTTTTACAGAAAGGTCCCAGGGGCCCCAGATTTGGCACAGTGGCTCCTGGGGGGGCCCTGAGCAACATACCCAAAGGGCGTGGCCCTAGAGCAAAGAGAAATCCTTTTCAACTTCTAACCCTAATATGGTGGTCGTTCGTCCCTTTTTTGACCTTTTGACCCCTGAACGAGGTCGAAGGGCCACCAAACTTGACCGCCCGACTCAGGGGAACGTGGCGAGAAGAAAAATGGCGTCCCCTAGTCGATCGGCCCTTCCCAAGCCGTTTCGTACACATCCGTGAACCCACTGTGGCAAACGCATTAGTTTAATGGGTGGGTGGGATTTTTACAGAAAGGTCCCAGGGGCCCCAGATTTGGCACAGTGGCTCCTGGGGGGGCCCTGAGCAACATACCCAAAGGGCGTGGCCCTAGAGCAAAGAGAACTCTTTTTCAACTTCTAACCCTAATATTGACCTCAGGCCTCTAACACTCATACCATCTAAGAGCCTTTTGAGTCAAAGTTGGATAAAATTGGGGCACTTCTGTCAGGAACATGCCAGGGTTTCGGGCTCTGGCCCCGTCAGTCGGGGGCCCCTGGAGATTCGGAATCCCCAACATCAAGTCGCCACGACCTTCCTCCTCCGTATGGGAGCCCCGCCTCGCTCCCATTAAACGTGTAGGCTATTGGTGGACGTTCGTCCCTTTTTTGACCTTTTGACCCCTGAACGAGGTCGAAGGGCCACCAAACTTGACCGCCTGACTCAGGGGAACGTGGCGAGAAGAAAAAGGGCCTCCCCTAGTCGATCGGCCCTTCCCAAGCCGTTTCGTACACATCCGTGAACCCACTGTGGCAAACGCATTAGTTTAATGGGTGGGTGGGATTTTTACAGAAAGGTCCCAGGGGCCCCAGATTTGGCACAGTGGCTCCTGGGGGGGCCCTGAGCAACATACCCAAAGGGCGTGGCCCTAGAGCAAAGAGAAATCCTTTTCAACTTCTAACCCTAATATGGTGGTCGTTCGTCCCTTTTTTGACCTTTTGACCCCTGAACGAGGTCGAAGGGCCACCAAACTTGACCGCCCGACTCAGGGGAACGTGGCGAGAAGAAAAATGGCGTCCCCTAGTCGATCGGCCCTTCCCAAGCCGTTTCGTACACATCCGTGAACCCACTGTGGCAAACGCATTAGTTTAATGGGTGGGTGGGATTTTTACAGAAAGGTCCCAGGGGCCCCAGATTTGGCACAGTGGCTCCTGGGGGGGCCCTGAGCAACATACCCAAAGGGAGTGGCCCTAGAGCAAAGAGAACTCTTTTTCAACTTCTAACCCTAATATTGACCTCAGGCCTCTAACACTCATACCATCTAAAAGCCTTTTGAGTCAAAAATGGTTTGATGGTGGGGGAGGGGCACTTTTTTCAGGAAGGTCCTAGAGTTTCGTGCTTCAGGTCCATCAGTCGGGGGCCCCTGGAGAGTAGGAATCTCAAACCTCAAGGGGCCACGACCCTCCATCTCCGTATGGGAGCCCCGCATTGCTCCCATTAAACGCGTAGGCCTTTGGTGGACGTTCGTCCCTTTATTGACCTTTTGACCCCTGAACGAGGTCGAAAGGCCACCAAACTTGACCGCCCGACTCAGGGGAACGTGGCGAGAAGAAAAATGGCCTCCCCTAGTCAATCGGCCTTTCCCAAGCCGTTTCGTACACATCCGTGAACCCACTATGGCAAACGCATTAGTTTAATGGGTAGGTGGGATTTTTACAGAAAGGTCCCAGGGGCCCCAGATTTTGCACAGTGGCTCCTGGGGGGGCCCTGAGCAACATACCCAAAGGGCGTGACCCTAGGGTGTAGGGAAAAAAATTGGAATGTTGCAGAGCTCCGCGATTCGAGGCCCCGAGTTGGGGGCCCACTGAGCCTCCGGATCTCAGATCTCAAGATCCAACGACCTTCCGTGTCCGAACAGGGGCGGTCCGTAAAATTAGTGGGTAATCGGACAAATAGTTGGTCCGTGGATGTGGGGGGGGTGGGGGGTGGGTCAGCGGGGGTCCTGGGGTCATTTGCCCACTTTAGTGGGTAATTGGACAAATAGTGGGTTCGTGGACGTGGGGGGGGTGGGGGGGTGGGTCAGCGGGGGTCCTGGGGTCATTTGCCCACTTTAGTGGGTAATTGGACAAATAGTGGGTTCGTGGATGTGTGGGGGGGGGGTATTTGCCCTCGACAGCGCCCCCTATATGGTACAAATACCCCCTGTCCCGGGGCAATCTGCGGGCAAGGGGTAATCACGAAACGTCAGTTTGGTCAATTAAAAAGCAGGCATTTGGACTCCCAATTGGCACTACGATCCCTCGCAGTCATTATGCGCCCAATGGCAATCGATTAACATGGGCTTTTGTCCACAAACCCCCTATATATACTACCTCCTCCGCCGCGCCAAACGCCACAGTCGGGACAGCAGGAGCCGGCCCCGATGTAGACGCTTGAGCGCGGGCCGGGTCAAGTGCCTGAGAGGGGGGTGTGGGCCGAGGAACTAGCGTCGGAGCTTTGTTCCACACCGTCACCCTCAGATCACCCTGGTCACCAGCCAAAGTGCCGCCTCCAGAGGAGACCGCAGATTGGGGGGTGGCGGAGGGGACTCTCATCCCGGCATCAGCACGGAATTCACGGAGTCTCGATCGAAGCACTGAGATGGCCAGGTTCCCGCAGAGAGAACATGAGTCATCCACGAGCGCTGCCTGAGCGTGCTGAAAGCCCAAACACGTCACACAGCGCTCGTGCCCGTCGAAAGAAAAAAGCGATCTACCGCACCCAGAAGTGCACGGACGAAACATCCTGAAAAGGACGCGTCACGTGCAAGCTCTTTTGTGAGAGGAAACTTTGCAGCCGATGCCGAAGCGCCCAGGGAAACACACACCAGCTGGATGCAAACCACTGCACAGATCAGCAGGCAGGAAGTATGCGATCACTGGAACGCGCCGTCACACCAACACCGACTGGAAAGCTGCTCGTCTCGAAGAAGCTGACAGAGTCTCAGAAGGCTGTAGGAGTGAAGAGGTAGGTACTCTTGGCTCCGAAAGCAGAAACATAATGCGATATTGCCTCGTACTTCCTTATATACTCACGCAGTGAGGCGGAGCTACGTATGCAAATTCCGCATGCCCCATGGCATTGGCACGCCATTGGGCGTTTTCTCAAAACTCGAAGTTGATAGGCTTCTAAGCGAAACCCCCATTCGTTAGTCACTAACGTTACGTCGTAGTGACTGAACGAAGGGGAACTACAGTTAGCATCAAGCTAACACAAAATAAAAGATTAGTATTACACTTTAACTCCAAACTCCCTTTAAATAGCCAGCAAGTGTTTGTATTTAACAGGGGGGACATTCTGAGAATGTTCTGGGAACATCACATTTCCAAATAAAATAGGTTACTCATCTAAGGTTGGGCAGTCAATAGGACCAAAATAATAATATTCTAGGTTGGTGCCCTAATGGTCCTGCAAATTTAGTGTAGAGGGAACGTCCTACAGTAATGGTCCCATAAGCATTGCCAGGACATTCTCGGAATGTTCTGAGAACATCACATTTCGAAACAAATGTTACATAACTACTCGTCTAGAGTTGGGCAGTCAGCAACAAAACAAAGAAAACATTTAAAATTAAATTTAAAAAAGAAAGAGAGAACCAGGATAATCCAACCTCCTGTCCCAAAATCAACACAGCAACCAATTCAAATAATCTCTTTTAATTTGAAAAGATAAAGAATGATAACAAATCACAATGAGGACAACAGAAATAATAATGTCAAAGAAAATAATAATCAAAACCGGGGATAATGACTTCAGGGGAGAGCTAGGCCAAAATAACAAACAAAATTTAAGGTAACTAACCCAAAAATCTTAGTAAATTACATAGAAAGAGGTCATCCGAAAAATAAATGACGTGAAACTTCCCTTTCTCCCTGAAATGAAACTCCCAAAAATGGCACCCTCCCCTACAATCCCCAAATCGAAAAGAAATGAAGATATTAAACAAAAATACTTAACATAAGATATGAAAGTAATCAAAGTCCTGAAGCCTAGAAGCCCAGAGCTGACCACATCTTTGACTCAAAGCATGATTATTGTATTTTACTCTTTAATACTTAAATACATTTCAGTAAAGTAACCATTCAAAATAAATTTAATTGATTACAAAAACTACAGAGGCTTTGATTTTTAGTGTCTTCTGACCAAATTGTCATTGACCCGACTTACTTTACCTAACCTGAGAATAGATAATAAGGTCAAAGGTGTTAAGATAAAAGTACATACTGTTAAAGAAAGACATTTTTTTTTAAATGCCATATATGGTAGGGGTTGATCTTTTAGTGCTGTGTTTGGATGGCCATTATGGATGATTCAGCTCAATCTTGTGTATAAATCTGAGGCTTCACTCGAGAGTGTTGTGGTACTGCACTGTCTCTGAGTCTGCCTGATCATTCTCACATCACAGGGGTTGAGCCGCCCATTTACAACTGATCGCTTTGAGGCTTCAGATCATCTGAAGATTCATCTCTCAATCAGGTCAGAGCTCAAGCAATGGATCACTTATTTTTCATTGCGATTTCACTGCTAGCAATTATTGGGCAGCATGTGAGCGTTCAGACCAAAGAGACAAGCTCTGAGCAGAACTCAAGCAGAGAATACATATCAGAGCTGAATGTGACGAATGGAGCGATCTGGGGGTATTGGATGAATAAAAGCATGTGTCCCGATGGAACGTACGCCGCAGGGTTTAGTCTGAGGGTAAGTTGGGCATTGACTTTTAGTGCTTCAAAGGTTCATTAACTGTGGAGTTGTTGTTAGTTATTTAATTATCTCCAGGAGACTGCACCTGATTTTGTTAAGGTGTCTGTGTAATACTAAAGAGCATGAAGAGAAATGCAGGGTTTCTGTGGGTCTTAAAGTCTTAATTTGACCTTTACACAATTTAAGATCTTAATATCTTAAATTAAATATGTCTTTAAATTAGGGCCCTATGATTTCTGTGCAGAGAACGTGGACGGGATTGTAGAATCATTCATTAAAATGGTATTTACTGTATAATGCAGAAAGTCACAGAATTTGTAAAATTTTGGATGAATGAATCAAAAGTAGGTCAGAACACTTAAAGGGACAGTTCACCCAAAAGTTAAATTCCTGTCTTCATTTACTCGCCCTAATGTCGTTCCAAACCCGTAAAACTTTCGTTCATCATATAAAGCGATCGAGTCTCTTCAGTAAAATCAGAATAAACCGCTTGATTCCTATGGATTAGATTTACGATCTCTAGCATCAAAGTGGTAGTTGCTCTCTTTCCGACTTCATTAAATGTATTCGTTTGTTTTCCGAAGATGACAATCAGTACGATTGAATTCACCATAAATGCGGAGTCCAGAAATGAAAAACTATAAAACAAAATAACAGATTTCATAGGACCCTACATTTAATGCTTCCTCAGGATTTGTGTTCCATGTCAACTCTTTAAATCAAGACACATTTACTTGACATGCAAAATGAAGACATTAAGTCTTGTTTTTTGAGAAATTTAACACAATTAAGTGATTTTGTCATTGGGTATGAAAGTTACTTCCATTGGGATTAAGAGCCCACTGGCACACGTATTCTTGTTTTAATCACAAAATCTTTTTAACAAGATTTCATGAGATTTCTAATCTCAAACTTTATATATATATATTTTTGTTTTTTGTTTTTTATGGATAAAAGTTATGGAGATCTGTTGGAAATTTTATTTTCTTTGACGTCACGAATGCAACTCAATGGATATTGATATATTGACGTGTTATGTTCCCTTCAATTTATTCCTTAAATTTTAGTTTTAAACTTAAATGTACCTTCATAAAACCTGCAGAAACCCTGTAAATGTTACTATGGGTTGGGTTAGAGTTAACTTTCAAATGGAAGATTGCCTCAATGTTGTTGTTGTTGTTTTAAGGTGAAAGATCTTATCAATGGTGATAATACAGCGCTCAATGGGATTCATCTTTACTGTACCGATCGGTCCGAACAACTTTTATCCTCGAATGACATCACCTCGATTGCATCTGGGATAGGATAGTAATGGACTTAGATTAACAATTCTTGCAGTAAATGTTTAAAATAAGTAAATTGAGGATTTTTATTTGATTGAGAAACCTCTGTCTTTTCTTCAGCTGGGGTGAGCGGACAGTTGTCAAATATTGTCCTTCTGGATTCTTCACAGCTTTCAAGCTGAGAGTCGAATCCCCCCAAGGAAGTGGAGATAACACGGCCGCAAACAACATCAGGTGAGCATGTGATGCTATAAGTCGTCCTGGTTTTATTTTGCTATTTAAAGACTCGGGTTTCCCTCATCGTGCGGTTCATGTTTGTGAGTAAGCCGAATGCAAGAGGCTGCAGGCGATCACGTGACTGACATTCTATCCAACAGCACAATCAGTTCCCTTTCAAGGGAACTCCCGTTGCATCGAATGACGCTATGGGGAACGCTTGCGTGATGAAGTCATGAAGCACATGTGAAATCAGTCCAATAGTGTGAGGGAACGTCAGAGGCGGATGACGTCATGAACCAGGAAGTCTTGGGCACCTCAGTCACAAGCATTTGAAGAGCTAGTTGAGGTTGTGACACGGGCTGTAGAGCGATTAAACATTGATTGGCCCGCTGATAAGCAGGACGTTCGTACAAAAAGCAAGTTAGACGAACGTTATCTGCCGACTCGATCACAACCTCAACGCCGGGGTCTGCCGTTTTTCCCTGATCTCCACACTGAGGTGTCGAGATCATGGGAGAAACCAGTTTCATATAGGGTGTATAGTGCACAAACATCAAACTATTCCACTATATTAAACTATAAAGAGCACGGTTATGGGGAGATGCCCAAAATAGAAGATAATTTAGCGAGCTATTTATCCCCTGATTCGGCATCTTCCCTAAAGGCCCCGGCATTACCCACTAAGCCAGTTCGCACAACATCTGCTCTAGTGGGTAAGGCTTATTCAGCTTCTGGTCAGGCTGCAGCATGCTTACACACCATGTCGCTGTTGCAGGCCTACCAGGCTGAATTATTAAGTGATGTTGATGAGGGTGGGGGAATTGGGCCCGAAGTAGTGTATGAGCTACGTCGGGCCACAGATTTGTCTCTTAGGGCTACCAAGGAGACGGCTAAATCAATCGGCCGCTCTATGGCAGCATTGGTGGCTACTGAGAGACATCTCTGGCTGAATCTCAGTTCGATTAAGGAGAAAGATAAGAACTTTCTGATGGACGCGCCCGTGTCTCCTTCGGGCCTCTTCGGCAACACAGTTAATGCTGTTGTTGAGAGGTTCCAAGAGGCATCCAAACAGATGGTCGCGTTCCAGAAGCTCCTCCCCCGTCGCTCACATTTCACTGGGGCTGCCGATCACAGAGAGCAGCCCCAAACATCAAAAGCCAGCTCTTCATACCGTGCCACTCAGAAACAGAGTGTGGCTTCCCGTGCTCCCCCTCAGAAAGATTGGGGACACGGGAAGCGCAATCTGCCGCAGCCTTCGAGGGGTAAGACGGATCTGCGGACCGTCATTACTTCCAAGAAGGCTGCGGGGAAAAGGTCCAGACGCCCGAGGGGTCAGGATTATGGGGGCGTTCCTCCCCGAAGGGAAGCAGTGTACACCTCATTATACGGTGCCTGTCTCCCTTCGGCGCCCTCTGGAGGTCGGTCTGCCAACCCTGCCACCTCTGGTGTTACAGGGCGCAGCGGTCTCCCAAGAGTGTGTATCCCAGGGTCCACCCAGAAATGTAGTGGTCCTGGGCTGCATGCCCCCTCCAAGGAGGGTCCTAGAGCAGTCAGTTCAGGTGTTCCCTGCCGGTTCGCCGTTACAGGGCACCGTTCTGACAGTTCAACAAAAACCAGAAGCCATTCTCGAGAGGATGGTACCTCTAGAAAACTTCTTGGCAGCGTGGAAGCTACTGCCAAATGTTTCTTGTTGGGTCCTGCACACTATAGAAAAAGGGTATCAAATACAGTTCGGGTCTCGCCCGCCCAGGTTTATGGGGGTCCTACCCACAGTGGTGGGCCCCGAGCAGGTTCTGGTAATGGAACAAGAAGTAAAAGCCCTGTTAGAGAAAGGGGCCATAGAATATGTACCTCACTCAGACAGGGAAGCCGGGTTTTACAGCCGGTACTTCATAGTTCCAAAGAAGGATGGGGGTCTGCGTCCCATTTTAGATCTTCGGGTGCTGAACGAGGCGGTCATGCAACTCAAGTTCAAGATGTTAACCTTGAAACAAATCGTGCCACAGATCAGGTCCGAGGACTGGTTTGTCACGATAGATCTCAAGGACGCATATTTCCACATTTCCATCCTTCCATATCACAGGAAGTTCCTGAGGTTTGCTTTCGGGGGGAAAGCATACCAATACAGAGTTCTTCCATTCGGTCTAGCACTTTCACCCCGCACTTTCACGAAATGCGTAGATGCAGCCCTGGCACCTATGCGCCTGCAGGGGATTCGTATCATGAATTACATCAACGATTGTTTGATTCTAGCTCATTCGCATCAGGTAGCGGTTCGGCATCGAGATGTCGTTCTCGCTCACATGAAGAAGTTGGGGTTACGGCTGAACGCCAAAAAGAGTGTGCTTTCTCCACTTCAGAGGACCACTTTTCTAGGCGTGGTATGGGATTCAGTGTCGATGCAGGCGCGCCTGTCAGTGGCACGGATAGAGTCTATACTGTCAGCAGTAAAGAGAGTAAAACTAGGCCAGTCACTCACTATAAAACAGTTTCAAAGAATTCTGGGTCTGATGGCAGCAGCATCCAACGTGATACCTTTTGGACTGCTGTACATGAGACCCCTACAGTGGTGGCTCAGAACCAAAGGGTTTTCCCCGAGGGGCAACCCTTTTCGCATGATCAGGGTTACGCGGCGCTGCTTACGTGCCCTGGTTATGTGGAAGAAACCATGGTTCCTGTCCCAGGGTCCTGTGTTGGGAGCTTCTGGTCGTCGCAAGATACTAACGACAGATGCTTCTCTCACAGGCTGGGGAGCGGTCCTGGAGGGTCGCTCAGCTCAGGGTCTGTGGGGAGACCACCACCTCTCGTGGCACATCAATCGCCTGGAGATGTTGGCGGTGTTTCTTGCCCTCAAGAATTTCCTCACAGACGTCAGGGGCCAGCATGTGCTGGTTCGTACGGACAACACATCGGTGGTCGCCTATATAAATCACCAGGGGGGTCTGCGTTCACGTCCGCTATGCAAGTTGGCACGCCAGATCCTCCTGTGGTCTCAGGGGAAGTTCCTCTCCCTCAGAGCGGCTTATATCCCTGGGGCCCAGAATATAGGAGCAGACGTCCTGTCGAGGCAGGGGCTGAGGCCCGGGGAATGGAGGCTCCACCCCGAGGTGGTGGAGCAGATTTGGAGGTTGTTCGGCCGGGCTCAAGTGGATCTGTTTGCGTCTCGAGAGACGTCTCACTGTCCACTCTGGTTCTCCCTCACGCATCCAGCTCCGCTGGGGCTGGATGCTATGGTACAGGCGTGGCCGAGGCTGCGCCTGTATGCTTTTCCCCCGAACGCTCTGCTCCCGGAAGTTCTGGAGATAGTTTGCAGGGACCAAGTGCGCCTTATTCTGATAGCCCCGCGTTGGCCGGGCAGGGTATGGTTTCCCAATGTAGTGTCGCTCCTCGACGGGCATCCACTCCAGTTGCCGGTCAGGAGGGACCTTCTGTCCCAAGCAGAGGGGTCACTATTCCACCCCCGTCCAGAACTATGGAATCTATGGGCGTGGCCTCTGAGGGGGCCCAGCTCATAAGGTCGGGTCTTTCAACCGAGGTTGTAGATACCATTCTTCACTCCAGAGCTCCATCCACGAGGAAGCTTTACGCTCTGAAATGGACAGTGTTCACTTCTTGGTGTAGTAGCCGTCACCAGGACCCAGTTAACTGCCCGGTTGGTACAGTGCTGGAGTTCCTGCAGGAACGGTTTAATGCAGGTCTATCCCCCTCCACATTGAAAGTGTATGTGGCGGCCATTGGTGCTTACCACACTCTTCTGGGTGGCTTATCTGTGGGTAAAGATCCGTTGGTGTCTCGTTTTCTTCGTGGTACTTTGAGGCTGAGGCCTGTAGTTCGCACCAGGGTGCCGGCGTGGGACCTGGCTACGGTCCTCCAGGGCCTGTCCCAGGCTCCCTTTGAGCCGCTGGAAGAGGTTCAGGCTAAGTTTCTGACTTTAAAAACTCTGTTCCTCCTTGCTATTTCATCTCTTAAGAGGATAGGAGATCTTCAGGCTCTTTCTGTTGCACCCTCGTGCTTGGAGTTTGCACCTGGCATGGTCAAGGCTTTCCTTCATCCTAGGCCAGGTTATATTCCTAAGGTCCCTACTAACGTAGCTAGATCTATTATTCTTCAGGCCTTCTGTCCTCCACCTTTCCTCAATCCGGACCAGGAGAAAAATTATTTGCTTTGCCCTGTGAGGGCTTTAGATGCGTATGTCCACAGAGCTGCCCTGTGGCGTAAAACAGAACAACTGTTCGTGTGCTTCGGGCCCCCCAACAAGGGGTCCCCAGCATCTAAGCAAAGAATGAGCAAGTGGGTGGTTGAGACTATCTTACTGGCTTATGAGTCGGTCGGACGGCCTTCTCCCTTGGCCGTCCGGTCCCACTCTACTAGGAGTATGGCGGCCTCTAAGGCCCTTATTTCAGGAGTGGCTCTGCAGGACGTTTGTGATGCGGCGGGTTGGTCCTCACCGCATACATTCGTCAGGTTCTACTCTTTGGACTTGGACTCTACACCAGGGTCTGGGGTTTTGTCGTCCTAGTGCTGCTTTTTCACACTGGACAGGCACGTCTCGCTATGGTGGCGTTGGTATTAACGTTCCCCATAGCGTCATTCGATGCAACGGGAGTTCCCTTGAAAGGGAACGCCTCGGTTACGACTGTAACCTCGGTTCCCTGAAGAGGGAACGAGCGTTGCATCGTCCTGCCATATCTCCTACATGCCTGTCAAAGCGACTACTTCAGACTTTCGAAGCTAGCGCGGCTTTGTTTTGGCAGGCTTTATACTTCCTGGTTCATGACGTCATCCGCCCCTGACGTTACCTCACACTATTGGACTGATTTCACATGTGCTTCATGACTTCATCACGCAAGCGTTCCCCATAGCGTCATTCGAGCAACGCTCGTTCCCTCTTCAGGGAACCGAGGTTACAGTCGTAACCGAGGCGATATTGCATCATAATATTGTCACATCTGAATTTATTCCAGGTTCTTGTGCAGTGGTGGTAATGTGCTGGAGGGTGACGGCACATTCTGGGGTGAATGGGGCGACTGGAGCCCAAAGTGTGATAAAAGAGGAATCTGCGGCCTCATGACTAAGATAGAAGAGCCACAGGGAAATGAAGATGACACCGCTCTCAATGACGTGGTCATGTACTGCTGTGATTAAGGTGATGTGAATCTCAATAAAACACTCGGACTTACACACACTGCAGATCAACTAAATCTGTTTTCTCTTTCAGGTGTATGAGGACGACAAGAACAGCAAGAAGATCAAATGAATTGTAATAATTGATCATCATACTATGATAAACCAACATGAACCATGTCATTCAACAGTAAATCTAATGCACAGTCAGCCGGTCATTATCACAAAACAAAGCCTAACTGGACGATCAGGTCATTTACTGGACATCCCGCCTATTATTGGAGTAAAGACTCCTGAACTTCTGCTGTCAGTCAACTGGTGCCAAATATCAGCATTAAAGTCTTTCTAAACAGTGCCTTGTTGTAGTTTCATTGTTCTGCACAACACTTGTACATCAGTATAGTGCACGTGGCAGATGGTTCAATCTAAAGCCACTTCTATTGCATTCAAAGTAATTGTCTTATCCGTTCATGCATAACCTGGGAATGACCAGCATACTCTACATAAACACTGCATTCAATTAAAGTGTGATATTGACAACCCTGTTACCCTCAACTTGTTGCCTTTCTAAAGGTATAATTCTTTCATCAATATGTTATTAATTTTATTTTTGAGCTAAAATGGCACAATGCAAATTCTGAATTATTTGATGCAACACAACTTCAAACTACAAATTCAAAACTCTTAAAAACACGGGTTTAAAAACCACAAAATTTTGGTAATCTATAACAGAAACACATGTTGGGTTGTTTATTTAACTCAGCATTGTTAATGTGTTTTTTTGTTTAGTTATTTACTATTATACTAGTTTACTTTACTTCATACATGAATTAATGTCTACGGATGAACTTAAATCTCCTATCTTTATACTCAACACAACCACTGGCTTGCTGATATTCATTTCTTTTCGATAATATTTTACAGTATACCCAGCAGGCACACAACGTTATAAGACGTTGATATTTGGTTACATTTTGGTTGCGACGTCAAGTGACCAAAATTCAACGTCAGCTCAACGTCTAATGCCAACGTTAATTTGATGTCCAATACCAACGTCAGCTGATGTTGATATTAAGTTGTTTTTAGGTTGTGTTGTAAAGTAACCAAAATCCAACATTGAGCCAACGTCTCAAGCCAACATCATATTGACGTCAGATTCTAGCATCATTAGACATTGATCCTTTGTTGGTTTTAGGTTGTGGTATTAACCAAACAAAATCTAACGTTGAGCCAACATCTCAAGCCAACATCATATTGACATCAGATTCTAACATCATTAGACGTTGATCCTTTGTTGGTTTTAGGTTGTGGTATTAACCAACCAAAATCTAATGTTGAGCCAACGTCTCAAGCCAATATCATATTGACTTCAGACTCTAACATCATTAGACATTGATCCTTTGTTGGTTTTAGGTTGTGGTATTAACCAACCAAAATCTAACGTCGAGCCAACGTCTATAGCCAATATCATATTGACGTCAGATTCTAACATCATTAGACGTTGATCCTTTGCTGGTTTTAGGTTGTGGTATTAACCAACCAAAATCTAACGTTGAGCCAACGTCTCAAGCCAATGTCAAATTGACGTCAGATTCTGACATCATTAGACGTTGATCCTTTGTTGGTTTTAGGTTGTGGTATTAACTAACCAAAATCTAACATTGAGCCAACGTCTCCAGCCAACATCATAATGATGTCAGATTCTAACATCATTAGACGTTGATCCTTTGTTGGTTTTAGGTTGTGGTATTAACTAACCAAAATCTAACGTTGAGCCAACGTCTACAGCCATTGTCATATTGACTTCAGACTCTAACATCATTAGACGTTGATCCTTAGTTGGTTTTAGGTTGTGGTATTAACTAACCAAAATCTAATGTTGAGCCAACGTTTCAAGCCAACTTCATATTGACGTCAGATTCTAACATCATTAGACGTTGATCCTTTGTTGGTTTTAGGTTGTGGTAATAACCAACCAATATCTAACGTTGAGCCAACGTCTCCAGCCAATGTCATATTGACATCAGATTCTAACATCATTAGACGTTGATCCTTTGTTGGTTTTAGGTCGTGGAAATAACCAACCAATATCTAACATTGAGCCAACGTCTCAAGCCAATGTAATATTGAAGCCAGATTCTAATATCATTAGACGTTGATCCTTTGTTGGTTTTAGGTTGTGGTATTAACCAACCAAAATCTAACGTTGAGCCAACGTCTCAAGCCAACATCATAGTGACGTCAGATTCTAACATCATTAGACATTGATCCTTTGTTGGTTTTAGGTTGTGGTATTAACCAAACAAAATCTAACGTTGAGCCAACGTCTCAAGCTAACATCATATTGACTTCAGAATCTAACATCATTAGACGTTGATCCTTTGTTGGTTTTAGGTTGTGGTATTATCTAACCAAAATCCAATGTTGAGCCAACGTTTCAAGCCAATGTAATTTTGACGTCAGATTCTAACGTCATTAGACATTGATCCTTTGTTGGTTTTAGGTTTTGGGTATTAACCAACCAATATCTAACGTTGAGCCAACGTCTCAAGCCAATGTCATATTGACGTCAGATTCTGACATCATTAGATGTTGATCCTTTGTTGGTTTTAGGTCGTGGAAATAACCAACCAATATCTAACATTGAGCCAACGTCTCAAGCCAATGTAATATTGAAGTCAGATTCTAATATCATTAGACGTTGATCCTTTGTTGGTTTTAGGTTGTGGTATTAACCAACCAAAATCTAACATTGAGCCAACGTCTCAAGCCAACATCAAAGTGACGTCAGATTCTAACATCATTAGACGTTGATCCTTTGTTGGTTTTAGGTTGTGGTATTAACCAACCAAAATCTAATGTTGAGCCAACGTCTCAAGCCAACATCATAGTGACGTCAGATTCTAACATCATTAGACATTGATCCTTTGTTGGTTTTAGGTTGTGGTATTAACCAACCAAAATCTAACGTTGAGCCAACGTCTCAAGCCAAAGTCATATTGACGTCAGATTCTAACATCATTAGACATTGATCCTTTGTTGGTTTTAGGTTGTGGTATTAACCAACCAAAATCTAACGTTGAGCCAACGTCTCAAGCCAATGTCATATTGACGTCAGATTCTAACATCACTAGACATTGATCCTTTGTTGGTTTTAGGTTGTGGTATTAACCAACCAAAATCTAACGTTGAGCCAACGTCTCAAGCTAATATCATATAGACGTCAGACTCTAACATCATTAGACGTTGATCCTTTGTTGGTTTTAGGTTGTGGTATTAACCAACCAAAATCTAACGTCGAGCCAACGTCTCAAGCCAACATCATATTGACGTCAGATTCTAACATCATTAGACATTGATCCTTTGTTGGTTTTAAGTTGTGGTATTAACTAATCAAAATCCAATGTTGAGCCAACGTCTCAAGCCAATGTCATATTGGCGTCAGATTCTAACATCATTAGACGTTGATCCTTTGTTGGTTTTAGGTTGTGGTATTAACTAACCAAAATCAAACGTTGAGCCAACGTCTCAAGCCAACATCATATTGAAGTCAGATTCTAACATCATTAGACGTTGATCCTTTGTTGGTTTTAGGTTGTGGTATTATCTAACCAAAATCCAATGTTGAGCCAACGTTTCAAGCCAATGTAATTTTGACGTCAGATTCTAACGTCATTAGACATTGATCCTTTGTGGGTTTTAGGTTGTGGTATTAACCAACCAAAATCAAACGTTGAGCCAATGTCTCAAGCCAACATCATATTGATGTCAGATTCTAACATCATTAGACGTTGATCCTTTGTTGGTTTTAGGTTGTGGTATACCAAAATCCAATGTTGAGCCAACGTCTCAAGCGAACGTCATATTGACGCCAAATACTGACATTTAGTCATGAGGTATGATGAACAAAACCCAACATCTCCTTAATGTCGCAATAGTAACATCCACACAACGTCAAATTCTAACATCATTATTGTGTTGGTTTCAGGTTGTGGTTTTAACTAACCACACCGGGAAGCGAACGGCGCGTGAAGCAGTTCGGGAGAGCGCATGTAAGTGTTTGAACTTATTCTGCATTTCTGTTGCACGGCTTAAAGTAGTACTTGCTAGAACAGTGTTGATTCTCCTACTGGTATTGCGTTTTATTCTGTCTGTCTGTAATTTATCCTGTCATAGTAAATTGCATTTGAATAATATCTGAGTTCGCTATTACTGAGCGAGCCTTTTGCACTTAAGTAAGTTGCCCTATTCAGGCAGAGATTGGTATTGATTTGAAGCCATTCATGTGTGTTTAAAGGGGTGGTAAACCACGATTTCACTATTCTAACTTTAGCTAACGTGTAATGTTGCTGCTTGAGCATAAACAACATCTGCAAAGTTACAACGTTCAAAGTTTAAAGCAAAGGGAGATATTTGCTTTTAAAGAAATCAGTTTCTAAGAACTACAGCAAACGGCCAGTAGGCGACTACACACATTCCTCCAGGGTTTTGTGACATCAACAGGCTCAATATTTACATAAACCCCTCCTCCGAGAATATTAAATAAGGGGGGGTGAGGCCATTTTGTATCGCGGCGCTGTTGTGGTATAGTAGGCTGGAGTGTTGTTGCCGCGATGCCGAGGAAACGCTGTTATTTTCATCCGGATTGCAGGTCTGGGGTACTTGCTCTGTTCAGCCTTCCTTGGGACGGGGGTGCGTTGCAGAGCGTTTAACATACAGCATGTTATATGCACGTGTGTTTGAGTCAGCGGGGAATCAGGCGCGCGCGGGGCTCCCTGCAGCACATCTAACAGAGGAAAACATCCACCGTCTTCGCGATTTCAATGCCAGATTTGCACAACGTCAGCTGCGTGAAAAAAACACTGCCGGTGCGTGGATGCACGACGCGCGCGCTGCACATTTCACGGAGGACAACACAAACTTCCACAAACTTCGCGAGTTCATTACAGGATATGCACAACGGCTTGTCCTGAAAGCTGGATTTACAAACAGAAGCTGTTCACGGGCCACAACCTGTAAGTCTGATTTATTTTTCATCGATGTGTTTTCCTGTAATAGGTTGTAGCAAGGAAGTAAACAGATGACAACGCTGTTCTGCAAACCAGTCTGTTAAATGCTCATTCATACTTAACGTTATCCGACGAACACCTAACGTTACAAACACTAACGTTAAAATCTCAACAGCGAACCTGACATTAGTGTAAATGATTCTTTGATTAGAGCTTTTATGTATTGTTTATCTACAGGCATGCTAAACATGGTTCTGTGTGTGATTTGGCTAACTTACTAGTTAAAGCCAGTGCTTAGTGTTTGTTTTGGGTTAGTTCTTGCGACAGATATTTGGCTATAATCGTTCTAAAAATACAAAAGTTAAAATGCCATTCAGTAGCGATCATTATAGATCCGCAGTCTTTACTCTTGAGGACTGAACAGGTTCTGCTCGATCATCTTCACTCAAATGCTCTGGGTCTGATTCGGGCTCATATGGTTTTATTGACGCCGTTGTTTCTAACACTGACCAAAGCAAAGCCTCCGGTAAGGGGCGTGACGTTTCCGACATACGTGCACTAGGCGTTTAGCGAATCACAACACACTGGGCCAGCTAACCAATCAGAGCCCACTGCGTATTTTTGAGGGACTGGCTTCATACAACCCGGAAAGCATCAGACCGTTTTACAAGGAGGGACAGAGCAGTGTAGAATAAAGGTCAAATATATGAAAAATAAGGCAATTTTTTTTAAAACGAAGCATGAACACATGTTACAGTGCACCCCACAAACACAGTCAAGCCTTCAAAAGAATGTGTTTTACCACCCCTTTAAGTATAATTATCAGAGCCTGCCGAGCTTCCAGCTGAGCTCACTCAAGCAGTGAATAGTATCTATTTAACGAGCGTTCCAAAGCTGGCGTGGAAGCGTCAGCGGAAGCGTTCAGCCCGCATTTTCAGCCTCCGTGTGTGAAGACTGACGCGGGTAAAGACATCTGTATTCGACTCTTCCTCTGCGCGACTCCTCCGATGCAAGGACTCCGGTAAGGCACCGAGTTATCTCAGTTTCTTGTCCTCTTTCACCTTCCTTTCCTCTCTAACCATGTGTGTCCAGTCCATTCCCGTTATCTCTCAACCACGCCCCACTATTACACGTAGGCCTACACAACACTGTAACACTGCCAATCTACGTCCTGTTCCCTCCTCCGCTAATGCCCCTCCCTCTTTTTCTATGGGGCTATGGAATTGTCAGTCAGCTGTCAATAAAGCTGACTTCATTCCAGCCTTTGCCACTCAATCCGCTCTAAAAATCTTGGCCTTGACTGAGAATTGGGTCCGCCCAGAAGACTCAGCAACACCTGCTGCTCTTTCTAATAACTTCTCTTTCTCCCACACCCCTCGCCAGACTGGGAGGGGTTGAGGCACAGGTCTTCTCATTTATAACAACTGGAAATACTCAACTCACACATCTCTTTGCAATAACAACACATTTGAATACCACGCTATTACGCTTACGACTCCCTTTAAAATCCATATTGTAGTCATTCACCACCCCCTGGTCCATTGACCACCTTTGTTGATGAGCTAGATGTTCTGCTGTCCTCATTTCCAGAGGATGGCAGCCCACTCAAAGTCCTTGGCGACTTCAACATTCACCTGGACAAATCTTATGCTTCAGATTTCCACTCCCTCCTAGCATCATTCGATCTCAAACGCCTCATCACTTCACATACCCACAAATCTGGTAACCATCTGGACCTCATTTACACACGCTCTACAGACAACATTTTGGTCAAACCTCTACACATCTAAGATCATTTCTTCATCACATTCAATCTTCAACTCACTACTCATGCACCACCAGTTCCTCCACCAGTTACTTTCAGGCGAAACCTGCGCTCACTTTCTCCTTCTCATCTCTCCTCTGCTCTGTCATCCTCCCTTCCCTCATCCACACAATTCTCCTCTATGGATGTTAACACTACAACTGACACGTTATGCTCCACTTTAACTTCTTGTCTAGACAGTATTTGCCCTCTTTCTTTTAGGCCAGCACGTGCTACTCCCTCTAACCCTTGGTTATCTGATTAACTAACCAAAATCCAACGTTGAGCCAATGTCATATTGACATCAAATACTGACATTTAGTCATGAGGTATGATGACCAAAATCCAACGTCCACACAACATCAGATTCTAACATTTATACGTTGATATTTTATTAGTTTTAGGTTGTGAAACTCTAACATGAAACTCATTAGGAAACGAATTAGACACTGATATTTTGTTGCTTTTAACACATTTGTCTCATATCAGTGTTTCCCCTTTCAGGGGGGGTGGTAGAACTCCCGAAACTACTAGTGTCGAGGAGCGGGCGTGTTACGGATACGCGGTGTTGTCAGACGTGGCACGCAGTAGCGGATGTTTGTATTGGTGCATTTCTACAGTGAGCTGAAATGACAAGAGTGCACATAAATTTGGTACATAAATTATGTTTTATAAACAAGGTTCGGGAGAAGCACGTTCAGATAATTGATACAGGTGGAGAGCACTCAGCTAATCAACAATAGAGGTATATATACACGTAGCAGTCCTACCTCCGTTTGTTGACAGTTTTCAGCAACCCTTCCACCACCCCTTCGTCACACCTTTTAACTCTAAAACCACTTACATACACGGGGGGTTCTCTGGGTTCAGGCCTAATTCCGAGCTCGAAGCCCTCCCCCCGGACAGCACGCCAAATACGCATTGAATTACTCTCTATAAATTATATGTAAGTGCGAACTCGTGAAATATAAAACAACATTTATTTACACATCACACAACTATTTACAACACAACCGAGGAGGCTTTGCTTGAGTTGTTTCTCCGGATTTTGTTGTTGTTAAGAAAAAAAAACTAATTTTGTCTGTTTAGTATTGTCACCTTTTCCGTTCTACATGGAGCTCACGCGTCTGTTGGTGGTTTTTTTTTTTTTCATTTTTTATATAAGGATTTTTTTCTACTTGCCCTGCCAAAATTTTCACTGGCCCCACCACAAAAAAAGTAATAAATAAATAAAATAAGCCCAGTATTGTTTTTTTGATCCATGTAACCTTAATAAATAAGGTTATGACTCCAAAAACTCCCAGCAGGCACCGGACATCAATATGACGTCAGATTGACGTTGGACCCCAACCCCATTTTGGTTGAAACGTCTAACGTCCGTTAAAAATGAAAATCGGGTTGACGTCAGAACCCAACGTTAGATTGACATCCGTCAAACGTTGGATGTGAACGTCAATCTGATGTCATATTGATGTCTGGTGCCTGCTGGGATAGCATGTTATAGTTTAATACATATTGTCCACATTTAAGCTTGTTTAACAAATAGAAGTAAAAATGAAACGGACGTTGTCTAATTCAAGTGTAATCGAGCCGTCTCTGTTGTCCCGTTTCCATCGTAACAGCGCTGATCTCGTGCCGGAGTTTGTGTTCGCCGCCTTGCATGAAGATAAATGCAGGGTTTCTGTGGGTCTTCAAGTCTTATTTTGACCTTCCACAATTTAAGGCCTTAATGTCTTAAATTGAAGCAGAATGTCTTGAATATCATGTCTTTAAATTAGGGCCCTATGATTTCTGTGCAGAGAACGTGGACGGGATTGTAGAATCGTTCATTAAAATGGTATTTACTGTATAATGCAGAATGTCACGGAATTTGTCAAATTTTGGATGAATAAATTAAAAGTAGGTCAGAACACTTAAAGGGACAGTTCACCCAAAAGTTAAATTCCTGTCTTCATTTACTCGCCCTAATGTCGTTCCAAACCCGTAAGACTTTCGTTCATCATATAAAGCGATTGAGTCTCTTATAAACCTCTTGATTCCTATGGATTAAATTTACGATCTCTAGCATGAATACACTGCAAACAATACTCTTCTTATTTTTTTTTGTTTTTTTGTTTTTTTTCTTGTTTCCAGTCCAAATATCAAAATTCTTAAATCAAGATGCATTTACTAGATAAGTAAAATGGCATAATATATTTTCTCTTGTTTTCTGGGGGGGGGGGGGGGAATCTTAATTAAGTGAGTTTTTGCTTAAGACAAGCAAAATGATCTGCCAATGGGGTGAGAAAAAAAAATATTAGTGGCCAAGGCCCTATTGTATCTGTTGGTTTTCTTATTATTATTCTTCCCAAATAGGAGTCAATGGCAGCCCTACCGTAAGTAGGAAAATTATGACATTTGGCACAATTGTAGAGATGTTTATCAATAGTAAATGGACCAAATTTGGAGTCTCTACAACCATCCATAGCGCCACCACCAGTTCAAAAATTCAACATTGAAACGGTTCTAACTTTTGAACCCTTTGATATAGAAAAATAAAACTTAGTACACACGATTCCTCTCATGCTGATCACATTGATCATCTTACATCAAAACTGATCTGAGTGAAGATGTGCGCATGCGCGAGCGACGACTACGTTCGTCTGATTTCTCTGTTTGTTTGTTCAGTTGTGTAAGGCCGCATGAATTCGCTCCAAGGATCGGTAGCGAACCGCGGTGAAGGCCGCACGCATGTTCAGTGTCTCAGCTGGAAACATGGATTTGATTACAATATTCTTTATCTGACTCCATTTATCATAGTTGTTGCATTTAGAAGAGAATGCCAACCAGTTGTTTGATAATTTATATTTGATAGTTAATCATACATTTAATCGTTCCGTTTTAACCCTTTGTTGCAATTAAACCGTTCCACATTGGAGGTAGTTAATAATTACAGATTAATTCAGAAAGGATCAAAAATGTAACAATTTATTAACAATCAAGTAAATGTAAAATGTCAATTACATAATAGGCAGAAATCTGTTTTAAAAGGAAACCTCTTTTATCCTCTTCCCTGATGTCACCAAACTCAAATCTGACTCTTTTAAAACTGACCAATCAGACCAAACCAAAAGATGTTTGAAAGTAACCAATCAGACAAAACTTCCCCCATTGAATCAAAGGTGCGAAAACCATTTGGCCAGCCAGCCATTCGTTTTTTCTTCTAACTCCAACTGGTCCCTCTGATGGCGTTAAGGGGGAGAGGGTTGAGTCAATTTCAAATATCTTGATCACGACGATGGCAGCTAACTGCAAAGCAGATGATTTTGTTCTATTTCAAATATCTTTGATTATTTTCCACCTTACAGTTCCCCGTTTGGCACCATTGGCCACAATCATTGAGTCCAAAGGTGGCATTGTCCACAAAGATATGCTTTCTGTTGTGTGTAGATGTTATTCTTCAGACTTCTTGTCCAAACTTGTTGCAAAAGCAGCTGATCAGTTTTCAGTCTTTGTTGTCCTTGTAGCCCTGCATGAGAACTTCATCATTGATATGCAAAACGTCCATTGAATACTTCACACCTCAAGAACAGTCACTGACGATGAGAACAAACACTTGTTCCTCTTTTTGAGCAGGACACAGGAGCGAACTTTTTCTGCAGGTATTCTGTGATTAAAAGATCATTTAGCACAACAGAGAACAAAAGCATACAAGGCATTTTTCATTGGTCAGAAGTCTGATGTGGTCATATCAAAATAGTCTCTGGCAATAAGTCCTTAAATCGATATACTTAATAAAGTGGTCAAGGTTTGAGAATAAAAGAAGATTCCACAAGCTTGTACATTGTTTCTGGGAACATTGAAATAAAATGCATTATAATAAAACAAATCATTGTTGATTTTAAGTCCCCCTTTTCATGAGGAGTATAGGAGCAAAATATTCAGTGTAACCAAGACTCGGAAATCAAAACTCAAAGTTCATCTAACTTTCCACTATTTTGGTGGTAGTGGAATTTAAGCATTTTTGGTCTGAATTTCTCAAAGGAAATGTAGCAAAAGTCAGTGCAATTGATACATTAAAAAAGATGGTACGCATCAATAAACCATATAAGAATAACAACAAATCAATCATATTTATGAAAGAATAAATATATATAAACACTGTGTTGTTCAGGAATCTTCCAATGTAATTACTGCAGATCTAAATATGGTTAGTCATACAATAATGGGTATTTCTGGTAACAGAGTGTGTGTGTGTGTGTGTGTGTGTGTGTGTGTGTGTGTGTGTGTGTGTGTGTGTGTGTGTGTGTGTGTGTAGCTATCTGGATCTGTTAGTGTGAAAAGATGAACAATAGATCTTTAAGGAAAGCCCAATCCATTTTAATGAATTCCTCCCATCCCCTAAAGCAGCGTTACTCAAAGTGTGGGGCGCGCCCCACTGGTGGGGAATTGAAACATGACAGGTTGGGCGCGACAAACGGGAGGAAATGGGGTCATTTTTGAGCCCATCTTTATTACCCTTTTGAGCGGTCCCACATGTTGGATTTTTATTTCGGTGCACCTGAGATGAGATGTGCTGCACTGGTGGAAACACGAGACCATGACACGCGACTGTCAAGACGGCTCGCACAGTGTTTAGAGTGCCGCGGTGTTGGCGCTATGCAACGCATCGCCTCAAATGAGTAAATGAGTTTGGGGAGGGTCGCGCTGCGGAGCCAGGCGAAAGTATAAACAAGGCTTAAAGCAAGCCAACATGCAAACTGCCGCAAGTGAAACTGAAAATAGGCAAAAACACAATCATCTTCATTAAAACGAATGAGACTAAATGCTCTTACCAGTGCTTAGGTCGCTTTCTCATATTGTGGTATT
>NC_137107.1:50317506-50346717 GCF_949357685.1 Gobio gobio | reverse complement strand
TTCTAATCCCCGATTTGTTAATCTGGGTTTAAAATTAAGTGGTGTAACACAACTCGATTTAAAATAAAGCCTAGATCAACAAATCCTAGATTAGCTCTAAACTGAGTTTAATTTAATCCTTGTTGGTGCAACCCACCCTAAGTGTTTAAGCTAGAGAATTGAGGATTTTCTTGCAAATAATAGATTTGATAGAGAAACCTCTTTGTGTCTTTTCTTCAGCTGGGGTCAGTGGACAGATGTCAAATGGTGTCCTTCTGGATATTTGTCAGCTTTCCAGCTGAGAGTCAAATCTCCCCAAGGAAGTGGAGATGACACGGCCGCAAACATCAGGTGAGCATGTGGTGCTATAAGTCATCCTGGTTTTATTTTGCTATTTAAAGACTCAGTTTCCCCATCAGCTGTTCAGTTACAGTTTACAATCGCTAGGACACATTTCTCAATACTTCACTTTTTCAAAACTCTTCACACAGGGATCACAACAGAAATCTTTGAGGGCTAAACTGTGGATCATTTATCATTGCTTTGGAACAAAATGCATTCAATGACGATTGAATGAAGTCTTTCAATTTACATGAGTTCTTCTCTCACTTAGACACAAACACAACCAAAACTTTATGAACCTACAGGCCAATTTGCAAATGTTTACACACTCTTTCCAAAACGGTTACACCTAAGTTCAAAACCTAAAAAAACACAAAAATTAATGAGACAGAAATTTGAAATTTCAAAGAAACTAGATCTACACAGGTGTTAGTCTTTCAATTCATTACCATCTATTCAAAAGAGGAAAATTTGGGAATAATTTTGTACTGTAATGTAAACATGGGTCATGTGACAAACTGCAGTGAATTATAAACCCTAGAGAGTGTCATTCTGGCTTTGTAAAGAATTTTTACAAAATAAATTGTCACAGGTCGGGGCGGGCCAAACCAGACTGCACCCACCCCTGGAAACCCGGGAACCACCCCGAGGAACGTGTCAAGGACCAGACAGACAAGGGAATAAAATAATACCGTTTATTTATTATAGTTAAAAGGTCAATGAATTGGATAAGTCCTAATTAAAATCTTCTTCTTGCCACCAGGACAGTTCAAGAGTCTACCAACCTCCCGGGACGGGAGGGGAGGGACGTTCGTGGCGGACCGGAGGGGAATCAGGGGGGAATCCCCCGCGCCGTCCAGGTAGGTCACAGGGTGAGTATTCCTCTACGGGACTCAAGAGGGGAGGCCGTGGTCAGACGAACCCCATTCAGACTGGAACCAGGTAAGTATGCCGATGCGAGGGCGAAGCGAGTCACTGGGGTTACTCCGGAGGGAGGTACTCAGAGGTGGGGGCAAGCGAGCCACTCTCTTCTTCTGAGCAGGGTAAAGGCTTCCAAATAGGGCGTGTGGGGACCACCAGGCGGGGGGGGGACACTTTGAGCGGGGCGCTCACGTCAGCTGAACACTGGGACAGACACAGCACAGTTTCGACGGTTCAACAATATGTGAAGCTTTTCAACTGATATACCTTCTCTCCTTTCAAACGGGGTCAAGACTTCCAATAGGGGCGTGTGGAGACCACCAGGCGGGGAAGACACTTTGGGCAGAACGCTCCACTTCAGCTGAGCACTGGAACAATACAGCAAGGTCTCAACGGTTCAACAGTATGTGAAGCTTTTCAACTGATATACCTTCTCTCCTTTCGAACAGGGTCAAGGCTTCCAATAGGGGCGTGTGGAGACCACCAGGCGGGAAGGACACTTTGGACGGAACACTCGACCACCAGGCGGGGAGGACACTTTGGGCGGAGCACTCCACTTCAGCTGAGCACTGGAACAGTACAGCAAGGTCTCAACGGTTCAACAGTGTGTGAAGCTTTGCAACTGATATACCTTCCCTCCTTTGAACAGGATCACGGCTTCCAATAAGGGCGTGTGGAGACCACCAGGCGGGGAGGACACTTAGAGCGGGGCGCTCACGTCGGCTGAACACTGGGATAGGCACAGCACAGTTTCAACGGTTCAACAGTACACGAAGCTTGCAACTGATATACCTTTTCTTCTTCTGAACAGGGTAAAGGCTTCCAATAGGGCGTGTGGAGACCACCAGGCGGGGAGGACACTTAGAGCGGGACGCTCACTTCGGCTGAGCACTAGAACAGACACAGCACAGTTTCAACAGTACATGATATATGAAGCACTCAGCACTAGCGGGGCCGGGTCTTTTCAAGCCGGAAGTTGGGCAGTTGCTTTATCAGGACCCTTCGTTAGAGACAGCGGGTGGAAGACTGTAGGAGAGGAGTGCACGGCAGACTTCTATTACTTCTCCACACACAAATTTCACTTCACAGCACAAACCGTGTAAATCTTCACTTCAGGCACTGCAATTCACACCCTGCATTCAGGCCAGCACTCACCCACCGGTCTTTTCTCCCACCAGATCGGATCTCGTCCTCGATCAGGGCTTGACTTTGCTCCGGGAAAGCAGAAGAATGATGCAGCGATCACCACATTCGGCAAGGAGAGGACAGAAGTTGGAGACAGATCATTAATTCACTCGGTGTAATAGTTCACTCGTGCCAAACGTTTTCCAAACTCTCCACACCACTTCAGTGTTAGTGCATATAAACAACGGATCAGATACTCATCACTTGCGTCTTTCTCACTACGGACGATATTCCTCAAGTCTTCGCTGCCAAATACTTCACTCCTTCCTTCCTCTTCCCCAACTCCAATCTTCCCCACTCCACAGCCCAGCCTCAATAAAAAGAGCAACCCGCTGATAAACACAGCATCATACGGGAGGAGAACCACCCAACAGTCTGTTTTCTCTCTGTTTTTAAAGCCTCATCTCAATAGGTGTCCCTCTCACAGCGTTCTCTATAATTGCCCCACACCTGCTGTCACTCAGGCAATCAGCCCCGCTGCCATGGCAACAGATTCACAGGGCATAGACCGGAGGTTCACTGGAAAATCCTGCAACAGTATTCACCAGGATCTTAGTCCCGTTCGGTTTGTTTTGTCACCCCGTGACAAAATGATTGTATAATGCTACCTGATCGTGTTTTTAGGTCTGTGTTTTATGAGTGCTAAAGTGTGTTTGTTGGTCAAACCTTTGCTAGTGTTCTGGAAGAATGAGTTGATTTGAGACATGAATGAAGTGTTTTGGTAGTTTTAATGCATATTGAATGTGAAATTAACTGTTGTGCCAAGCTGAAAGTGTGTTAGAAGAACTGTGTGAAGAGTTTTGAAAAAGTGACCCAAGTATTGAGAAATGTGTCCTAGTGATTGTAAAACACTGTAATATCAGACTCTCAGTCTCAGCTGCTGCTCGTGGATGTGATTGGGCTGCAGGCGATCATGTGACTGACATTCTATCCAACAGCACAATCAGATATTGCATCATAATATTGTCACATCTGAATTTATTCCAGGTCCAGATGCAGTGAAGGTATATATCTGGAGGGTGACGGCACACCTTGGGGTGAATGGGGCGACTGGAGCTCAACGTGTAAGGGAAAAGGAATCTGCGGCTTCAGCACGAAGATAGAAGAGCGACAGGGAGATGGAGATGACTCCGCTCTCAATGATGTGCTCATGTACTGCTGTGATTAAGGTGATGTGAATCTCAAACACTCAGACTGACACACACTGCAGATCAACTAAATCTGTTTTCTCTTTCAGGTGTATGAGGACGACAAGAAGATCAAATGAATTGTAATAATTGATCATCATACTATGATAAACTAACATGAACCATGTCATTCAACAGTAAATCTAATGCACATTCAGCCGGTCATTATCACAAAACAAAGCCTAACTGGACGATCAGGTCATTAACTGGACATCCCGCCTATTATTGGAGTAAAGACTCCTGAACTTCTGCTGTCAGTCAAAACTGCTGCCAAATATCATAATTAAAGTCTTTCTAAACAGTGCCTTGTTGTAGTTTCATTATTTTGCTTTACATCAGATCGTTCATTACATTAGTACATGTGGCAGATGGGTCTGTGTATCTTCAGGCCATTTGATTTTCCTTATAGAAACAGGTATTAAAAAACAAAAACGGCTCCTTTTTCCTGACATCTTTTCAGCTGAGAATGGAATTCGACCAAGGGACTTGGGATAACATGGCCGCAACAATATCAGGTGATGGTTTTATTTTATTTAAAACTTATTTTGGAATCATAACAGCATTCCATAGCCACCTACTCTGCTCGCCTGCTTCCATCTTTCTCGCTAAGGGCGGCGCACTTGCTGGGCAGCCTTGGTTCCCTGAGATGATCCAGCTGCTCTCAGCAGCCCCTTGGCCATTTCCCCTGAGGAAAGACCTCCTTTCCCATGCTAACAGGACGATTTGGCATCCCTGTCCCAAACTATGGGCGCTGCATGTGTGGCCCCTCGACGGGAGTTCAGGGACCTCCCAACGAGCGTCCTGAGCACTATCAGCGAGGCTAGAGCTCCGTCTACCAGGCGCCTCTGTGCTCTTAAGTGGTCTGTGTTCTCTAGCTGGTGCTCAGCCAGAAACCATGACCCAGTCTCGTGTGAAGTATCACAGATACTTTCATTTCTACAAGAGCTGTTGGATGCAGGCCATACTCCATCCACGCTTAAGGTCTATGTGGCAGCTATCGCCGCTTCTTGCGCGCCTTTAACTGGCCAGTCAGTGGGCAGGAATGATATGATTGTCTGCTTCCTGAAGGGAGCCAGAAGGCTTAACCCCCTGTAAACTTCCATCCATTTAGCCCAAAAACCGGATGCTAACGGCTTGGTCAAAAGGAATTCTGCGTGTAAGCCTTTTCAGCATTTTGGTGAAGTTCTCTTAATTTATTGATATCTCATTTTAAATCTGACTCCATTAATGATTTGATCTGACTCCAATTCTATGTGACTCCATAAAGTGTGCTACATTTAGAGTTTATCAGCTGATTTTACGATTAGTTGCGATTTATTTTAGATTGTTGATTTTCTTTGTATCTTCCTAGTTTTCATATTCGTTCATCGGGAGACCAAAAATCGCAGAGAAACAGACGTGTCCGGACGCATGTTCACGGCACAAAATGGTTACTTCTGAGATTAGTCAGAGGATGCAGAGTGGATATGTTACCTTTAAGTGGTTGCCCATGCTCACTCAACAAAAAGCGTAATTTTAGTCATATCCACGGACTACAACTTGCTAATCCAGCGATAGTCAAAAATAGGAATATCGCGCACGCTGCGCCCCATGCTTCAGTCGTGCCGTCATCGGTATGATCTATCATAAGCCTAGATTTTGCGGTAATTAAGGAGTCTACATCGATCCATACTAGAAAAATGTTTTCAGAATAATACAAGATAAATCAAGATTAACATTTATTTTGGCCAGACAGGAAAAGTAAATGAGAAAACAAGAATCTATGGTACACAACTGATCAGCGTAAAAACATAAAACACAATTTGCAAAGCAATATGAAAATAATTTCAAAGAGTCATCATGTCTGGCACAATACATGCAGTTTGCATACAATACAGCACCACATGGGGGTTTTGACTACATAATGTTCCCCCTGAAAGCTTGGTTACCCTGCCTTAAATACTCCAACTAGAACAAAAGGGTTGTAATTATTTGCAACACAACCACCTAGTTTTGGGGAAGTGGATCAGATATCTTTGAAGAGACTCCTCAAAAGGAGAACAGAATTCTCATTAGTTTTCAATCTTTCTAATACTACTAGTGACTGCAGTGAAACTGAGACCATTTTACCATTACAGACCTTTAAAAAGACATCAAACATGAAAGGGATGAAACAATAGATTTACAAGATACATCATCACTGGTATATCTGGATTTGGTGACTTGAAAACAGGGCAAGGAGAGGGCAAAACGGGGAGGGGGGAGAAATGTTTGTCAGGGTGGTGTCACACAGTTTCTGTGAGATCTTCTCTCAAGATTGGTGACTTTTATTGTTCTATTGCTGGGGTGTGTATCTCAGCTTTTGTCTTAGCACCAAAACCAATCCTTACACCCCCTTGGCCACCTATGGTGCCCTCCTGGGGCCTATCACTGGTCCTTCGAGCTCTGAATGGGCCCCCATTTGAACCGTTGCAAAGAGACGAATTAAAGCCACTCTCGCTCTAGCATCAGTTAAGTGAGTTGGTGATCTACAAGCGCTCTCTGTGAGCGCTTCCTGTCTCGAGTTTGGCCCAGGTGACTCTAAAGTCATCCTCAAACCAAGTGCTTTTGACCCCGTTTAAAGCACAAGTGATCACGCTCTCTGCTCTCCCCTCCACGGAGGACAAGCAGCAGTTGGCCCAGTCAGCGCTCTGAGAAAAAAATATGTTACATAACTACTCGTCTAGAGTTGGGCAGTCAGCAACAAAACCAAGAATTTTTTTTAAATTAAATAAAGAAAAGAAAGAGAGAATCAGGATAATCCAACCTCCTGTCCCAAAATCAACACAACAACCAATTCAAATATTCTCTTTTAATTTGAAAAGATAAAGAATGATAACAAATCACAATGAGGATAACAGAAATAATAATGTCAAAGAAAATAATAATCAAAACAGGGGATAATGACTTCAGGGGATAGCTAGGCCAAAATAACAAACAAAACTTAAATTAATTAACCCAAAAATCTTAGTAAATTACCTAGAAAGAGATCACCCCAAAAATAAATGTCATCAACCTTCCCTATTTTCCTGAAATGAAACTCCCAAAAATGGCACCCTCCCCTACAATCCCCAAATCTAAAAGAAATGAAGAAACTAAACAAACATACTTAAGATATGAGAGTAATCAAAGTCCTGAAGCCTGAAGCCCAGAGCTGACTACACCTTTGACTCAAAGCATGATTATTGTATTTTACTCTTTAATAATTAAATACATTTCAGTAAAGTACCATTTAAATAAATGTAAATGATTACTAAAACTACAGAGGCTTTGATTTTTAGTGTTTTAAGGCTTTGAGCAAAACATCCCACAGAGAAGTCAAATTGTCCCTAACCCGACTTACTGTACCTAACCTGAGAATAAATAATAAGGTCAAAGGTGTTGTTAGAGTTTTTATAACATTGTGCTATGATTGACTAAATGTCCCTGTTGGAAGAGATCATGTGTTAGGGTTTTAGTGAATTATTGTGTTTTGAAAATTAGTTTTGGAGTTTAGTTTACTATGTGTGATTTTGAGCATGAAAGTAACCGTTTTGGCAATTGCGTGATGTAGCGTGTGTTGGTGCATTAAGAGTTTAGGAAATTTGTTAAAAGTATTGAAAAAAATGTCACAGTGATTGTAAAAAACTGTAATATCAAGGTATAAAACCAGCAGCTTACCTCTTACCATTGTTAGTTCTTGCAGCATCCGTCCTCCTCCCCTGCTCCTCCTTTTTGTACAATTTTGCCTATTATAGGGGGGTAATCGGAGCTCGGGTATAATATCCTCTCCGAGCCCCTCTATAGCAGACAGTAAGCCAAAATCTGTTTACCACTTTCATTTTCACAGATTATATGGGCACACAAACTCATGAACATTCATTTGGAGAAATGTATCAAATCGACTGAAAAAAACTGTAATACTTGAAAATTTAGTTAAGTTGCATTCTTGGTTGAGCAGGACATCTACACTCACCTAAAGGATTATTAGGAACACCATACTCATACTGTGTTTGACCCCCTTTCGCCTTCAGAACTGCCTTGATTCTACGTGGCATTGATTCAACAAGGTGCTGAAAGCATTCTTTAGAAATGTTGGCCCATATTGATAGGATAGCATCTTGCAGTTGATGGAGATTTGTGGGATGCACATCCAGGGCACGAAGCTCCCGTTCCACCACATCCCAAAGATGCTCTATTGGGTTGAGATCTGGTGACTGTGGGGGCCATTTTAGTACAGTGAACTCATTGTCATGTTCAAGAAACCAATTTGAAATGATTCAAGCTTTGTGACATGGCGCATTATCCTGCTGGAAGTAGCCATCAGAGGATGGGGACATGGTGGTCATAAAGGGATGGACATGGTCAGAAACAATGCTCAGGTAGGCCGTGGCATTTAAACGATGCCCAATTGGCACTAAGAGGCCTAAAGTGTGCCAAGAAAACATCCCCCACACTAATACACCACCACCACCAGCCTGGACAGTGGTAACAAGGCATGATGGATACATGTTCTCATTCTGTTTACGCCAAATTCTGACTCTACCATCTGAATGTCTCAACAGAAATCGAGACTCGTCAGACCAGGCAAAATTTTTCCAGTCTTCAACTGTCCAATTTTGGTGAGCTTGTGCAAATTGTAGCCTCTTTTTCCTATTTGTAGTGGGGATGAGTGGTACCCGGCGGGGTCTTCTGCTGTTGTAGCCCATCCGCCTCAAGGTTGTGCGTGTTGTGGCTTCACAAATGCTTTGCTGCAGACCTCGGTTGTAACGAGTGGTTATTTCAGTCAAAGTTGCTCTTCTATCAGCTTGAATCAGTCGGCCCATTCTCCTCTGACCTCTAGCATCAACAAGGCATTTTCGTCCACAGGACTGCCGCACACTGGATGTTTTTCCCTTTTCACACCATTCTTTGTAAACCCTAGAAATGGTTGTGCGTGAAAATCCCAGTAACTGAGCAGATTGTGAAATACTCAGACCGGCCCGTCTGGCACCAACAACCATGCCACGCTCAAAATTGCTTAAATCACCTTTCTTCTACCCATTCTGACCATTCAGTTTGGAGTTCAGGAGATTGTCTTGACCAGGACCACACCCCTAAATGCATTGAAGCAACTGCCATGTGATTGGTTGATTAGATAATTGCATTAATGAGAAATTAATGAACAGGTGTTCCTAATAATCCTTAAGGTTAGTGTATATCTAGAAATAAACAATTTTGCATTATTGGATTATTATACAGATTAGTTATTTTTTCAAGGATAACAATCTAAAACTGAAATCAACTTCTCGTTCATTTAATTTCTCCATGTTTATCTGGTCATGACTGATTAATCAAAGAATGAATAAATGCTTTGTGGAAAATATGCCCCTTTTCAATAATGGGGGACTTACGAAATGGGGGTTTCCCGATCAGGCATTTTCTGGGATCTTCTCAGTGCCAAAGGGTGCTCCGTCTCTGAGAAAGGAGGTCCTTCCTCAGAGGGATTGGCCAGGGAGGGTTCAGAGAACCAAAAGGACGTGCTCCTCGTTCTCCCTGATCTTGCTCAGGACCTGTGCGAGAAGGCTCACTGGGGGAAACGCATACTTGCATAGGCCCCGCAACCAGCTGTGCGCTAGTTCATCCGTGCCGAGGGTCCCCTTGGTCAGGGAAAAATACCAGTGGCAGTGGGAATTGTCTGGGGATGCAAACAGATCAACCTGTGCATCGCGGAACTGTTCCCAAATCAGCTGAACTGCTTAGGGATGGAGTCTCCATTCCCCAGGACATGGCCAATGTCGTGAGAGCTCGTCAGCTGCACAATTCAGCTTTCCTGGGACGTGACCTCTCACGGACTTCAGCTCGGCTTTCAACTCTATCATCCCAAACCTCCTCCTGCCCAAACTAACTCAGCTCTCCGTGCCCACCTCTGTCTGTCAGTGGATCACCAGCTTCCTGACAGACCGGCAGCAGCTTGTGAGGCTGGTAAATTCTCATCCAGCACCCGCACCATCAGCACTGGAGCTCCTCAAGGCTGTGTTCTCTCCCCACTGCTCTTCTCCTTCTACACCAACGACTGCACCTCTAAAGACCCCTCTGTCAAGCTCCTGAAGTTTGCGGACGACACCACAGTCATCGGCCTCATCCGGGACGGTGACGAGTCTGCTTACAGACAGGAGGCTAAAGAGCTGGCTGTCTGGTGTAGTCAGAACAACTTGGAGCTTAACACGCTCAAAACAATGGAGATGATCGTGGACTTCAGGAGAAACCCCCCTGCTCTCCCCCCACTCCCCATCATGGACAGCACTGTAAAAACAGTGGAGTCATTCAGGTTCCTGGGCACCACCATCTCTCAGGACCTGAAGTGGGACATTCACATTGCCTCCATTGGGAAAAAAGCCCAACAGAGGTTGTACTTCCTCCGCCAACTGAGGAAGTTCAATCTGCCACAGGAACTGCTGAAACGTTTTTATTCTGCCATCATTGAATCCATCCTATGCACTTCAATTACCGTCTGGTACAGCTCAGCTACCAGATCTGACCTCAGGAGACTACAGAGGGTAGTAAGGTCTGCTGAGCGAATCACTGGTACAACCCTCCCTACTCTCCAAGATCTGTACTTATCCAGAGTACGTAAAAGGGCTGGAAAAATCACTCTGGACCCCTCTCATCCAGCACACTCCTTCTTCGAACTGTTACCATCCGGTCGAAGCTACAGAGCCCTGAGCACCAGAACGACCAGGCACAGGAACAGTTTCTACCCTCAGGCAATCCATCTCATGAACACTTCACAATAAACGAGAAACTCACACACGTATACACACACACACACACACACAATTGTACATTCCTTTTATTCACTTATTTTTAACACACTTATTTACATTTCTAATTTAAACCTAAAATACGTGTACATAGTATGTTGCTTATATCATTTATTTTTAATTTTTATATTGGGTCTATGCTATTTTGCACATTGTCTGTATATTTGTATATTGTAATTTTTATTTTTTATTTTTATTATCTGTGTCTTGTCACTGTCATTCTGTGCACTGTGGAGCTTCTGTCACTACAACAAATTCCTAGTTTGTGTAAACATACCTGGCAATAAAGCTCATTCGGATTCTGATTCTGATTCTGATTCTGAATGACACAAATTGACCTCAGATGCTTCTGACTCCATAACAAGAGATGGCGGGCGAGTTGCGACATACAGTGGGAGTGCGACATCCCTGATGGTTGATGTACACTACTGATGATGTGTTGTCTGAACGGAACAGTACGTGCTTGTCCTTCAGCAGTGTTGGAAAACGGTGCAGGGTTAGATGTACAGCCAGCAACTCGAGGCAACGGAAGTGTCATAGGTGCTGGGGTCCTGTCCAGAAGCCTGTGGCAACATGTCCATTGACTCAGGCAAGTCAGCAGTGACTGCACTTGCTCGTAAGCTGCACATACATGGCGACCGAGTCAATTTCTATCCCAAAAAAAGAGATCCTCTGCACGGGGACCCAAAGTTGACCCAAAGGTCCAGACTGGCAAGGTGCTGGCGCACCAGGTCCCTGTGTTCGCGTTGCACATTGTCATCTGTGCCCTCTTGGAGCTCAGAGGTAGGGAAGCCAGTTCAAAAATATTGGTTACTGCCGGCCGTGATGCCAGTGGTGGAGAACAAAAGATTCTCCCCTGGCCCTCCACTGGAGGAAGGAGTGATCCTGCTACCATCTCCTGAAAACAACTGATGCCCATCTCTGAGCTGCCCATCTCAGGAATGCCACTTAGCCTGGCATTTGGTAGAAGAGGCTGGCCTGGGAGATCAGGGAGTCGAGGAAACATTCGCTCAGACTCCCAGGTCTGGCAGGTTCAGCCATCGGTGGTGCTCCTGGACCACCAAAGTGGACAACACCTTACCCAGGGACTGCACAGTGACCTTCGTTGCTCGGAGAGTGAAGTTGGTGGCAGTGCGCACTTCCTGCATAAGCCCTGGGTCAGCACTTACCTTGTGCATGGTTTTTAAAAACCTTGGCCTGGTATATTTGCAGGATGGCCTTCACATGCAAAGCAGACTCGGCCTGACCCGCAGCTCTGAAGGCATCTGCCACTAAGGTGGATGAGAATCCACAGGCTTTGCCTCTAAGAACTGGTCACTTTCTCATGCAGCTCCGGGAAGAAAGGCCCTGGTGGCGGTAGCAGGTGATCAGTGTGCCCCTTGCCCAGGAGCCCAATGTTCACAGCTGCCCGCGAAAAGCCTCATCTCCAGAGGACTCAGGCCCGCCTTGTGATGCGGCGATCGGCATCAAATCATCCGCCGAAGCCCCGAATGAAACGCTGGCATCCCTGGCGTGAAGGACCAGCCATCTCAATCGGAAGCTCCACAGCTTGTGATGTGGAGGGGGGTGTGGACCAAGGAATACACGTTGGGGTGTCCCACACCGTAACCCTCAGAACACCCTGGCCATCAGCCAAAGTAGGTCCTCGGATTGGGGAATGATAGAGGGGACACTACCCCTTCTGAGGTCATTGAGTCTCGATCTGAACATAGCGATGGTCATGTTCCCTCAGTGAAAACTTGACGAGCGCTGCCTCAGTGTGATTAAAGCCAAAAAATGCTAGACAGTGCTCGTGGCTGTCAGACGGATGAATGACGCGGCCGCACTGAGAAACATACGGGCAAGACATCTTGAAAAAGACGTGCCCATGTAGCTCTTTTAGAAGAGGAAAAACCCAGGGAGAACACACACACACTGTGGCAGATCACTGCACAGATCAGCAGCAGGGATGCGGAACTCGCTGGAACGCACTGTAAACCAACACCTTTCTCTACAAGACGTTGCTCATCTTACTTGTAGAGAAAAGCGCAGAAGGCTAGTGATGCACTCGGATCCGAAGCAGAAACATAATGCAAGATTGCATGCGCGGCTCCTTATATACACACAGTTCGCCATGCAAATTTCACAGACCCATGGCATTGTTTTGCCATTGGCTCGTTTTGTAGAACTCGAAGGTGATTGGCTTCTAAGCGAAACCTCCATTCCGTCAGTCACTGATGTAACTCGTAGTGACTGACTGAAAGGGAACTTAATTTCTACAAAGCAAGTCAGACATCAAAGCATAAGAAAAGTCAAGTCAAGTCAACCTTATTTACATAGCGCTTTTTACAATGCAGATTGTTTCAAAGCAGCTTTACAGTGTTAAAAAGGAAAATAATGCAACATAATTTTATTCAGCCGTATAGCCATTCTGGAGAAAACGGTGATGTCATCAGTTCATTTCAATTATCATACAGTGACAGTGTGGGCTTTAGATAAGTAATTTAGTTCATATGGTTAATTTAGTTTAATAATTAGATTTATTTGTATATTTAGTTGAAAAATGTAGTGTCCCCAACTGAGCACGCCAAGCCAGAGGCAACAGTGGCAAGGAAACCAAAACCCCATCAGGTGACCTAATGGAGAAAAATAAACCTTGGGAGAAACCAGGCTCAGTCGGGGTGCCAGTTCTCCTCTGGCCAATTAACAAACAGCGTATGATCATTATTCTGGTAACTTTACAGGTCAGAGGTCATAATAGATCGGAATATTCGAAAGATCGGAGGCAACATGCTGGAGACGGGTTTATTGAGGATGATGTGTTGATTAAATAATTATTAAATTGTAATATTCGAACAATCGGAGTCATCAAGCCGGAGACGGGTTTATTGAGGATGACATATCGACGATGCAATTTCAGGGGAGTCTAATTGACACGGTCTCTGCAGACACTTCAAAAGTGTGTGTGTGTGTGTGTGTGTGTATACTGTAGTTTTTGTCCAAGTATTTGACCTGCTTGGTGTTTGTCTTATTATGTGTTTACAATTACATGCAGGTTATTTACTGTAATATTTGAGTTGTTTTAGGTTTACACCGTCACAGTCTGGAACCATAGTATCATAATATTGATCAAATCTGGTCTATCATTTACAATGATAACATTTAGATGTTCTATTTGCTGTGCAGGTTGGACTTAGATCATGCTGTTAATGGAGGGTCAACGTCCCACATTGAGTCCCCCACACACACACACACACACACACACATCTGCTCTGGGCTCCAGTAGAAGACATCAGGACGGCTCTCAAACCATGTCCAGAGCTCTTCATTTGACGCTGTTTTCACTTCTGGCTGTTTTTGGGGCGTATGTGAGCGGCAGATCCGTCGGAAAAGAGCTGAAGGTCCAGAACGGGATGATATGGGGCTCGTGGGGGCAGAAGGAAATATGTCCGTCTGGAATGTACGCCACAGGGTTTAGTCTTAAGGTTAGTAACTATTAGTAATGTGAGGTTTAGTCGTAAAAAATTGGACTGGTAACCAAAGAAATTTAAAATGACTTGATTTACTTTCTTAATTCATGTTCCTGAACAATTATTGTGGTTATAAATTATTTTTGTGATGTTATCAGAATTAATTAGTTTTTTGGGTGATGCAATCTAGGTCATGCAGACTACTGGTTAATGTTAATGTCAACCAATATTAAATGCCAAAGTGCCCAACTTTATAGCAGAAAAAATATGTTTACAGCCTGGTACAAAAAGTGGTTTTGGTCTATACAGCTAATTTTGCCTTTCATGACATCTGTGAGGGGGGTTAATGTTTTTTATAACTCATCCATTTAAATTATATTAAACCTCTGCATAATTAACCCTCTTGAGTCGGCTTATCAGTGCCAAAGAGACTCAAATAACTCTGTCGATTTTTATAATTCATGCAAGTGTCCACTTCAGTGACAGGTGGATTGCTGCTGCTGTCACTACTAGACATTTGTCTGCTGTCTGTTAGTCCACCCACGTTGTAACGTGTGAGCAGGGATGAAGTGAGAATCCAAGTGCGGCATGAATGATTTAATAACAAACAACATCCAAGAGCAAGGGTATCTAAAAACAGGCAGGAGCGCAACGACAGGACCACACATACAGGAGCAACGACTGGCAAACAACAACTGAAGCACTGGGGTATACACAAAGGGAAACAAGGTTAACAAGATAACAAGGGGGTGTGGTAAATGGGAAACACCTGGGAAAACTACAAAGAACTACAACGCATGGCACAAGACACGAAATAACAAAAAAAGTCCACAAACACATAGGGAATTTATGACACACGTCCTGCCTCTTTGCCCATTTTCCGTTATCCGGGAGTGACGCGCTGCCTAGATCGCGATGGCCATCTCCGCCCACTTTGGGCTTCAAAAATGCTTTTCAGAAACCTACGTGTGACGTCACGGACACTATGTCCATTGTTTTATACAGTCTATGTACTGTACATATAGCCAACTTTACCCACATACATACAGTATACTCACAAAAAAAAGTGTAGCAAATCATTTATAACGACGCCATATGTAAAATATCCTATCGCCCAGCTATTTGAAGTCTTCACATTTCCGTTTATGTTGTGTGTTTTAGTCAGTTTTAGTTTTTGTCTTAATTTAAGTTAATAACACTGCTCTAAACAGATGTTTTTCTGAAGGTGGCAGGGATGTGGGAATCGCTGGTTGGTGATAACACAGCGCTCAATGGGATTCGCCTTCACTGCATCGACCCGTCCAAAAGCTCATCAGGCCCGTACGAGGACTACGCCACAGTTCAATCCGATGTAGGAAGGTGAAGCGTTTAAACTGGACGTAACACAGAGAAGCTGTACCAAAACCTAGTGGGCTGCCATTATTATGATGACACACAGAGATGCTGCTCATGGAGAGCGCTTAAAATCGTTCACTAAACACTCTTAGATGCTTTGTTCAACATGATAATCTTCACAAATAAACAACTTTTATACATTTTGAAGCTTTAATACAGTCGCCAGAAGTCTAAAGCTAAACCTAGACTATAAATGAACTACACCACGATCACACGACTTCAACGTCACCACCATTAAAGGGTTAGTTCACCCAAAAATGAAAATTCTGTCATTAATTACTCACCCTCATGTCGTTCGACACCCGTAAGACCTCCGTTCATCTTCAGAACACAAATGAAGATATTTTAGTGTAAAGCTGATGCTGAGAAAGGCTTCAGATAGGCCTCCATTGGCATTCAGTACATTTACACTCACAAGACCCATAAAAGGCACTTAAAACGTCGTTACAAAGTCCATCTCACCACAGTGACTCTACAATAATTTTACGATGCGACGACAATAGTTTTTGTGCGCAAAAAAAAAATCAAAATAACACCTTTATCCAACTTGTTCTTGTCTTCCGTGTGTGCCTCCACGACGCATGCGCGAGAATATGACGTAGCGCCGGGGTTCGGGAATCCATGAAATGCACACTTTAACCCGATTTTGAGAACTACGCCGAGACCTAAAGCACGATCAATGTAGAATTCAACAGCTGAGATACGCGCGTCTTCCTCTGCTCGTAAACAAATCTCTTCTGGGTCATGTGTCCGAGCGCCGGATCTGCGTCATATTATCACGCTTGCGTCGTGGAGGCACACACGGAAGAAAATAACAAGTTGGATAAAGGTGTTATTTAGATTTTTTTTGCGCACAAAAACTATTGTCGTCGCATCGTAAAATTATTGTAGAGTCACTGTGGTGAGATGGACTTTGTAAAGACGTTTTAAGTGCCTTTTATGGATCTTGGGAGTGTAAATGTACTGAATGCCAATGGAGGCCTGTCTGAAGCCTTTCTCAGCATCAGATTTACACTAAAATATCTTCATTTGTGTCTGAAGATGAACGGAGGTCTGACGGGTGTCCAACGACATGAGGGTGAGGAATTAATGACAGAATTTTCATTTTTGGGTGAACTAACCCTTTAAGCTTCCAACAACCATTCCATTATTTCCTCATATTCTTGTTGCGGCTCCTCTCTTCCCAGTCTGTCAGTAACGCTCTGTTTATTTCCTGTCTCTATGAAGCCCGTCCTTCTGAAAAGCACAATGTACTCTGATTGGTCGGCTGGAGCAGTGTGTTGTGATTGGTGTTTGGGAAATGTCCCGCCCCTTACCATAACTGGCAGTTTCAACACACTACTAACTAACTCAACCAGGCCCGCCCCTTTATTCTGCTTATGAATGATTTAAATGAGGAATATTGTGACGCGTTGGTTCCCGGAAGAAAACTCAAGACTATAATGGAGGCGTTTCAAGAGTTCAGAAACAGTGACAATGATATAGAGAATAACTCTCGCTGGAGGGACTTTGAAAACATTTTTCATACTCAAACAGCAACATTTCACACTGAAGAAAGCTGAAAAAAACATAATAGATAACTGGTTAAACCACTAATGTCCATTATCACATTCTTTTCTCAGCTGGGGTAAATGGTCAGATATAAAATGGTGCTCGAATGGATTCCTGACATCCTTTCAGCTGAGAGTGGAAACAAGCCAAGGGACTTGGGACGACACGGCCGCAAACAACATCAGGTGATGGTTTTATTTATTTAAAAATTATTTTGGAATCATAACAGCATTCCATAACAAGCTGCATAAACACGTCACTGCATGAGGCTCATTCATGACCCTTTGGGAAAACTCCTTTTCTCCGAAATACTGAAGCCTTTTATGAAATAATGCAGTGCTTACTGCACAGCCAAAACAGTGCTTGCACGCTATTTGAGCGTCTTTTATACACTGTTAGACATTTAAAAGAGATTTTACAGTAACTTACTGGCAACACTGTTGCCAGTAAGTTACTGTATTTGAGATTTACAGTACAATAACCGCATTTCAGTTTAAAGTAACTACATGTTACTGTAATTATGTAATACAGTACCGTTACTGTAAACCTTGGTTAACAATGCATTAATCCTAATCCTATTCAATCATAAATTCTAACTGAATTACATTAATTCTTACATTAATTTATCCTACAGAAGTAATCCAAACAGACACAATTATTATGAAATATACAATTCTTTATTTAAAACATTGTAAGTGCTTTAACTTAAACATGTAAATGTGTGGAAAAAGTTCACTTTAAAACATCCTCAAATCATATCTTATTTTCAGAAAATCATGTATAAAAGCAATCAGAGTGCATTCAATGTCACTTATTTTACATTGTATTTACATGTATGCATTTGGCAGATGCTTTTATCCAAAGTGACTTGCAGTGCATTCAAGGTACACATTTTACAATTTGTCAGTTCTTGCTTTCCCTGGGAATTGAACCCATGACCTTGGTGTTGCTAGCACCCCACACTATTGTTTGAGCTACAATTTTAAAAACTCTGCAGAAAATAGTTGATGAATACTGTAACTTTGGTGCAAAATATTCATATACATGAATAAAATATAAACATAAAAAAGCAAATGAATTCTGAAATTATACACAAGTTTCATGTCTGTGCCATCTTGCACATTTGATGATTTCAAACAGGAACCAGGATTCTGCTCCATTATGGCAAGAAGAAGTCCCTCTAGATAAGAATGATATAAAGTTAGTCATACAATTTGAGTATACACAAACTTTTTACACTGTTTGAATTTAATAAAAAATAATAATCCCATTACAATTCATCATAATGATAAAATAGTATTTTATACACAGTTAACACTTTGAGGTACACCTAGCTAAACGTATGCTGTCTAGTTTAATCCAGTCCTGCAATGCCTTCATGAAGATGTGAAATGAAATGTTCAGTTTTTGTTTTAGCTGGTGATTCAATGCTATGAATATTTTGAAGAATGTACTTTGTAGTGATGCTGAACCTGATTGCATATTACAGAGAGGTGTTTCTGTTATTTAGCTTAACAAAATTGATATGGAGTAAAAAACTAAAGAAAACTGTCAGTACATAATAGTAACAAACAAACTGCTCCAAAAAAGTAATATTACTGAATCACCTCAACACGATTTCATAAACTATTTAATCAAAAACAACAATGTAACCTATGTAACACGTGATCACTGTCATGCAGAGAATCTGGCCAATCGTGGAACAGCTGTGTCGTCATCAAAGTCTGTGCAGTCGCTCTGGAGAAACTGCACCGGCTGTATTAGCCGACTGCTCTCGAATCGCTCTCGCGGTGCTTTGATGCCATACGTCACTGTCACGTGGCGTCGGCGCTGTCTCAAATCAGACAAAATTTCTAATCGGCATGACGCCCTGTGTGAATGCAGCATAAGTGCCTGTGTACATTACATATCCTATTAAAAAAGTGTCTCACCAGTTTTTCCATTCAAACTCCATTAGGTGGCGAAGGAAGGATGACACTCTGTTGTTGATTACAGTGGTCTTCCTGTTAACAACTTCCCCGGTCTTCCGTCTCACTCCGGTTTTGGTGGTGCATCTTGTTCCCTCCTCTGGGTTTTTCCTCACGAAAAAAAACTTTAAGCAAGAGAAAATTAAGTGAGAGAATAAAGATATGTTAAATTTCTTCACCCTTAGTGCCTTTGCTTTAAATTTTTGGTAACACTTTAGAATAATGGTCCGTCATTAAACGGATAGTTCACCTAAAAAAAAAAAAAAAAAAAAGTAAATTCTGTCATTTACCATTCACTTCCATAGTAGGAAATAATTACTATAGAAGTGAATGGTGCCTCAATCTGTTAGGTTACAAACATTCTTTATCTTCTTTTGTGTTCAGAAATGTATTCAGGTTTGCACGTGATCAACATTATTCTAAAGTTTTGCCAAGTTTTTTTCATAAATTATATTTCATCTACCAAAATCATCCAAAAATTGGACAAACACAGTTTTGGATTATTTCAGTATAATATAATTTATGAAAAAAACATGGTACATGGCTAGCTAAAAAGAAGAGGAAAAACGTAATCATTTTGTGATTCAGTTAAACAGACCCGACTAAAACATACAAGAAAAACATTGAATTAACAGTAATATGTGGAGAAACAAAGAGGGGTAACGTTACTTACTGTTGTATGAGTTCCCTTTCAGTCGGTCACGTTCGACGTACGTCGGAACTGACCGACGAATTGGGATCTGATCTCAGAGACCAATCTACTTCGAGTGTATTAAAAACGAGCCAATGGAGATTGGCATGCGATCCACGCATTCCACGCACCGCCCCGCAGCGCGGGTATAAATAAGGAAGTGGAATGCTTGATCATTGCTTTCTACTTCGGAGCCGAACAGCGAATGTTTCCTGTTTCCTGTTTCTACGAAGAGTGTTTTGACGAGTCTCGTGAGAGGATCTGCTTCCAGTGCTGGTGTGACGGCGCGTCAGCGAGTGCCGCTTCAGACGGAGATCAGCTGTTGGTTCGCTGGGCGTTTCCTATTCTGAGTGCACACACAGGCTTGCACCTTTGTACTGTGTGGTGCCGCGGTCATCTCCCTGAGTGCTTCAGCACGTAAAAGAGCAGTTTCCTTTCTAAAAGAGCAACACGGTTTGACCCTGCGTCTTTTTCAAGATGTCATTCAAACCGTGTGTTTCTGGATGATATCTGTCCCCAGCTGACGGTCACGTTCGTTGTCTCACGTGTTTGGGCGTTCAGCATGCTGAGGCTGCGTTCGTGAATGACTCATGTTCCCATTGCGGGAACATGACCATCGCAGTTTTACGGTCCAGACTCCATTACCTCGAAAGAGGCGGAGCACCATTGCGCATCCCCCGATCTAGTGGTCCTCCCGCTGCAAAGCAGAGGGCTGCTACTTTGGCTGATGGCCTTGGTGGGGACCTGAGGGTTACTGTGAGGGCTTCCCCGACGGGTCAAATGGCTCCTCGGGCCCCTCCCCCCTCCGCTGCGCCGGTGGAGCTTCCAGAAGAGCGCGCTGGCCTCCCCCGGGAGGTCCCAGGCGTTTCTTTTGGGGCTCCGGCTGAGGACATGCTGTCGATTGCAGCATCGGGGGACGACCTAATGGGCTCTGAGGATGAAGATTCGGCTGCGCTGCCCCCTTCGGGTGTGACAGCGTTGCCCGAGTCCGACCCAGAGCTTACGGCTATGCTTTCCCGGGCCGCCGCGAGTGTCGGGCTCGAGTGGAACCCTCCACCGTGTCCCGAACCCTCGCGGTTGGACGATTGGTTTCTCGGGACGGCCCGTGCTGGTTCTCAGCGCCCCGCCCCGGTTCCTTTCTTCCCGGAAGTGCATCAGGAGATCACGAAATCGTGGGTAGCGCCTTACAACGCTCGCTCACGGTCGACTGACTCCTCCGTCCTCACTACTCTCGATGGTGGTGCGGCTAAGGGCTACGTGGGAATCCCCCCAGTCGAGCGGTCTGTGGTGATGCAACTGTGTCCCAAGACCGCTGCGGACTGGCGGGGTGCCCCGCGTCTCCCCTCCAGGGCGTGTAAGTTCTCGTCCGGTCTCACGGGCAGGGCTTACACCGCCTGCGGGGAAGCCGCATCATCTCTGCATGCCATGGCGCTCCTGCAGGTCCACCAGGCCAAGGCGCTAAAGGAATTGCACGAGGGTAGTTCCGACCAGGGTGTTATGCAGGAACTGCGTGCGGCGACTGACCTCGCTCTCCGGGCGACGAAAGTCACTGCACGCTCCCTGGGTCGGGCGATGTCCACACTAGTGGTCCAGGAACGCCACCTGTGGCTGAACCTGGCAGACATGCGTGATTCCGACAAGGTCCGGTTTCTCAACGCCCCTGTCTGTCAGACCGGCCTCTTCGGCGACGCCATCGAGAGCTTCGCCCAGCAGTTCTCGGTGGCCCAGAAGCAGACGGAGGCCATCAAAAACATCCTGCCCCGACGACCCGCTGCTGCCTCCACCCAGTCGTCGTCGGCAGCACCTTCGCCTGCTCGTCGCCGAGGGCGTCCCCCTGCGTCCGCCTCCGCCCCTGCGAAGCCCAAGCAGCAGCCTCCACCGGGAAAGCAGGGTGCCGGACGTAAGGGAGGCGCCCAACCCGCTCAGGGCTCCGCTAAACCAGCCGGCAAGCGCAAGGGGAAGCGGCCCTGAGACGGGCAGCCCAGGGAAGACGGGAGCTGCTCTGAGGGAGATGATGTCCGCATCCTTCTCCCACCACCCGGAGGAGGACCGGGGGGCCCCGACTGGTATCACATCTCTGCCGCTGGCTCTCCGGAGTCCAGCGGCACCCACATTTTCAATAAAAGAGCAGTTTCTATTTTCCCTGGGCCCCAAGAGGGCTAGGTTGGCAGTGCGCGACGCCCCCGGGCCTTGCCACTTCTTTCCTCCCCTCTCCCCCTCGCCAGGGGGCAGCAGTATGGGCACCGAGAACGCCCCCGGGCCTTCTCACCCACACTCTGCCCCACCCTGGAATATTCGGACAACACTCCGGGCCGCCTCCGGGCCTCCCGAGTCGGGTCCGTCTATTCCACTTCGCTGCCCCACCCCGGGTACGTCTGTGGTGCCGTTGGTCCCGCTTGTACGGTCTCTGGGGGCTTGGCTTCAGCTCCCCAGGCCGTCTCGCTGGCTCATCCGTACCATCAGACTCGGCTACGCGATTCAGTTCGCTCGCCGGCCTCCCAAGTACAGGGGCATCCTCTTCACCTCCGTGCGGAGCAGCGATGCCCAGGTCTTGCGGTCAGAGATCGATGTCCTGCTGGCGAAGGACGCGATCGAGCCGGTTCCTCCAGCCGATATGAAGGCGGGGTTCTACAGCCCCTACTTCATTGTACCCAAGAAAGGGGGTGGGTTACGGCCAATCTTGGACCTGCGTATCCTGAATCGGGCCCTGCACAAGCTCCCGTTCCGGATGCTAACGCAGAAACGCATTTTCGAATGCATCCGTCCCCAAGATTGGTTTGCAGCGATCGACCTGAAGGACGCGTACTTTCATGTGTCTATCCTTCCTCGACACAGACCGTTCCTACGTTTTGCGTTCGAGGGGAAGGCATATCAGTACAAAGTCTTGCACTTCGGTCTGTCCCTGTCGCCTCGCGTCTTCACGAAAGTCGCAGAGGCAGCCATTGTTCCGCTCAGAGAACGCGGCGTTCGCGTCCTCAACTATCTCGACGACTGGCTTATACTCGCCCAGTCTCGGGAGCAGTTGTGCGAACACAGGGACATGGTGCTCAGTCACCTCAGCCTGTTGGGCCTTCGGGTCAACCGAGAGAAGAGCAAACTCTGTCCCGCACAGAGGATCTCTTATCTCGGTATGGAGCTGGATTCGGTCAGCCAGACTGCGCGCCTCACGGAAGAGCGGGTCCGGTCGGTGTTGAACTGCTTGAATTCGTTCAAGAACAGGACGGCGGTCCCACTGAAATTTTTTCAGAGGCTCCTGGGGCATATGGCATCTGCAGCCGCGGTAACGCCGCTCGGATTGCTTCATATGAGACCGCTTCAACACTGGCTCCATGGCCGAGTCCCGAGGTGGGCGTGGCAGAGCGGCCAGTACCGGGTCCCAGTGACTCCTTACTGCCGCCAAACTTTCAGCCCATGGTCCGACGCTTCGTTTCTCCGGGCCGGGGTGCCCTTAGAACAAGTGTCCAGGCATGCTTTGCTCTTCACGGATGCCTCCTCCACGGGCTGGGGGGCCACGTACAACGGGCATGCAGTTTCAGGTCTGTGGACGGGACCTCAATTGCATTGGCATATCAATTGCCTCGAGTTGTTAGCAGTACACTTGGCACTGCACCGCCTCAAGGGGCCGCTACGTGGCAAGCATGTACTGGTCCGTACGGACAGCACTGCGGCCATTGCGTACATCAACCGTCAGGGTGGTCTACGCTCCCGTTGCATGTTCCAACTCGCCCGCCACCTCCTCCTTTGGAGTCAGAAGCATCTGAGGTCGCTTCGTGCCATTCACATCCCAGGTGCGCTGAACCAGACAGCCGACGAGCTCTCTCGCCAGTCGACACCTCCGGGGGAGTGGCGACTCCATCCCCAGGCGGTCCAGCTGATATGGGACCTCTTCGGAGCCGCACAGGTAGACCTGTTTGCCTCTCCGGACTCGACCCATTGCCAGTGGTACTATTCCCTGACCGGGGGCACCCTCGGCACGGATGCACTGGCGCACAGCTGGCCCCGGGACCTGCGCAAATATGCGTTTCCCCCAGTGAGCCTTCTTGCACAGACCCTGTGCAAGGTCAGGGAGGACGAGGAGCAGGTCTTGTTAGTTGCGCCCTACTGGCCCAACCGGACCTGGTTCCCAGAACTAACTATCCTCGCGACAGCCCCTCCTTGGCCGATCCCCCTGAGGAGGGACCTTCTTTCTCAGGGACGGGGCACTCTATGGCACCCGCGTCCAGACCTCTGGAAACTCCATGTCTGGTCCCTGGACGGGACGCGGAGGTTCTAGGTGGTCTACCACAGGCAGTGGTGGACACAATCTCTTCTGCTAGAGCCCCCTCTACGAGGCGCCTCTACGCTTTGAAGTGGAACCTGTTCGTTGAATGGTGTTCTTCCCACCGGGAAGACCCCCGAAGGTGTTCGGTTAGTGTCGTGCTTTCTTTCCTGCAAGATGGGCTGGAGCGAAGGCTGTCTCCCTCCACCCTCAAAGTGTACGTCGCAGCAATAGCGGCGTATCACGACGCAGTCGAAGGTAAGTCCGTAGGAAAGCACGACTTAATCGTCAGGTTCCTCAGAGGTGCGAGGAGGCTAAATCCTCCTCGTCCAAACTCGTTACCCTCTTGGGACTTAGCTCTAGTGCTCAGAGCACTTCAGAGCCCTCCCTTTGAGCCTTTGCAGTCTGTGGAGCTTAAAATCCTGTCTATGAAGACAGTGCTTCTGACGGCATTGGCCTCCATCAAGAGGGTAGGGGACCTGCATGCACTTTCGGTCAACGAATCGTGCCTAGAATTCGGGCCGGCCAACTCTCACATTGTCCTGAGACCCCGGCCTGGATACGTGCCCAAGGTTCCTACCACTCCCTTCCGGGACCAGGTAGTGAACCTGCAAGCGCTGCCTTCGGAGGAGGCAGACCCAGCCCAGGCTTTGTTATGTCCCGTCCGCGCTCTCCGCGCTTACGTCGACCGGACTCAAAGCTTTCGGACCTCAGAGCAACTCTTCGTCTGTTACGGAGGCCAGCAGAAGGAGCACACTCAACAAGGAGTGTTGCTTCTTCCTGGGCGCTGGCTCAAGGCGCCTCGCTGACAGATATATGTAGAGCTGCGGGCTGGGCGACACCTAACACGTTCGCTAGATTCTATAGCCTCCGTGTAGAGCCGGTATCTTCCCGCATCCTCGCCCCCAGTGGCCAGTAGCGCTAAGTGCCCGTTCTAAGTGTCGGCTTGCAACGCCACTCCCGCCCTCTGGGCCAGATACGTGCGTCTATTTTCTCCAGTTGTGTTCCCCGGAAACGGCTAACCCTGTCGAGCTCCTCCGTCACCCCTGCGGTGCCAGACGTTGCGGCCGTCTGACGCCAGGCCTGCACCCGTATGCTTGTGAAACGTGTGTGTAGGCTGGGTTCCATATGTAGCGGTCCCCTCACGGCTACCCCATATGTGTATTCTTCCACGGTACCAGCTACCCTACTCGGCTAGCCCCGTGTCTTTCCCTTGACAGAGCCCGCTCTGTCGTCTCTGGGCGTGTTCTTTCCCCCCTGGGACCAGGCTGGAACCACCCCAGAGACTGCCATATGTTGCACTACCCTGCCAGGTTAGTCCTTATGTGTATTCTGCCACCTAGCCTTCTACGAAGGACGTGGCCCCGCAGCGTACCATCTCCCGAGACGGGCACGCTTTCCCAGCGTTATCCAATAGTCACACTGAGTGGGTCTTGCAGAAACAGCAGTGACTGACCTCCCTGCTTGGAGCCCTGACTTCCGTACCATCTAAGACGGTCCAGTGCGCTCAAGCAGGACGCTGGAAGGGCCAGCGCCCTGGCGTTTTGGTAGGGATCCCAATTCGTCGGTCAGTTCCGACGTACGTCGAACGTGACCGACTGAAAGGGAACGTCTCGGTTACGTATGTAACCCTCGTTCCCTGAAGGAGGGAACGGAGACGTACGTCCCGTCGCCAGGTGCTGTGCTTCCGCTAGGGGGCCGAGTCACTAGTTCGGCTCCTCAGCAGAAAAAAGCAATGATCAAGCATTCCACTTCCTTATTTATACCCGCGCTGCGGGGCGGTGCGTGGAATGCGTGGAACGCATGCCAATCTCCATTGGCTCGTTTTTAATACACTCGAAGTAGATTGGTCTCTGAGATCAGATCCCAATTCGTCGGTCAGTTCCGACGTACGTCTCCGTTCCCTCCTTCAGGGAACGAGGGTTACATACGTAACCGAGACATTCCAGTGTCACACAGCACAGGCAGGCTCCTGGTATTCTTATTTAAAATGTAAAATAAATCATGTCAATCCAAATGTAAGAAACAAAAAAGACTTAGTTTTTTCTCCTGTGACCAACGTTAACTACACGCTGACAGATAATATTTCATTAGCCAAGTTACTTGACTTAATGTTAATGTAATCTTTGCTTGTTAACGTCGTTATTTTCGCAACTAGTGGCCAACGTTAATTTACTAACTAACGTCGTCCTAATGTACGCTTAATATGCTCGATAAACAAAATCTTCATTTTATTGGTAAAGTTAATTCAATAAACTCACTAAGTCTTTTTAAAAATAAAACGTAGCACCAAAGCTGAAGCAAATGATAACGTTTATGTAAAGTATGTTGTCCGGGCCGTGAGCTCTCTCCCCGGGCAAAACTTAAGACGCTGCACTGGTTCCTAATCTAATTCAATAAACTCATTTTTAAAAAATAAAACGTTAGGTTTACCTCAGTTTTTAGCACCAAAGCTGAAGCAAATGATAACCTAACGTTATGTAAAGTATATGTTGTCCGGTCTGTGAGCTCTCTCCTCGGGCAAAACTTACAACGCTGCACGGTTCCTAATCTAATTCAATAAAAAATTGTTTTTAAATAAAACGTTAGGTTTACCTCAGTTTTTAGCACCAATGCTGACAAGCTAAAATTGGGGTGCATACAACCGCGGATAGTACAAATCACACTTACCTTGCTTGTTTGCTGTTCTCACGGGGGATGAAAAAAATCTTTGCAGGTTGTCCGGACACAGCTCATAATGTTCTCTGGAACCGTGAGCTCTCTCCTCGGGTGAAACTTTCAACGCTGCACTGATGGTTCCTAATATAAATCTAAAGCAAATCCTGGCGATCCCAATTGTGCCAAAGAGGCCGTTGTGGTAAATACAGTATTGTACTTTATTTTTAAAAAATACAGGAAATCACTGTATTTGGTGTTTGACGTCATAGAAAATTCCCATGATGCAACGGGAATTACAGTTATTTACTGTAAAGAGAATTTACAGTATTATACTGGGTGATATATAGTAAATAACTGTACAAATTACAGAAATGTCTAACAGTGTAGGCAGATGCCCCGCCAATTCAGTTACGCCGCTCTGCCATTGGTTCGAGCAGTTCCCACTGAACAGCCAATAGCGTGCGAGTAAGCCTCAAGACTGTTTTGACTGTGCAGTAAGCACTGCGTTACTTCATAAAAGACTTTAGTATTTCGGAGAAAAGGAGTTTTCCCAAAGCGTCTTTGACGCAATACTCGTTCCCTTATCTCAGGGAACCGAGGTTACCTCAGTAACCGAGTACGATATCAAGTGACCTGGTCAAACGGAGTTATTTAACACCAAAATATCACCCTAAAAAATAAAGGTTATGTAATAGAAGAACCTTTTTGGGTTCTTCAAAGAACTGTTCTGTAGACAGCTCTTAAAAGAACCATTTTCCCCCATTATAAATGACCTTCTCTGCAATGTAAAGGTTCCATTGATGTTAAAGGTTCTTCGTGGATCCATGGATGCCAATAAAAAACATTTATGTGCTGAATTTTCACCAGGTTTAACTGCAGTGGGAATGCCAAAACACTGGAGGGATCTGGGACGTCGTGGGGCGTTTGGGGCGACTGGAGTGAGAAATGTGGAGGAAAAGGAATCTGTGGCATCAAGACGAAGGTGGAGCCACCGCAGGGAGTCGGAGATGACACGGCCCTCAATGACGTGCGCATGTTCTGCTGTGATTGAACTCATTGGTTTAGGAACCAATCGTTTGGTGGAATTTTTAAATACATCATCAGTAAACCATATCTACAATAACTAGTTTTGGGCAGAATTAATTAAGCAGATTTTCCCCTCTTCGTATTTAATGGACAACAATGAGAACAGCAGCAACATCCAAAACTGAAAGATCTTGAACATACTAAAGAATTTACTTACGTTTCCTCACATTTGTACTAGTCATCAATCTAGGAAATACATTTCTATGACGTTTCTGCATGTGATTCTGTGAATGGACATTAAAAATATTAATAAAGTATACGGAGTGTTTCTTCATGGGTCAGTTCTTAATTGAATGTATGAAAGCCCATTTCCGCCACATAAGAAAAGGAAAATCGTGCTTTGGAAAATTTTAATTGTGACATACTAAGCCACAACTTGACATTTTAAGGACTTATGTCTAAATTATGACACAGACATTCGAAAATATGACATACAAGTTAGTTATGAGATGAGATCAAATAGTCGAAATTAGATAAAAATTTGTAGGCTTAATTATTACTTTCTATGCATCTTTTAAGCCATAATTTCACTTTTTATGTTTTAATTATATGATTTAGTGAGTCATAATTGCGATTTACCAAATGTTTACCAAAATCAAAATGTTTACCATTACCAACATCTTATGTTTATTTTACCAAAGAGCTCTTTCAAGTTTTTCTTATGTGGTAGAAATAGCAGACTTCTAGGGTTTAGTATAAATTATTATACTATAAAAATTAAAAATCAGTCATTTTTTACTCACCCTGGCATTGTTCCTGAGCGTATGACCTTTGTTCTTTTTTCCTGATCACAAAAGAACAAAACTTATAAAGATTACCTCTCTCACTGGATAAAGTTTTAAAGAAAATATGCAAAATTCGTGCCGTATATTTAGACATACGATAGTTTGGTTGTCTGAGGTGAATAAATCTCTGTCACGGTTGTCGGTCACGTGATGTCAGTCAGAATGACAGTTGGCAAATTTGAACGCGAGAGAACTCGAATGGGCGCGAATTCGTTCGCAAATGGTGAGTGAGTTTCTATAGAGGCTACTGTATATGTAGAAATAACATTGAAATGTTGATGTTCACACTCAATTCATGTTGAAACAATGTTGAAATGTCAACATGTCAGCCATGATGATGGGTTTCGTGATGTGCTTGCGCCTCCTGCAGGATCTTTTTGAATCAACATTCAAAATGACTCGCTAAATGTAAAAACCAACCTGATCTCACAGAAATATGTGAAATTAACACGACCCCTTAACCCCGATTTGCGTGGTGGTGGCACGTAATGTGTTACAATTACGTGTCGCCACCACGGAAACAACACCCATACAAGTCAATGAGGCTCATTTGTCGTGGTGGACACACGGATTACCTGGTTCAACAACGTCACACAGTGGGCGGTGGTAAATGTTGTTTTCTAGTTTACGAAACGTCCTCCTTTTAAAATGTATTATAGCGTATTAGCTCTGATTTTTGTTGCATAAATAACAGTTAATTGTTTGTGATATAACTATCAATTTATAGATGGAGTAGTTTTAAAGAATGGCCCGAGGCTGTGTTAAATAGATTGTTCCCGTTACGTTATTAAACCCTTAACGATATTTTATTCTTTTGAAATGTATTTTATGTCATAGCAGCGAATATTATTAGTGGTGCTTGCGTAGCAAGGCATCACTATTACTATCTTGCCCGAAAACGGTTTTAGTGATGCCTTGCGAAGCAAGGCATCAATATTGTTATTCTCCATACTTATT
>NC_137107.1:50302506-50312506 GCF_949357685.1 Gobio gobio | reverse complement strand
GGAGTTTGAGTAACGTTAGCAGGTTCAATGTGTTTGCAGCCATTTTGTTTTTCGACATAACGCCATTGATCAATACTGTGACAATAAGCACAACAGCATTTTATTTGGGGAGTGATGGAGAGATGACATTAGTGTGTTTTTTTTGTGCTTTTCTTAAGTGTAACTTATCAATACAAAATCACTATATTTTGGTTCACTAATATTTAGGAGACATTTGTTTGTACTACATAATATTTCTCCAATAATTATCCATTCATGACAATCTAATGTTTTTATTCTGTATATTACAGTTACATAAAATGTATTTATGTAGCCGGTTTGCGCCTCGCGTGTGTCTCTGTCACTACAGCTCGGCTACCCCTCTGCGTTGTGTTGTGTTAAGAATAAAGACTGGAGTCGAATTGCTGGTCCAAAGGTTGCTTTATCTGCATGAGTTGAAAATATGCAGTAAATATGTTGCATTCAGTGTTGTGCAAAGTTAATCAGCCCTCTCCTCGCTCTGCTCAGACCTCCCGCCGACTGAGGCGAGTTCACGATACACAATCTCATTTACAGTCAGAGAAAATATAAAGAAAATATCACATCAGATGTATCAACAGTCAGTGAAATAATACAATATATATATATATATATATATATATATATATATATATATATATATATATATATATATATATATATATATATATATATATATATATATATATATATATACATATATATATACACACTAACCAAACTCATATAATATACATCTTTAAATCACCCACATTCCAGCATTTTATATAACCAATATGGTTGAACACATAACGAAGAAATCACAAAAACAATTCATAACCATACCTGCATGAGTTGAAAATATGCAGTAAATATGTTGCATTCAGTGTTGTGCAAAGTTAATCAGCCCTCTCCTGTCAAACATTTGAACATAGAAAAGATATCAGCAGACACGCTTCACAGGCCAACTTTCACACTAACATACAATACAACGTGACACTGCATTCACTCGGTTAAACTCTCACTTATGCAGGAAAAACATCTTTAAGAGGATAGATTACATACTAGTGCATACTCATTGACATTTTTATCGAAACAAATAAACTAATTAGCGATTATGTTCACTTCTAACACTCGTTTGAACAGGAGTGCACACAATGCATACCTCGCTCTGCTCAGACCTCCCGCGGACTGAGAGAGCGCGAGAGAGCGCGTGCGAGCGGCGCGACGCGCCAATGACGTCACAACTGCGACGAACGCAAAACTTACTAAAGACACAATAAAATACATTTTCTTTTCTTTTCTCACGTACATATGAAATAGAAAAACTAGGATTTTGTGTGAATCTAAATTAAAACACAAGTTATAATTAATACCTGTTACATTCACCCCCTTCTGAATTCACCAAAATCCCAAAGACTCAACCAACTTCATTTATACACTTGACTGATGTCTCCAAAATGTCTCTTTACCCATTTCAGCCTGAAAATGCTACCTTCTTAAAAGGTTGAGAGAAGTTCAAGGGTGATCAAGCCTTAAAAAACTCACAGAATAAAATGATGCCTTTTACACCATACCGGGTTTTAAACCCCAAATCTTTAAATCAAATGTATAAAATCTCTAAGTCACATCAAATGGATTGTTTTACGGCCACAGGGATAATACTCAAATGTATCAGAGAATATGGACTTGGACTATAGAAAACCTCTTAAAACAAGGCGAGTAGTGACTGGGACTTTCTACCCAATGTGTTTGTAAGTGATTTAATCTTTAACTGCCTTTGTGCCATAGATTCAATAAGACGATTGACCTTCTTAACCACTCTTCCAGCACGTGTAACTCGTTCTTGAGTATTTTCTACACCCAGAGTGTCTCGGTCTCCAGTCTCTTGACTAGGCTGTTCCGTATTGGGCATGTCTCTTGTTTCCACCATGGAGGAGGCTCTGTCACCATCAAGACTAAGACAGTCTGTCTGAACATTACAAGGCTCTGTAATATGACCGTCCTCATCACAAAACTTCTCGGAACAATCACCATCTTGACTCTGCTGTTCTCCCTCAGTATGGAACTGCACAGATCCAGTTTCACTTAGTGAGCTTTGACCCAGGGAATGTTCCGTTTCATCTAATACCCAGAGGCTTGTCCGTCTCTCTGAACTTTCACTCTCCAAGCAATCTGCAAGATCCTGAGGCTGCGGATGAGCAACTGACTCCCCATCATCATCACAGTCATTGAGATACGGGTTACTGGCTCCTCCGAGTTCCGTCTGAATGGGTAAGAAGCTGATGTTCAACAAGAGATTGCGATGTACAACTCTCCTTGTTCCTTTTTGATCCTGCACCATATAGGTATGCGTCTGGGGATTCTGGTTGATGACAACATACAGGGTTGACTCCCACTTGTCGGCGAGTTTTCTCCTCCCTCTCTCTCCCTTGTTAGCAATCAGCACACGATCTCCAATGCTTAGGTGAGTACCCTTCACTCTTTTGTTATATCCCTCAGCTTGCTTTTTCTGCTCTTTGACAGCATGCTGCTGTGCAATAGTTGCTGCTTCATGGAGATGGGAGAGCAGTGTCTTGGCATGACTACTGTAATCAACCACCACGGGATCTCTGAGCACCTGTTTGAACATCACGTCTACCGGAAGTCTCGGCACACGGCCAAACATGAGGTAAAAAGGTGAGAAACCTGTTGTTTCGTGCACAGTGGCATTATAAGCGAATGTCAGGGTCTGGATTTGTTGGGGCCACTGATGTTTAGCTTTGAGGGGCAAAGAACGCAACATAGCTCCTAGAGTCCTATTAAATCGCTCAGTCCCTCCGTTGCCCATTGGATGATACGCTGTGGTATGCGACTTAGCCACTCCTGACAATTTAAGTAGCTCGGCAATCAAACCACTCTCAAAATTAGCGCCCTGATCGGTGTGTATACGTTCAGGAAAGCCATAGACGCAGAAAATGTGATCCCACAGCTTCCTGGCCACTTGCTTAGCTGTCTGATTTGCACATGGAAATGCGTGAGCTAATTTTGTAAAGTGGTCAGTGACCACCAGCACATCAACAGAGTTCTGCCTAGAGTCTTCTGCGCTCCAGAAATCCAAACATACCAATTCCATGGGTGCTGAGGTTCTGATACTCTCCAACGGGGCTCTAGCAGATGGCTCAGGCGACTTAGCGAGAATGCATCTTTGGCAACATTTAACATAAGACTTGATGTCTTGCTCCATCTTTGGCCAATAGAATCGCCGCCTCGCTAAATGAAGAGTTCTTGCTTGCCCTTGATGTCCAGCGAGATCATGAATGCCACTCAATGCTTTTGCTCTAAGACTCTTTGGGAGCACAAATTGATATCTCTTGTGCTTACTCAATGGGTCCTTGATTACTCGATAGAGTATGCCATCCAGGAAGGTAAGTCTCTCCCATTGTTTGCTGAGAGAAAGTGCACTTAGATTGAAGTTTTCTCTCTCACGTCTAGAAGGCCTTCTTTTACGAACCACAAAAGGAACAACCACAGATATGTTTGGATCTTGTTCTTGTCTTTGTTGAAGTTCCTGTAGGGAGAGTTCTGGCAACATGTCCAGACTTGATGGTGTAAACTGCTGAACAGATTGGATCAACTGCACCGCTCTGGACTCTGCTGCCAGCTCCCAATTGTCGTGAGCTTCACAAACAGCATGAACGGCACCAACACTACAAGTGCCTGAGCTAGCCACAGGAAAGATCTCTTCTGGGTCAGTCTCCGACCCCTGCCGCTGACATTGAACTTTCAGTCGAAAGGTATCCTGTATCCCTTCCTCACTGACTCCCTCAGCTTCAGACAGCAAACTCTCATACTGTTCGTTGAGCAGCCTATGGCCGATTGTCTTTGAAAAAGGGTCTCGACTAAGAGCATCAGCCACAATGTTCTTGTTGCCCGCTATATGACGTATCTCGAAGGTATAAGGGGCTAGCTTCGCGACCCAGCGTTGTTCGCAGGCATCAAGCTTCGGTTTAGTCATTATATACGTCAGAGGATTGTTATCCGTCCAGACAGAGAATGTGTGTCCTTTAAGCCAATGACTAAACTTCTCGCAAACACTCCACTTTAAGGCCAAGAATTCTAAACGATGGGCTGGATATCGCCTCTGGGAAGCACTAAGTGTCTTACTTGCAAAAGCGATGGGCCTTGCTTTGTCTTCGCCCAGAGGTATTTGAGACAATACCGCCCCTAAACCATCTAGAGAAGCATCAATGGACAATATCAGGGGTCTTGAAAAATCAGGATGCGCCAGGACTGCGCAGTTCAACAGCTTCTCTTTCAAAGCACTGAAACTCATGTCACATTCTTCTGTCCAGTCGGAGGCCTTCAATTTTCTAAAAGTACCAGCTTTTTTTGCAACATTTCCTCTACTCTTCCTCTTCTGACCAGCAGTGAGGGCAAACAATGGTTTGGCAATGGCAGAACAATTTGATATGAAATGTTGATAATAAAAGACCATCCCCAGAAAGGATTTAACTCTTTTTACCGAAGGAGTAACTCCGTCATCCTCCATAAGATCATTCTTGGTCATGCGGGAAATGACGCCCACCTTTTCGGGGTCCACAGCAACTCCACCCCCTTCGATGATGTGTCCCAAAAATCTCACGGAAGTTCGCAGGAGGTGACACTTTTTCGGGCTGAGCTTCAGATTATGCTGGCGGAGTCTCTGGAATACCGCTTCTAGCCTACTCAAGGCTTCCTTCTCAGTGGCTGCAAATACCAGCAAGTCATCTAAGTAGCACAACAGCTGGGTGAAGTTCATGTCACCAAATATACTCAGCATCATTCGCATAAATGAGGCCGGACTATTGCACAGACCTTGTGGCATTCGATTGTATTCATGCAATCCGAGTGGTGTGGTGAATGCTGTGTATTTTTTATCCTCCTCGTGCATGGGGATGTTATAGAAGCCGGAGGTCAAATCCATTGTGCTAAAATAGACATTTCCGCCCAGAGCTGCCAGACAATCTGATTGGTGCGGGAGTGGGTGTGCGTCTTTTAAAGTCCTGGCATTAAGCCACCTGAAGTCGGTACAAATTCTCAAACTGCCATCCTTTTTCCATACCATTACCAATGGTGAGGCAAATTCGCTGGTAGATTTCCTTATTATGCCCTGATCCTCCATTTCTGTCAAGACCTGTCTCAATTTTTGGTAATGAGCTGGTGGAACTCTCCTGTAAGGAAGGCGAAATGGACGTTCATCCATCAGGCGAATGCGATGAGAGAAGCCTTTTGCCTCACCACAATCCAAAGCGTGTTTTGAGAAGATGTCATTATAGCTGACTAAAAGCTGAACTAACTCCCTTTTGATAGAGTGACTAACTTGGCACGACTTGAGGTCTAGATCTTTCAGACCAGCTTCTGCAAGTTTCTTCTCAAAATCCTCATTGCTTGCTTCGGGATACCTCATTGCTTGATCACCAGCCTCAACCTGACTGGAGTTCTGGAAAACTGTAAAGTCTTCAGCTGCCATACAGGGCGATACATCGGCCAACTTGCAATTCCTCTTCAAAGTCACAGGCCGATCAGAGAGATTCACTATCCTCATGGGGACATATCTGTCACCCCACATGGGTGTAACCACCCGTCCAACCATAATGTTTCGCGGCATGGATTTTGAAGATGTGGGTTCGACAACCACTGTGCTGCCGGGGGACATAGGGGTGTTATTCGGCAGTTTGCCCCATACAAGATGCTCATGTCTAGCCAAGAGTGTTACAGCTTGTGTCAACTTTACAGTCCCGATCTTGTTAGGAGTATCGACACCCTGCCATCTTGTCAACCCTGCCATCATGTCAAGGAATTGAGAAGCGTCAGGAGACAACGACATGCCACAGCTCTGACCGGTCACCCTCCAATAATCGTCACTGCTCTTCATTTGATGCATGATGTACTTTATGACGTTAGATCCGAGAATGAGGTCATCTTTCTGCCCTGGGACCACAAGAATGGGAACGATACACTGTACACCATACACTTCTATCTCCACTTCATACACACATTTAGGGTGAGTTTGATGACCCCCACAACCGATCAGGATGATTTTCTCATTTAACTGCTTGTCAGTAGTAATTACATTTTCTTCTAGCATCCTAGATGCCGTTGTTTCGTTTACTGTACAAGCCATTGAGCCGGAGTCTAGCATTCCCTTGACTCTGAATGTCTTATTCACGATCACTGGAGCATAGAACAATTCACTAAATAGTTCAATTCTTTGTGAATTCTGCAGAACTACTTGAACACCTTCTGATTGGGATGTGTGCTCATACCATTGCTCCCAGTCATCATCATAATCTTTTTGTTCGAGGGTTTGATTTTGTCCACCCACACATCCCCTCTCCATATGCAGGCTTGTTAGTTTAACGGTGGTTGTTCCTGGCTTGAATGCATCCCAGGACCACTGGCTCCAGATCCTGCCTTACGACACTCTCTCTTCCAATGTCCTGCTTTGAAGCAATACAAACACAACCCATCTCGCCTGCAGTGCATGGTAGTAGAGTGGTCAGTCGCTTTGCAAACTTTGCATGACTTTCGGAAAGACTGGAATCCGCTTGACATGTACGGTGCCTGGACTGCTGCTTGATGGTTCTGCTTTAACACACGATCAAGTTGAGCTATGAGACTCTGAAGGCTGATATTATCAGACGATGTGCCAACATCACTCACAACATTAATTTGGCTTTGTGATCTCATTGAAGCACCCACCAAAGTTGACTCATCAATTGCAGTAGCCTGCGCATTTGCAGAAGCATATCTCTCAGCCCCTGAACGTTTTGATCTGGCTCGCTGCTGCTGAATCTTCAGTTGTGTCTGGTGATCATCAAGGCGTTCCTGAATTTCACTAGCTCTCCACTTGTCAGCAGTTTTGAACTTCAGCACTGCAGAAAGAGCTGGGTCTGGGCAGTGCTTAACGAACATCATGGTTACCTCTTTACTTGGATCTTCAAGGTTGCGTCCCTGCCTCTTCAAGCACTCCTCTGCCACGTCAACAGCTTTATTTAAGCGAATCCAGTAATCCATCGCGTTCTCTCCCACTGTAGGTAGGGTATTGTAGAAGTCGGCGAGTGGCATAGAAGAATACGTCAGTTCACTAAAGTGTTGCTTTAGTATATCAATAATCACTCTTGGGTCTTCACCAGGTTTTAGAGATGGGTTACTACGTAATGTGATTTTGATTATGTCTCTCGCTCTTCCTCCAAGTCTTGACATAATTTCCTGAGCCTTTTCTCCTGTGGGCACACCTCTCTTTCTTAAATAGAGTTCAATCTGTTCTTCCCACTCGTGGATAGAAAGTTTATCTGTGCTATCTCCACGAAAGCTTGGTGGCTCTTTCACATCAGATTGCATCACCAATTTTACACCAGTCATGGTTAGTGAATGAGGGTCAGCAGAAAGTGGTTCTAAACCTATATTTTGGCTGCTAGTCATTCTCTCATTTTCACTTCCCTTCTTAAGCTGCTCTGAAATGGACTGTCCTATTTCATGAGCTAACTGCGTAATTAGGTTGCTTAAGTCAGCGGAAGTTGTGTCTGACTTGGGATCCTGTCTATCAGTTTTTATACGTGTGGAGCAGAACACTGGAGGGTCAGCAATACCTGTGACTCCAGGAGTGTGAGCCATATCCCTAAATAACTGCCCTCTCCCCCCACCAATGTATACTTCATCCTGCGTATCTTCAACAAGATAGGTATATGACATCGTTACAAAAAAAAGAATTACAACAATATGACAGGTTTTTTTTTTTTTTTTTTTTTTTTTTTTTTTTTTTCTGGTGTATTATAATACTCAGTCTTTGTACCTCTCTCTCCAGCAGATTAAACAGGAAAAGAAGAATTCGACCCAGTCCATAGAACTATGCGGTACTCAGCAACATCCGGCGGTCAATCTGACGTCGATCCTTCTGGGGATCCGGGTCACGGCACCAATGTAGCCGGTTTGCGCCTCGCGTGTGTCTCTGTCACTACAGCTCGGCTACCCCTCTGCGTTGTGTTGTGTTAAGAATAAAGACTGGAGTCGAATTGCTGGTCCAAAGGTTGCTTTATCTGCATGAGTTGAAAATATGCAGTAAATATGTTGCATTCAGTGTTGTGCAAAGTTAATCAGCCCTCTCCTCGCTCTGCTCAGACCTCCCGCCGACTGAGGCGAGTTCACGATACACAATCTCATTTACAGTCAGAGAAAATATAAAGAAAATATCACATCAGATGTATCAACAGTCAGTGAAATAATACAATATATATATATATATATATATATATATATATATATATATATATATATATATATATATATATATATACATATATATATACACACTAACCAAACTCATATAATATACATCTTTAAATCACCCACATTCCAGCATTTTATATAACCAATATGGTTGAACACATAACGAAGAAATCACAAAAACAATTCATAACCATACCTGCATGAGTTGAAAATATGCAGTAAATATGTTGCATTCAGTGTTGTGCAAAGTTAATCAGCCCTCTCCTGTCAAACATTTGAACATAGAAAAGATATCAGCAGACACGCTTCACAGGCCAACTTTCACACTAACATACAATACAACGTGACACTGCATTCACTCGGTTAAACTCTCACTTATGCAGGAAAAACATCTTTAAGAGGATAGATTACATACTAGTGCATACTCATTGACATTTTTATCGAAACAAATAAACTAATTAGTGATTATGTTCACTTCTAACACTCGTTTGAACAGGAGTGCACACAATGCATACCTCGCTCTGCTCAGACCTCCCGCGGACTGAGAGAGCGCGAGAGAGCGCGTGCGAGCGGCGCGACGCGCCAATGACGTCACAACTGCGACGAACGCAAAACTTACTAAAGACACAATAAAATACATTTTCTTTTCTTTTCTCACGTACATATGAAATAGAAAAACTAGGATTTTGTGTGAATCTAAATTAAAACACAAGTTATAATTAATACCTGTTACATTTACACATTTAAAGATGCAAGATTTTTAGAAATTGAATAAGGAACAGCAGAGACAATTTACAGCATACATGTTTTCAGTGTTTTTTTCAGTATTATTATCAATCTTTGCCATTAAAGTTAAAGTTGCATGGGTTGTGAGTGTGGTGTTCAGTTCTATGATACTCTTCTTTGTCTGTTTCAGAATATTGATTCACAAACCTACTCTTTGAGGTAAGACTTTAATTACTGATATGGCCACTAATACAAAATGCTTCAGATTTGACTTGTTGATAACAAAATCATTATAGTTAAAAAAAATGATCAGGATCACAGACACTATTAAAATAACAATTGCTTTTTATACCATAAATAATTAAGACCATATTCACCCATCTGTTCTCCAAACCACTTGTCCGATATAGAGATGCTGGAGCTTATCTCAGCATCTCTTGTTGTAAACCTGGATAGATGGCCAGTCCATCACAGGCTTTAGGCTGCATATTTGACATACAGCTTCCAAATTATATTATATTTAGATAAAATATATAATTAATATTTAACATGCAAAGAAGTTATGCATAGTTAACTTGAGTTTAGTTTTCATTGTGTTGTCATTATCTTTTCAGACTGACTGATCTGAGCACGACCTGCATCTTCTGCTGCACTCCTTGGTCAGTATTAATATGGTGTGGTTTCTGAAAAAGTAATTCATCACATCACCATAATTGTTGTTCATGTAACCTAATTTTGTCTGTTTCTGTTTCTGTTTGTGCTTATTTTTCAGGTTCCTTGTGTTTTGCTGTTTTCCACGGGGAGCAGTTCATTTGTTCTTACTACCTTTTTTTACTTAAAACATTTAAGGAAAAAAACATTAAGGCTGTTATTGTAGTTTTTATATATATATTCAGCATTCTTTTAAATAGAGCAGTTTATTTTGTATATTTTAATAAACAGTTGTTTTAGTTTTTTTTTTCTTTTTTTTTTAAATTGTTCTATATTCACATACATAGAGCACTTCATTTTACTATACTTTTATTGT
>NC_137107.1:50050006-50297506 GCF_949357685.1 Gobio gobio | reverse complement strand
CACACACACACACTCACTCACACTCACATTTATACACACACACACTCACACACTCACATTTATTCACTCTCTCACACACACACTCACTCATATTTATAAACACACACACTCACACACTCACATTTATTCACTCACACTCCCACACACTCATATTTATAAACACACACACTCACACACTCACATTTATTCACTCTCACACACACACACTCACTCACACTCACATTTATACACACACACACTCACACACTCACATTTATTCACTCTCTCACACACACTCACTCACACTCACATTTATTCACTCACACACACACTCACACTCACATTTATTCACTCACACTCCCACACACTCATATTTATAAACACACACACTCACACACTCACATTTATTCACTCTCACACACACACACTCACTCACACTCACATTTATACACACACACACTCACACACTCACATTTATTCACTCTCTCACACACACACTCACTCACACTCACATTTATTCACTCACACACACACTCACACTCACATTTATTCACTCACACTCCCACACACTCATATTTATAAACACACACACTCACATTTATTCACTCTCACACACACACACACTCACTCACACTCACATTTATACACACACACTCACATTTATTCACTCTCTCACACACACACTCACTCACTCACATTTATTCACTCACACACACACTCACACTCACATTTATTCACTCACACACACACACACACACACACATTTATTCACTCACACTCCCACACACACACACACACACTCACATTTATTCACTCACACTCCCACACACACACACACACACACACTCACATTTATTCACTAACACTCACACACACTCACTCACACTCACTCACACACTCAGACACACACTCACACTCAATCACATACACATTCTATAACACAAATTTTGACCATCAGCCTAATTCCATGAATGATTTATTCACAGGTTGAACAGGCGAGCACCAGCGCTGCTGTAGCTCAGTTTTCGGGTAGTATGTTTGCGGACGGTAGTGATCGCGCACCGAGGGTTTTGTCTGTGCGGGCGTCGCATTGCCAGAAAGATGTACGGTATAACAAGTTTTCCAGAAACCATCAGTGCACTTGCGTTGCGTTGACGTTCTTGGCCAACCTTAGTGACGGGATTCGGTTTAAGATGCCTGAGCTTGATAGAGTTATAGAGGAAGGGGATGCGTTGTACGTCGGCATTAAAATGCAGCTTATTGCTGAAGGAAGATTTAATCAGAACGAACTAACTATGGAGGAAGTCCCGCTGAGTGTTTCGTCGTTTAACCGGACACACCAGGTGCAGAAGTCTGAAGTGATGATGGGATACCTAAGAGCCAGAGGGACCCCTGACATGGAAGGGTGGTGGATTCCTCTCACCGAAAGACTGCAGTGCCTCTCAACAACTGTCAGCTATGCACTGCTCACCGTTGCTCCAGAATGTATTGCCGTGTTCAGAGACAGATGTGGAAGGTACGGATTCTTTGATTCGCACTCAAGAACTGCCGAAGGCTTGCCCCATCGTAAAGGTCGTGGAACTGCTGTCATGTTAACTTTTACCCATCTGAGTGACATGATTGACAGAGTTCTCAATATCTTCAAGGATCGTGGTGATAAGGCCAGCTATGAATTCATGCCTGTGTCGTTTGAAACAGAGCAACAGTCTGACCAACTACCTTCACCATCAGTTTGTGAACAGGCATCGCAAGTGATTTCAGCTCTACCAGAGCCAGAAACACATGTTGGAGCCGAAGTAAATCTTGTTGGCTCAGGAGCAAAAAAAACCGATATGATAGATAAAAGAAATAAGCACCGAAGAAAAAAAGAAATGCGTAAAGCGCTTAAAATGTCAAAACAACATGCAGAACGTAATGGTACAACTGTATCTCGTGTCATAAGAAAAAATAAAAAGAGGGAATATGAGAGAAAGAGGTATGTCAGCTGCTTACAATTCCAAACAAAGAAGAAAGAAGCCATTAAGGAAAAGTATAATCAGGATCCCTTTTTTAGATACAAAATTAAAGAGAACATAGTGAGGCGATACCGCACAGATTCTCTTTTCCGGAAGAAGAAGAAAGATTACATTGTTACGCGATATGGGACAGATACTCTCTTCCAGAGTAAAATGAAAGACTACGGCGTTAGGCGGTATAGGACCGATACTCTCTTCCAAAGTAAAAAGAAAGATTCCATGGTTAGGCGGTATAGGACCGATACTTTCTTCCAGAGCAAAATGAAAGATTACATGGTTAGGCGGTATAGGGCCGATACTTTCTTCCAGAGCAAAATGAAAGATTACATGGTTAGGCGGTATAGGACCGATACTCTCTTCCAGAGTAAAATGAAAGACTACATGGCGAGGAGATATGCAGGTGACCCAGAGTTCCGAGCGCATCACATCCTGCGATGTACCCTGCGCAAGATGCAGAAATGTGTTGGTGATGCTTCATATCCCATTCTTCATCGGTTGCAATGCGCACTCAGGATTAAAAGGAAATACAAACCATACATCCGCTTCAGCAAGGAAACAACACCCCAGCCTTTGGTTGGCGGAGTGATGGAAAGTGCCATTAATGCATTCCGATGTAAGATTCAGCATGGCCCTACACATGTCTGCACCGTCTGTCACAGAGCCCTGTTTCCTGATCAAGTCAAGGTCTGTAACAGAACGAGTTATGGCAAAAACGTCCAAGTTGCCAGGTCTTGCTTAACCGGGAAGTATGTTCATGCTTGTGATCGTGCCTGCTCAAGTCCTTGTATAGTTCCGGAAGAGAGAAGAGAGGAGTGGATTTGCCACACGTGTGACAGCCATCTTAAAAGAGGCCACATGTCTTCAATTGCAGCAGCTAACCGACTTGAATTGCCACCCATTCCTGCGGAACTGCTTGAATTGAATGTCCTTGAACGCCAACTCATCGCCAAAATTTTACCTTTCGCCAAAATCGTCGCCTTGCCGAAGGGAAGACAGCGATCGGTACATGGAAGTGTTGTGTGTGTGCCCTCTGACGTGGAGAATACCGTCAACTCTCTCCCAAGACCTAGTAGTGAGTCCCAGCTACTGCAGGTCAAGTTAAAGAGACACATTAAGTTTAAAGGTTACCAGCACTTTCTTACCGTTAACATGCGTAACGTGCTTGCAGCTCTAGCGACGCTGAAAGCAATTCATTCGGAATACAGGGACATCTCCATAAGAGAATCGCCGACATTCGACCTAGATGAGGAAAACGACGATGGAGAGGAGCAACAAGAAGTCGATGTTGCTCAGCAGGATGAGCAAGAGGTTAGCGTCGAGGAAAAGGACGAACTCCGACCGGGTCTCACGTTAGACACGTGTATGCAGCCGCCTGACATAGCACAAGAGATCATGTCGTACGGTGAGGGAATATTTAGCGTCGCTCCTGCACAAGGACAAAAGCCTGTTGGGTTTTTCAAGATCCCAAAGCTGGAAGCCATGGCGTTCCCTGTTCAATTCCCAACTGGACAGAACACAATCGATGAGGCGAGACAAGTATCGATATCTCCTAGTATGTATTTCAACGCAAGATTGTTCTGCGTGGATACTCGTTTCGCCAAAGATCAGACTTACCTTTTTTTCGCACAGTTTGTGACCGAAACGCAACTGGCTAGAAACAGCATGTCCATCCAGTTGCGAAAAGGTAAACCGGTTACGAGAGACGGCAGAAGGATTTCCAACAAGCTGCTTCAGGATAACCGCGAGATCGAACGATTGGTTCACAACAGAGACGCCACACGGTTCATGCAACCGCTGAGAGGTTCTCCAGCTTACTGGGAAAAAACTTTGAGAGATCTGCAGGCAATGATTAGACAGTTAGGGACCCCTACGTTTTTTTGCACTTTCAGCGCGGCCGAAATGCGATGGCCTGAAGTGATTACGGCGATCAAGGCCCAGCAAGGTGAACAGATTGACTTTTCTGAGCTTGACTGGACGACAAAATGTGAAATCCTCCGAAGCAACCCCGTCACTGTAATGCGCATGTTTGAAAAACGTGTGGACGCGCTAATGACACATCTGCTCTTGTCGCCTGCCCAACCCATTGGTAAAGTCGAGGATCACTTTTACAGAGTTGAGTTTCAAGCTAGAGGTAGCCCACACATTCATCTTCTCGTTTGGGTAAAGGATGCACCAGAGTTTGAAAACGATGATGATAAAGTAGTCTGCGATTTTATCGACCGTTATATAACCTGCCGGTTGCCCGATTCCGACGCTGATCCTGAGCTTCATCGAATTGTCACCGAAGTTCAGCTTCATAGCAGGAACCACTCCAAGTCGTGTAAAAAAGGTAATTTATTGTGTCGATTTGGGTTCCCTAAGCTACCAGTGACTAAAACCACGATAACTCGTCCGCGACCGCCTCGTCCTGAACAAGAGGATGAAACGGAGGCTTCTTCATCGGGAAGCTGCATGTCTAAAACCGGTATCGCTCGTCCCCGACCACAGAACCCTGAAGAGGAGCAAAAACAAAGAGACGAGAGAAAGGCGGCGGCGAGACGGGAAGCTGCGCAAAAAGCCATGAGTGACGCGCGAACAAAACTCAAGCCGGTGTGGGATTTGTTAAATGATCCCCAAGCCTCCTTTAACAGTTTGTCAGATCTACTGACAAAGTGTAAGATGACCGTCGATGATTACACTAACGCCGTCGAAGCATTGTCCTCTTCCAATTTGGTTTTGCTTAAGCGCGATCCAAAGGAGTCTTGGGTGAACGGATACAATCCCCATTTGTTGAGGGCGTGGAACGCCAACATGGACATTCAGTATGTTCTTGATGCTTTTAGCTGCATCATGTACATGCTGTCGTACATTTCCAAGCCGGAACACGAAATGGGCGACTTGCTAAAAAACGTAATCAAAAGCGTGCGCGAAAGTAACGTTAACGAGGAGGACGAGATGAAGCACGTAATGCAGGCGTACTCCAAACATAGACAAGTAAGCGCTCAGGAGTCTGTGGCACGAACATGCAGCTTACCGTTGAAGAAGTGTTCACGAAGCGTTGTGTTTATACCGACAGACGATGACGCGCTTAAGATGAGTCTCCCCCTTAGCGCCCTATTAAATAAAGATCCCGATTCAGAGGATGTCTGGATGTCAGGGATCATCGATAAGTACAGAGCAAGGCCTCAAACCCGAGAGTTTGAAACGATGTGTCTGGCAGATTTTGCTTCGGAATGTCGCATCGTGTACGGTCAGCAAACTAAAGGAAAGAATGTTCACCGGCTGCTCAACGGTATGGGATTTTTCCAAAAAAGAACCGTCGGTAAGGCTGCGGTTATACGGTACGCGCGCTTTTCGAAAGAAAAACAAGCGGAAAAATTTTACGGTAGGCTACTTAAACTTTATTTGCCCCATCGTTCCAACGAACAGCTAAAACCTCATAGATTTCCAACCTATGAGCAGTTTTACAGTAGTGCATCTGTGGAGCTTCCGACGCACCCGGGTTTCCTGATGCCTGTTCGTGCCATAGTGCAAGCACACCAAGAAAAGTTTGAGAAGCACAGCGACGAAGTGGAGAAGGCATTCGATCAGCTGCAACAGCAAGGACCGCCTGAGAACGCGTGGACCGCTTTTGCACCTGAAATCGAAGTCGATCGCTTGGAGTGCATTGCGGAACGAGAAGACATCGATCCTGATGACGAGAATGTTGTACAAGACGATGTTCCAGAATACCAAATTCTTGAACACGGAGATGGAGTTGTACCACGAGTAGAGGAACCCCAGATGAGTGTTGAATTTGCTAGGAAGTTGTTTCGAAGTCTCAACGAGACGCAGGCAGCCATATTCTACACTGTCTGCCAGTGGTGTCAGAAGCGTGTGTGGGGGCATAATCCAGAACCGTTTTACTACTTCGTAACAGGTGGTGCTGGTTGTGGCAAATCTCACGTCATCAAGTGCATCTACACGGAAGCGACGAAAATTCTACGTCAACTGCCTCGACTACGAGAGGAAGGGGATCTCTCCGTGCCCACGGTGCTCTTGAGTGCATTTACTGGAACGGCAGCGTTCAATATTTCCGGTAAAACGCTGCATTCCATCTTAAAACTTCCAAGGAACCTGAAACCGCCGTATCAAGGACTTGGAAATGCTCTAGATGAGCTACGAGCTAGGCTACGCGACGTCGAAATTCTGATCATTGATGAAGTCTCCATGATTTCGAAGCATCTTTTTGCCTACATAAACTGGAGATTTCAGCAAATCAAAGGCAGCAAGAAACCTTTCGGTGGAATCTCTGTACTCGCAGTGGGGGACTTTTACCAACTGCCACCTCTGGGTAAAGCCAAACCCCTGTGTGTGTATGAAGAGGATGTTTTGGACTTCTGGAAAGACCATTTCCAAATGATTTCCCTCTCAGAGATTATGCGTCAGAAAGAGGACCTTGCTTTTGCCCAACTTCTAAACCGGCTACGCGTTAAGCAGAAATCCGACGATCTTCGAGATGACGATAGAGCGCTGTTACTTCAGGCCGTGAAGAACCCCGAAGACTGCCCGTGTAATGCACTGCACATATTTGCCACCAACAAGGAAGTCCACAGACACAACACCCAAACCATCCACGCTCTTCACACTGACATCGTAACCGTCGATGCCGAAGATTACCGGAAAGACCCAAGGACGGGAGTGATGAAGAAACAGAACAAGCCTGTCGTCGGAAAAAAGGACGACTTGCTCGACACCATTAAAATTGCGTTGGGAGTGCGCATAATGGTGACCAGGAACCTGGACGTTGAAGACGGAATCGTGAACGGATGTTTTGGGAAGATTTCCAATATTGTCCATAAGACAAAAGATGGAATCGACTCCGTTCAGATGCTTGGACTTACACTGGACAATGCCCAAGCAGGCAAGAATCACCGCAGAAGAGTGCAAGGTGAAGAAGACGACTTGGTCTACATCGAGAGATCAGAAGAAAGTCTGAGGAAAGGAGCAGTTCGTCGACAGTTCCCCATCAAGTTGGCCTACGCCTGCACGGCTCACAAAGTTCAGGGCATGACCATGCAGGATGCCGTAGTGTCACTGAACACGATTTTTGAGCCGGGAATGGCCTACGTCGCCCTCAGCAGGACGACCTCGCTCCGTGGACTACACATCACGGACTTCAACGAAAAGAAGATTTATGCAGATTCTGCAATCACAGCCTCGTTGCGGAATATGACGAGAGCGTCGTTTGTAGGAATCATGCCGCTTCTGCAGAAGACGAGGGAAACCGACGTGGATCAGCGATTCACAATCATCCACCACAACACCGAAGGACTGTCGTCGCACATTGAGGACATCAGAAGCCATCACGAACTGCTTTTGTCGGATATTCTTTGCCTGACGGAAACTCACCTGACCGGATCGTCCATTTCACCCCATCTCCAATTGCAAGGATACAACGCATTTATGCGCAATAGGCACGCGTCGTATTCAACTCGCCAAGACATTGCAAACAAAGATGGAGGTGGCGTCGTCATATTTTGTAAAGAGCATATTTCAGCTCAGCCTCGGCAATTCATTCAAAATGTGACCGATCTGGAGTTTGTCGTCATCAAAGTGGATAGTCCCATCCAAATGACAATCGCTGCCGTGTACAGGCCACCGCACTACGGTTTGGAAGACTTCCTGAAGAATGTGAAGAGTCTGTTGGATTATTTGGAGATAGCGGACGAACATCCCGTCATTGTCTGTGGCGACTTTAACGAGGACCTCCTAGGCACGAGGAACAAAGCTGTTCTGGATTTATTTCAGTCGAAAGGATACACGCAACTGATCACCACCGCAACAACTAAAAAGCACACACTACTGGATCACATCTACATCTCTCATCCGGATTTGTGCCTTCAGGCGGGCGTGTTACATAGTTATCATAGTTATCATAATCCAGTGTACTGTGTTTTGCGTAGATGAGTTTGTGCGTTTAGATAGTATGCCATACGGTACCATGGCCACTGAATGCGGCATTAAGGACAACAGTGGGGCAGCAGCCTTAGTTCCATGGCTCGCGTATGGTTGGGTTGATAAGCTATACGGAACCATAGTCACTGAACAGTGGGGCATCGTCTGCCTATGCTATGGTTCGCGTATGGTTGGGTTGCGGTTAGATTGTATCGCGTACGGGTTATGGTTAAGGTTTTAGCAAGAAAGCAGGATAGGAGCCTCAGCAGCAGGAAGGTGTGGCAGCTCCAGGGAGGACTCTAGACGGTGAAGGCAGCAGCAGATGCAGTAAGGAGTAGCGTGGCAGCTCCAGGGAGGACACAGACAGTGAGAGCAACAGTGACAGTAAGACGAGGTAAAGGTAAAGCGAGACATAGTAAGAAACTGTTGTAATGTATAGGAGTTGGACCTTTATTAATATAAGTCTTAAGTTGAATTTGTGTTCAATCTGTATGATTTGTCACAGTCTGTACTGGATGTATTTATGCAGTCCCCCTTTATCCTATCATTGATATGTGCAGGAAGAATTTGGAGATGAAAGCAGTGCTGTCTGCGACCGGATACGAGTGTGCATTATACCATCTAAAGGTAAGTGTTTAAAGATCTTGCTTCAGTCACTGTACCACTGCACACCATAACCATGTTTGAAGGAAAATGTTAAATCTTAATCTAATTTTCATTTTGATGTTTTTCAGCAGCCGGCCAGTTGAAGTCAGAATGTCTGAGATGATGACAGATGATTTCTTTATGTAAGGTTTAGTTGTTAGTTTACTTTTATTTGTATTTTAGTTTATTAGTACTTGTGTTTTCAGTGATCCCAATATTCATTTATCAATTTCATGCCCAGAGGACGGGACCAAATGTGTGTGGCATTGAGGACAATGCTAAAGACGGAAGAAACGGAGGTAGAAGCACAAGGGTAAAGTATGTCAATACTACTGGTAAGTGTTTCAGTGCATTTTATTTAGTTTGATTTTAAGGAATAACAATGTTAATATAAATGAAAAAAATTAATTATGTGCAGTACTAAACAGTTTTTTTCTCCTTGTGTGCATGTGAGTGTGTATGTGTTTGTTATAGAGTGTGTGCGCGTGTGTGTGTGTGTGTGCATGTGTGTGAGTGTGTTAGATAAAGAATGAATGGAGAGTGAATGTTCCTTTCCAAGGATTGCCACCTTGTCGTTTGGTGGAAAGGCTTGCGTGTTCCAGTGATCCCTAACGGCCGTTTCACACTGCAAGCGTGAGCAGTGCATGAGCTTCACGTCAGCGTAACTGCACCGTCACTGCAGCGGCAGACGCGCGAGAGTATTCACACTGGAAGCGTTTGTGCAGCGTCACAGCAACGCTACATATAAATTATCACTTATATCATATGACTATTTATTTCCAAACACGCACTCGATCGGGTTTGCTATTGGTAGTGCTAGAGGCTACCTTTCTGTGTTACATAATAAACTAAAACAAAGTATATATATATATAGACATGCTTATTATGTGCAGTTTGACAACTTTTTGTGTGAAATCATATTTATTTTGTCCATCAAAAGTGTGATTTCTCTTTGGGGTTAGAAATAAAATAGATGCGACGCTCCTGCTTTATGCTCACGTGCCTCTCCCAGTGTGAATGCACTCATTGCTTAACATGCACACCGGAAAAATATGCACTGCTCATGCGCCGCTCACGCTTGCGGTGTGAAACGGCCGTAAGAGTAAGCCACTCTGTAGCTTTTTACTCAGTTTTGGCTTACTTAAGGGTATTGGATCCAGACTAAGTGCAATCCAAATGGCCATTAATTAAATAAAAATACATTTTAAACATAATTACTTGGTTTTGTCTTTCTTCATCATTTTATATTCAAATATTGTGGGGCTGTTACATGCAAAATGATCAATTTCTGCCAGGCATACTTGTAGATTTCATCAGCGTCTGTGACGTGGAATGTTTGTGATAAATTGGCAAAGTAATGAAATTGAAATTAAGTTACCAAAGTCATGTCTAATGTTGATCATCCTTGCATCAGTCCTCCGACTCTTCATGTAAGTGAATAAATACATATATCCACTATGTAAATGTATGCTCCCAAATGGGATGGTGGTAGAAATTACGTTCAGGGGTTCTTGGTTTGAATCTGCCGCTGTATCGTATTTCTCCTCATCAAAACTAATTTCCCGACCTCAATGGCACATTAAGAATACATTGTGAACTTCTGAGATCCAGGTATATTGACAGATGTTACTTTAAATGGCTTTATATGTACTTGTCCACAACATGTCATATATATATATATATATATATATATATATATATATAATATATATATATATATATAAATAATACACACAGACCACATGTCTGTGCATCATTATTTTTCAAACTAATTTAAAAACACATCCAATAAGATGTTCACTGCACAATAAAACATCATGTGATTGGCTGGTGTAATGTTGTTGAAATGTGTATTGTTAAAAAATATATAAATTTACATTTAAAAACATTCCTTTGGCCATTAATTGTAATGATCCATTGAGATTAACAGTTTAAATTGTGTCGTTCAGGTTGATGCATCTAATGTGCAGTTGTTTTTTTAATACCTATTGGTGCCTCTAGTATTTGTATCCTCCTCAATGGTGTAGTCTGGAGCACATTAGACTCTGGTGAGTGTTGTTTTAACGCTACCGATCCTGTTCGAATCCACCATATGCAGAGATCGTTTGTCACCCTTTTGCATCACACATCGGAAAGGTATTTATTTTCAATAAAAATTATGACAATTAACACAAATAACAATTTTTTTGGAAATAAAGTGCCTATAAGGAAACGTTTATGGACTCAGGAAGATCATTCACTGTTCACATGCAAATCATAGTCACTGTCTCTTGGTGACTTGAGTCTGTACAAACACTCACCAGAGAAACTTTCTGGCTGCTATAATGTTGCTGAAATGTGTGTCATTAGAAAATACCAGTTTACATTTCCAAACATTCCTTTTGTCACAAATTGCAATAATCAACTGAGATAAACTGAGATAACTTGTGTCATGCAGTGAAGCTAATGTGCAGGTGTTTTTTTTAAATACCTTTTAGCGCCGGCATTACATATATGTTTTCAGTGGCGTACTCTGGAGCACATTGGACTTTCATGAACTTTATTTTGACATGATTGATCTGGTTCGAATCCACCTATTACAGAGATCGCTTTTCTCCATTTTCTCATCATTATTTCATTGGAAAAGTATTTACTTTCAATAAAAATGATGCCAATGACAATTAACACATATTACAATTTTCTAAAATTGGAATTAAAGTGCCTAAAATGAAAAGTTTATGGACTCCATAAACTTCCATTGAAAATTCTACAATATTGCAGAAACAAAGATTTCGTTTATTTTTGACTCAGACTGGCCAATAGTCTTTCAATATCAAACCATAAACTGTATAGCCACACCCTAGTAACCAGTTACAGTACCCTAGCAACCATACAAACACATGAATAAGCCATATCTCAGCCCCAGAACATCATACAGACATGTTGCTTGGCTTTTTTGCATCCCAGTAGCATCCGAGAGGATTTTTTTGCCACGGCAAGCACCACTCACATTTTCTTCAGGAAATGTACATTCTAGTTATTATTAGTGGTGCTTGCGTAGCAAGGCATCACTATTACTATCTAGCCCGAAAACGGTTTTAGTGATGCCTTGCGAAGCAAGGCATCACCATCACTCTCAAACATACATATTAGTGTTGCTTGTGAAGCAATGCATCAATATTGTTATTCTCCATATTTTTATTATTAGTGGGGCTTGCGTAGCAAGCCATAAAAATATTTAGATCGGTTTATTATTATTATTCTTATTCTTATTCCGGACAACATTTTGTCCCGCTACTCCTCCCACAGTTTTTGTCACAGACCCATGAATGAGGTGTCAAAACGTGCGGCTTATTCGGGAATGGTGTGCTATATCTTTTCTAAGGGGTCGGGGGTGCGGTGTTCGCCCCAGGGGCGAAAAAGTAGCGAAAAAAATCCCATAGACTTAACATTGCGAACATTTTTAACGACTCATAACTCTGAGCGAGGATTTCGTAGAAACTCGTGTGTCACCACATTTGAAGAGGCTGGCAGGCCCTGTAAGATGACACATCGCAATGGGGTATAAGTTGTACCCCTGGGGCGCTAGAGCTCCCCAAATTTCCTCAAATTTCCCCATTGACTTATAATGGGGAGGGACGTCCCATAAAACTCATGTGTTTCTCTTACAATGGGAAATTGCATAGGGATTTTGTATTGACCATAGCTCTGGCTCACAGTGTCTCAGAGAAAAGGGGGTGGGCTCAATTTACTCAGACAGCCAATCACTATCTCAGGATGATTGTCAACCTATGAAGCCACGCCCTAGCAACCATTTAGAACTCCCTAGCAACTGATCCCATAGACTTCAATTGAAAGAGATCAAAGGGATATCTTTTGATAGAAGTGTCATAGAAACACGAGGGGGGTTTGTTTGACTCGGGGCATCAACAGCCAATCACAAGTCACCTTCAACACTTCCTAGCCACGCCCTAGCAACCATTATCAAGCAGCCTAGCAACCGTTAACCAAGACCGATATCTCTGCCTCAGAACATCATAGAGGCATGGGGGTTGGTTTATATAATTCATACTGACAAGCAGCCTTTGACATATTGTCATTGGATGCTGCCAAGCCCCTCCATAGCAACCAAACAGAGTACCCTAGCAACCGTTTACCAAGACCTATATCTCTGCTTCAGAAAATCATAGAGACATGGGGGTTGGTTTATATCATTCATACAGACAAGCAGTATCATCATTGGATGCTGCCAAGCCCCTCCATAGCAACCAAACAGAGTACCCTAGCAACCGTTTACCAAGACCTATATCTCTGCCTCAGAACATCATAGAGACATGGGGGTTGATTTATATCATTCATACAGACAAGCAGTATCATCATTGGATGCTGCCAAGCCCCCCTAGCAACCAAACAGAGTACCCTAGCAACCGTATACCAAGACCTATATCTCTGCTTCAGAACATTGTAGAGACATGGGGGTTGGTTTATATCATTCATACAGACAAGCAGTATCATCATTGGATGCTGCCAAGCCCCCCTAGCGACCAAACAGAGTACCCTAGCAACCATATACCAAGACCTATATCTCTGCTTCAGAACATCATAGAGACATGGGGGTTGGTTTATATCATTCATACAGACAAGCAGTATCATCATTGGATGCTGCCAAGCCCCCCTAGCAACCAAACAGAGTACCCTAGCAACCGTATACCAAGACCTATATCTCTGCTTCGGAACATCGTAGAGACATTTGGGTTGGTTTATATCATTCATACAGACAAGCAGTATCATCATTGGATGCTGCCAAGCCCCCCTAGCAACCAAACAGAGTACCCTAGCAACCGTATACCAAGACCTATATCTCTGCTTCGGAACATCGTAGAGACATGGGGGTTGGTTTATATCATTCATACAGACAAGCAGTATCATCATTGGATGCTGCCAAGCCCCCCTAGCAACCAAACAGAGTACCCTAGCAACCGTATACCAAGACCTATATCTCTGCTTCAGAACATCATAGAGGCATGGGGGTTGGTTTATATCATTCATACTGACAAGCAGTATCATCATTGGATGCTGCCAAACCCCCTTAGCAACCAAACAGAGTACCCTAGCAACCGTATACCAAGACCTATATCTCTGCTTCAGAACATCATAGAGGCATGGGGGTTGGTTTATGTCATTCATACAGACAAGCAGTATCATCATTGTATGCTGCCAAACCCCTCCATAGCAACCAAACAGAGTACCCTAGCAACCGTTTACCAAGACCTATATCTCTGCCTCAGAACATCCTAGAGACATGGGGGTTGGTTTATATCATTCATACAGACAAGCAGTATCATCATTGGATGCTGCCAAGCCCCTCCATAGCAACCAAACAGAGTACCCTAGCAACCGTTTACAAGGACCTATATCTCTGCATCAGAACATCGTAGAGGCATGGGGGTTGGGTCTTTTCACTCAGACTGGCAAATAGTCTTTAAATGTCACCCCATAAATTGTATAGCCACTCCATAGCAACCATATAGAGTACCCTAGCAACCGTACAAACACATGAATAGGACATATCTCAGCTCCACAACATCGTATAGACTTGGGGGTGGCCTCTTTTGTTTCGGGTGAGAATCCAGTACACACAACATAGCATCCGAGAGGATTTTTTTGCCACGGCAAGCACCACTCACATTTTCTTCAGGAAATGTACATTCTAGTTATTCTTATTCTTTATTCTGGACACTTTTTCGGCGCGCTACTCCTCCCACAAATTTTGTCACAGACCCATGAATGAGGCGTCAAATCGACCGGCCTATACGGGAATGGTGTGCTATATCTTTTCTAAGAGGTCGGGGGTGCGATGTTCGCCCCAGGGGCGAAAAAGTAGCCGAAAAATCCCATTGACTTAACATTGCGACGAATTTTGACCCCTCGTAGCTCCGAGCGAGGATTTCGTAGAAACTCGTGACTTACCACATTTGAAGAGGCTGACAGGCCCAGTAAGATGACACATCGCAATGGGGTATAAGTTGTACCCCTGGGGTGCAGGAGCTGCCCAAAATTTGACCCCATTCATTGTCTATGGGGAGGATGTCCCGTTAAGCTCGTGTATCTCTTAGTATGGGAAATTGCATAGGGATTTTGTATTGACCATAGCTCTGGCTCACAGTGTCTCAGAGACAAGGGGGTGGGCTCAATTTACTCAGACAGCCAATCACTATCTCAGGATGATTGTCAACCTATGAAGCCACGCCCTAGCAACCATTTAGAGCTCCCTAGCAACTGATCCCATAGACTTCCATTGAAAGAGATCAAAGGGATATCTTTGGATAGAAGTGTCAGAGAAACATGAAGGTGGGTTTGTTTGACTCGGGGCATCAACAGCCAATCACAAATCACCTTCAACTCTTCCTAGCCACGCCCTAGCAACCATTATCAAGCAGCCTAGCAACCGTTAATCACGACCTATATCTCTGCCTCAGAACATCATAGAGGCATGGGGGTTGGTTTATATCATTCATACTGACAAGCAGCCTTTGGAGTATTGTCATTGGATGCTGCCAAGCCACTCCATAGCAACCAAACAGAGTACCTTAGCAACCGTTTACCAAGACCTATATCTCTCCCTCAGAACATCATACAGACATGGGGGTTGGTTTATATCATTCATACTGACAAGCATTATCATCATTGGATGCTGCCAAGCCCCCCTAGCAACCAAACAGAGTACCCTAGCAACCGTATACCAAGACCTATATCTCTGCTTCAGAACATCATAGAGGCATGGGGGTTGGTTTATATCATTCATACAGACAAGCAGTATCATCATGGGATGCTGCCAAGCCCCCTTAGCAACCAAACAGAGTACCCTAGCAACCATATACCAAGACCTATATCTCTGCTTCGGAACATCATAGAGACATGGGGGTTGGTTTATATCATTCATACAGACAAGCAGTATCATCATTGGATGCTGCCAAGCCCCCTTAGCAACCAAACAGAGTACCCTAGCAACCATATACCAAGACCTATATCTCTGCCTCAGAACATCGTAGAGACATGGGGGTTGGTTTATATCATTCATACAGACAAGCAGTATCATCATTGGATGCTGCCAAGCCCCCCTAGCAACCAAACAAAGTACCCTAGCAACCGTATACCAAGACCTATATCTCTGCTTCAGAACATCGTAGAGACATGGGGGTTGGTTTATATCATTCATACAGACAAGCAGTATCATCATTGGATGCTGCCAAGCCCCCCTAGCAACCAAACAGAGTACCCTAGCAACCGTATACCAAGACCTATATCTCTGCTTCAGAACATCATGGAGGCATGGGGGTTTGTTTATATCATTCATACAGACAAGCAGTATCATCATTGGATGCTGCCAAGCCCCCCTAGCAACCAAACAGAGTACCCTAGCAACCGTATACCAAGACCTATATCTCTGCTTCAGAACATCATAGAGGCATGGGGGTTGGTTTATATCATTCATACAGACAAGCAGTATCGTCATTGGATGCTGCCAAGCCCCCTTAGCAACCAAACAGAGTACCCTAGCAACCATATACCAAGACCTATATCTCTGCTTCAGAACATCGTAAAGACATGGGGGTTGGTTTATATCATTCATACAGACAAGCAGTATCATCATTGGATGCTGCCAAGCCCCCTTAGCAACCAAACAGAGTACCCTAGCAACCATATACCAAGACCTATATCTCTGCCTCAGAACATCATAGAGACATGGGGGTTGGTTTATATCATTCATACAGACAAGCAGTATCATCATTGGATGCTGCCAAGCCCCCCTAGCAACCAAACAGAGTACCCTAGCAACCGTATACCAAGACCTATATCTCTGCTTCGGAACATCGTAGAGACATGGGGGTTGGTTTATATCATTCATACAGACAAGCAGTATCATCATTGGATGCTGCCAAGCCCCCCTAGCAACCAAACAGAGTACCCTAGCAACCGTATACCAAGACCTATATCTCTGCTTCAGAACATCATAGAGGCATGGGGGTTGGTTTATATCATTCATAGAGACAAGCAGTATCATCATTGGATGCTGCCAAACTCCTCCATAGCAACCAAACAGAGTACCCTAGCAACCGTTTACCAAGACCTATATCTCTGCCTCAGAACATCCTAGAGACATGGGGGTTGGTTTATATCATTCATACAGACAAGCAGTATCATCATTGGATGCTGCCAAGCGCCTCCATAGCAACCAAACAGAGTACCCTAGCAACCGTTTACAAGGACCTATATCTCTGCATCAGAACATCGTAGAGGCATGGGGGTTGGGTCTTTTGACTCAGACTGGCAAATAGTCTTTAAATGTCACCCCATAAATTGTATAGCCACTCCATAGCAACCATATAGAGTACCCTAGCAACCGTACAAACACATGAATAGGACATATCTCAGCTCCAGAACATAGTACAGACTTGGGGGTGGCCTCTTTTGTTTCGGGTGAGAATCCAGTACACACAACATAGCATCCGAGAGGATTTTTTTGCCACGGCAAGCACCACTCACATTTTCTTCAGGAAATGTACATTCTAGTTAGTGGTGCTTGCGTAGCAAGGCATCACTATTACTATCTAGCCCGAAAACGGTTTTAGTGATGCCTTGCGAAGCAAGGCATCACCATCACTCTCAAACATACATATTAGTGTTGCTTGTGAAGCAATGCATCAATATTGTTATTCTCCATATTTTTATTATTAGTGGGGCTTGCGTAGCAAGCCATAAAAATATTTAGATCGGTTTATTATTATTATTCTTATTCTTATTCCGGACAACATTTTGTCCCGCTACTCCTCCCACAGTTTTTGTCACAGACCCATGAATGAGGTGTCAAAACGTGCGGCTTATTCGGGAATGGTGTGCTATATCTTTTCTAAGGGGTCGGGGGTGCGGTGTTCGCCCCAGGGGCGAAAAAGTAGCGAAAAAAATCCCATAGACTTAACATTGCGAACATTTTTAACGACTCATAACTCTGAGCGAGGATTTCGTAGAAACTCGTGTGTCACCACATTTGAAGAGGCTGGCAGGCCCTGTAAGATGACACATCGCAATGGGGTATAAGTTGTACCCCTGGGGCGCTAGAGCTCCCCAAATTTCCTCAAATTTCCCCATTGACTTATAATGGGGAGGGACGTCCCATAAAACTCATGTGTTTCTCTTACAATGGGAAATTGCATAGGGATTTTGTATTGACCATAGCTCTGGCTCACAGTGTCTCAGAGAAAAGGGGGTGGGCTCAATTTACTCAGACAGCCAATCACTATCTCAGGATGATTGTCAACCTATGAAGCCACGCCCTAGCAACCATTTAGAACTCCCTAGCAACTGATCCCATAGACTTCAATTGAAAGAGATCAAAGGGATATCTTTTGATAGAAGTGTCATAGAAACACGAGGGGGGTTTGTTTGACTCGGGGCATCAACAGCCAATCACAAGTCACCTTCAACACTTCCTAGCCACGCCCTAGCAACCATTATCAAGCAGCCTAGCAACCGTTAACCAAGACCGATATCTCTGCCTCAGAACATCATAGAGGCATGGGGGTTGGTTTATATAATTCATACTGACAAGCAGCCTTTGACATATTGTCATTGGATGCTGCCAAGCCCCTCCATAGCAACCAAACAGAGTACCCTAGCAACCGTTTACCAAGACCTATATCTCTGCTTCAGAAAATCATAGAGACATGGGGGTTGGTTTATATCATTCATACAGACAAGCAGTATCATCATTGGATGCTGCCAAGCCCCTCCATAGCAACCAAACAGAGTACCCTAGCAACCGTTTACCAAGACCTATATCTCTGCCTCAGAACATCATAGAGACATGGGGGTTGATTTATATCATTCATACAGACAAGCAGTATCATCATTGGATGCTGCCAAGCCCCCCTAGCAACCAAACAGAGTACCCTAGCAACCGTATACCAAGACCTATATCTCTGCTTCAGAACATTGTAGAGACATGGGGGTTGGTTTATATCATTCATACAGACAAGCAGTATCATCATTGGATGCTGCCAAGCCCCCCTAGCGACCAAACAGAGTACCCTAGCAACCATATACCAAGACCTATATCTCTGCTTCAGAACATCATAGAGACATGGGGGTTGGTTTATATCATTCATACAGACAAGCAGTATCATCATTGGATGCTGCCAAGCCCCCCTAGCAACCAAACAGAGTACCCTAGCAACCGTATACCAAGACCTATATCTCTGCTTCGGAACATCGTAGAGACATTTGGGTTGGTTTATATCATTCATACAGACAAGCAGTATCATCATTGGATGCTGCCAAGCCCCCCTAGCAACCAAACAGAGTACCCTAGCAACCGTATACCAAGACCTATATCTCTGCTTCGGAACATCGTAGAGACATGGGGGTTGGTTTATATCATTCATACAGACAAGCAGTATCATCATTGGATGCTGCCAAGCCCCCCTAGCAACCAAACAGAGTACCCTAGCAACCGTATACCAAGACCTATATCTCTGCTTCAGAACATCATAGAGGCATGGGGGTTGGTTTATATCATTCATACTGACAAGCAGTATCATCATTGGATGCTGCCAAACCCCCTTAGCAACCAAACAGAGTACCCTAGCAACCGTATACCAAGACCTATATCTCTGCTTCAGAACATCATAGAGGCATGGGGGTTGGTTTATGTCATTCATACAGACAAGCAGTATCATCATTGTATGCTGCCAAACCCCTCCATAGCAACCAAACAGAGTACCCTAGCAACCGTTTACCAAGACCTATATCTCTGCCTCAGAACATCCTAGAGACATGGGGGTTGGTTTATATCATTCATACAGACAAGCAGTATCATCATTGGATGCTGCCAAGCCCCTCCATAGCAACCAAACAGAGTACCCTAGCAACCGTTTACAAGGACCTATATCTCTGCATCAGAACATCGTAGAGGCATGGGGGTTGGGTCTTTTCACTCAGACTGGCAAATAGTCTTTAAATGTCACCCCATAAATTGTATAGCCACTCCATAGCAACCATATAGAGTACCCTAGCAACCGTACAAACACATGAATAGGACATATCTCAGCTCCACAACATCGTATAGACTTGGGGGTGGCCTCTTTTGTTTCGGGTGAGAATCCAGTACACACAACATAGCATCCGAGAGGATTTTTTTGCCACGGCAAGCACCACTCACATTTTCTTCAGGAAATGTACATTCTAGTTATTCTTATTCTTTATTCTGGACACTTTTTCGGCGCGCTACTCCTCCCACAAATTTTGTCACAGACCCATGAATGAGGCGTCAAATCGACCGGCCTATACGGGAATGGTGTGCTATATCTTTTCTAAGAGGTCGGGGGTGCGATGTTCGCCCCAGGGGCGAAAAAGTAGCCGAAAAATCCCATTGACTTAACATTGCGACGAATTTTGACCCCTCGTAGCTCCGAGCGAGGATTTCGTAGAAACTCGTGACTTACCACATTTGAAGAGGCTGACAGGCCCAGTAAGATGACACATCGCAATGGGGTATAAGTTGTACCCCTGGGGTGCAGGAGCTGCCCAAAATTTGACCCCATTCATTGTCTATGGGGAGGATGTCCCGTTAAGCTCGTGTATCTCTTAGTATGGGAAATTGCATAGGGATTTTGTATTGACCATAGCTCTGGCTCACAGTGTCTCAGAGACAAGGGGGTGGGCTCAATTTACTCAGACAGCCAATCACTATCTCAGGATGATTGTCAACCTATGAAGCCACGCCCTAGCAACCATTTAGAGCTCCCTAGCAACTGATCCCATAGACTTCCATTGAAAGAGATCAAAGGGATATCTTTGGATAGAAGTGTCAGAGAAACATGAAGGTGGGTTTGTTTGACTCGGGGCATCAACAGCCAATCACAAATCACCTTCAACTCTTCCTAGCCACGCCCTAGCAACCATTATCAAGCAGCCTAGCAACCGTTAATCACGACCTATATCTCTGCCTCAGAACATCATAGAGGCATGGGGGTTGGTTTATATCATTCATACTGACAAGCAGCCTTTGGAGTATTGTCATTGGATGCTGCCAAGCCACTCCATAGCAACCAAACAGAGTACCTTAGCAACCGTTTACCAAGACCTATATCTCTCCCTCAGAACATCATACAGACATGGGGGTTGGTTTATATCATTCATACTGACAAGCATTATCATCATTGGATGCTGCCAAGCCCCCCTAGCAACCAAACAGAGTACCCTAGCAACCGTATACCAAGACCTATATCTCTGCTTCAGAACATCATAGAGGCATGGGGGTTGGTTTATATCATTCATACAGACAAGCAGTATCATCATGGGATGCTGCCAAGCCCCCTTAGCAACCAAACAGAGTACCCTAGCAACCATATACCAAGACCTATATCTCTGCTTCGGAACATCATAGAGACATGGGGGTTGGTTTATATCATTCATACAGACAAGCAGTATCATCATTGGATGCTGCCAAGCCCCCTTAGCAACCAAACAGAGTACCCTAGCAACCATATACCAAGACCTATATCTCTGCCTCAGAACATCGTAGAGACATGGGGGTTGGTTTATATCATTCATACAGACAAGCAGTATCATCATTGGATGCTGCCAAGCCCCCCTAGCAACCAAACAAAGTACCCTAGCAACCGTATACCAAGACCTATATCTCTGCTTCAGAACATCGTAGAGACATGGGGGTTGGTTTATATCATTCATACAGACAAGCAGTATCATCATTGGATGCTGCCAAGCCCCCCTAGCAACCAAACAGAGTACCCTAGCAACCGTATACCAAGACCTATATCTCTGCTTCAGAACATCATGGAGGCATGGGGGTTTGTTTATATCATTCATACAGACAAGCAGTATCATCATTGGATGCTGCCAAGCCCCCCTAGCAACCAAACAGAGTACCCTAGCAACCGTATACCAAGACCTATATCTCTGCTTCAGAACATCATAGAGGCATGGGGGTTGGTTTATATCATTCATACAGACAAGCAGTATCGTCATTGGATGCTGCCAAGCCCCCTTAGCAACCAAACAGAGTACCCTAGCAACCATATACCAAGACCTATATCTCTGCTTCAGAACATCGTAAAGACATGGGGGTTGGTTTATATCATTCATACAGACAAGCAGTATCATCATTGGATGCTGCCAAGCCCCCTTAGCAACCAAACAGAGTACCCTAGCAACCATATACCAAGACCTATATCTCTGCCTCAGAACATCATAGAGACATGGGGGTTGGTTTATATCATTCATACAGACAAGCAGTATCATCATTGGATGCTGCCAAGCCCCCCTAGCAACCAAACAGAGTACCCTAGCAACCGTATACCAAGACCTATATCTCTGCTTCGGAACATCGTAGAGACATGGGGGTTGGTTTATATCATTCATACAGACAAGCAGTATCATCATTGGATGCTGCCAAGCCCCCCTAGCAACCAAACAGAGTACCCTAGCAACCGTATACCAAGACCTATATCTCTGCTTCAGAACATCATAGAGGCATGGGGGTTGGTTTATATCATTCATAGAGACAAGCAGTATCATCATTGGATGCTGCCAAACTCCTCCATAGCAACCAAACAGAGTACCCTAGCAACCGTTTACCAAGACCTATATCTCTGCCTCAGAACATCCTAGAGACATGGGGGTTGGTTTATATCATTCATACAGACAAGCAGTATCATCATTGGATGCTGCCAAGCGCCTCCATAGCAACCAAACAGAGTACCCTAGCAACCGTTTACAAGGACCTATATCTCTGCATCAGAACATCGTAGAGGCATGGGGGTTGGGTCTTTTGACTCAGACTGGCAAATAGTCTTTAAATGTCACCCCATAAATTGTATAGCCACTCCATAGCAACCATATAGAGTACCCTAGCAACCGTACAAACACATGAATAGGACATATCTCAGCTCCAGAACATAGTACAGACTTGGGGGTGGCCTCTTTTGTTTCGGGTGAGAATCCAGTACACACAACATAGCATCCGAGAGGATTTTTTTGCCACGGCAAGCACCACTCACATTTTCTTCAGGAAATGTACATTCTAGTTAGTGGTGCTTGCGTAGCAAGGCATCACTATTACTATCTAGCCCGAAAACGGTTTTAGTGATGCCTTGCGAAGCAAGGCATCACCATCACTCTCAAACATACATATTAGTGTTGCTTGTGAAGCAATGCATCAATATTGTTATTCTCCATATTTTTATTATTAGTGGGGCTTGCGTAGCAAGCCATAAAAATATTTAGATCGGTTTATTATTATTATTCTTATTCTTATTCCGGACAACATTTTGTCCCGCTACTCCTCCCACAGTTTTTGTCACAGACCCATGAATGAGGTGTCAAAACGTGCGGCTTATTCGGGAATGGTGTGCTATATCTTTTCTAAGGGGTCGGGGGTGCGGTGTTCGCCCCAGGGGCGAAAAAGTAGCGAAAAAAATCCCATAGACTTAACATTGCGAACATTTTTAACGACTCATAACTCTGAGCGAGGATTTCGTAGAAACTCGTGTGTCACCACATTTGAAGAGGCTGGCAGGCCCTGTAAGATGACACATCGCAATGGGGTATAAGTTGTACCCCTGGGGCGCTAGAGCTCCCCAAATTTCCTCAAATTTCCCCATTGACTTATAATGGGGAGGGACGTCCCATAAAACTCATGTGTTTCTCTTACAATGGGAAATTGCATAGGGATTTTGTATTGACCATAGCTCTGGCTCACAGTGTCTCAGAGAAAAGGGGGTGGGCTCAATTTACTCAGACAGCCAATCACTATCTCAGGATGATTGTCAACCTATGAAGCCACGCCCTAGCAACCATTTAGAACTCCCTAGCAACTGATCCCATAGACTTCAATTGAAAGAGATCAAAGGGATATCTTTTGATAGAAGTGTCATAGAAACACGAGGGGGGTTTGTTTGACTCGGGGCATCAACAGCCAATCACAAGTCACCTTCAACACTTCCTAGCCACGCCCTAGCAACCATTATCAAGCAGCCTAGCAACCGTTAACCAAGACCGATATCTCTGCCTCAGAACATCATAGAGGCATGGGGGTTGGTTTATATAATTCATACTGACAAGCAGCCTTTGACATATTGTCATTGGATGCTGCCAAGCCCCTCCATAGCAACCAAACAGAGTACCCTAGCAACCGTTTACCAAGACCTATATCTCTGCTTCAGAAAATCATAGAGACATGGGGGTTGGTTTATATCATTCATACAGACAAGCAGTATCATCATTGGATGCTGCCAAGCCCCTCCATAGCAACCAAACAGAGTACCCTAGCAACCGTTTACCAAGACCTATATCTCTGCCTCAGAACATCATAGAGACATGGGGGTTGATTTATATCATTCATACAGACAAGCAGTATCATCATTGGATGCTGCCAAGCCCCCCTAGCAACCAAACAGAGTACCCTAGCAACCGTATACCAAGACCTATATCTCTGCTTCAGAACATTGTAGAGACATGGGGGTTGGTTTATATCATTCATACAGACAAGCAGTATCATCATTGGATGCTGCCAAGCCCCCCTAGCGACCAAACAGAGTACCCTAGCAACCATATACCAAGACCTATATCTCTGCTTCAGAACATCATAGAGACATGGGGGTTGGTTTATATCATTCATACAGACAAGCAGTATCATCATTGGATGCTGCCAAGCCCCCCTAGCAACCAAACAGAGTACCCTAGCAACCGTATACCAAGACCTATATCTCTGCTTCGGAACATCGTAGAGACATTTGGGTTGGTTTATATCATTCATACAGACAAGCAGTATCATCATTGGATGCTGCCAAGCCCCCCTAGCAACCAAACAGAGTACCCTAGCAACCGTATACCAAGACCTATATCTCTGCTTCGGAACATCGTAGAGACATGGGGGTTGGTTTATATCATTCATACAGACAAGCAGTATCATCATTGGATGCTGCCAAGCCCCCCTAGCAACCAAACAGAGTACCCTAGCAACCGTATACCAAGACCTATATCTCTGCTTCAGAACATCATAGAGGCATGGGGGTTGGTTTATATCATTCATACTGACAAGCAGTATCATCATTGGATGCTGCCAAACCCCCTTAGCAACCAAACAGAGTACCCTAGCAACCGTATACCAAGACCTATATCTCTGCTTCAGAACATCATAGAGGCATGGGGGTTGGTTTATGTCATTCATACAGACAAGCAGTATCATCATTGTATGCTGCCAAACCCCTCCATAGCAACCAAACAGAGTACCCTAGCAACCGTTTACCAAGACCTATATCTCTGCCTCAGAACATCCTAGAGACATGGGGGTTGGTTTATATCATTCATACAGACAAGCAGTATCATCATTGGATGCTGCCAAGCCCCTCCATAGCAACCAAACAGAGTACCCTAGCAACCGTTTACAAGGACCTATATCTCTGCATCAGAACATCGTAGAGGCATGGGGGTTGGGTCTTTTCACTCAGACTGGCAAATAGTCTTTAAATGTCACCCCATAAATTGTATAGCCACTCCATAGCAACCATATAGAGTACCCTAGCAACCGTACAAACACATGAATAGGACATATCTCAGCTCCACAACATCGTATAGACTTGGGGGTGGCCTCTTTTGTTTCGGGTGAGAATCCAGTACACACAACATAGCATCCGAGAGGATTTTTTTGCCACGGCAAGCACCACTCACATTTTCTTCAGGAAATGTACATTCTAGTTATTCTTATTCTTTATTCTGGACACTTTTTCGGCGCGCTACTCCTCCCACAAATTTTGTCACAGACCCATGAATGAGGCGTCAAATCGACCGGCCTATACGGGAATGGTGTGCTATATCTTTTCTAAGAGGTCGGGGGTGCGATGTTCGCCCCAGGGGCGAAAAAGTAGCCGAAAAATCCCATTGACTTAACATTGCGACGAATTTTGACCCCTCGTAGCTCCGAGCGAGGATTTCGTAGAAACTCGTGACTTACCACATTTGAAGAGGCTGACAGGCCCAGTAAGATGACACATCGCAATGGGGTATAAGTTGTACCCCTGGGGTGCAGGAGCTGCCCAAAATTTGACCCCATTCATTGTCTATGGGGAGGATGTCCCGTTAAGCTCGTGTATCTCTTAGTATGGGAAATTGCATAGGGATTTTGTATTGACCATAGCTCTGGCTCACAGTGTCTCAGAGACAAGGGGGTGGGCTCAATTTACTCAGACAGCCAATCACTATCTCAGGATGATTGTCAACCTATGAAGCCACGCCCTAGCAACCATTTAGAGCTCCCTAGCAACTGATCCCATAGACTTCCATTGAAAGAGATCAAAGGGATATCTTTGGATAGAAGTGTCAGAGAAACATGAAGGTGGGTTTGTTTGACTCGGGGCATCAACAGCCAATCACAAATCACCTTCAACTCTTCCTAGCCACGCCCTAGCAACCATTATCAAGCAGCCTAGCAACCGTTAATCACGACCTATATCTCTGCCTCAGAACATCATAGAGGCATGGGGGTTGGTTTATATCATTCATACTGACAAGCAGCCTTTGGAGTATTGTCATTGGATGCTGCCAAGCCACTCCATAGCAACCAAACAGAGTACCTTAGCAACCGTTTACCAAGACCTATATCTCTCCCTCAGAACATCATACAGACATGGGGGTTGGTTTATATCATTCATACTGACAAGCATTATCATCATTGGATGCTGCCAAGCCCCCCTAGCAACCAAACAGAGTACCCTAGCAACCGTATACCAAGACCTATATCTCTGCTTCAGAACATCATAGAGGCATGGGGGTTGGTTTATATCATTCATACAGACAAGCAGTATCATCATGGGATGCTGCCAAGCCCCCTTAGCAACCAAACAGAGTACCCTAGCAACCATATACCAAGACCTATATCTCTGCTTCGGAACATCATAGAGACATGGGGGTTGGTTTATATCATTCATACAGACAAGCAGTATCATCATTGGATGCTGCCAAGCCCCCTTAGCAACCAAACAGAGTACCCTAGCAACCATATACCAAGACCTATATCTCTGCCTCAGAACATCGTAGAGACATGGGGGTTGGTTTATATCATTCATACAGACAAGCAGTATCATCATTGGATGCTGCCAAGCCCCCCTAGCAACCAAACAAAGTACCCTAGCAACCGTATACCAAGACCTATATCTCTGCTTCAGAACATCGTAGAGACATGGGGGTTGGTTTATATCATTCATACAGACAAGCAGTATCATCATTGGATGCTGCCAAGCCCCCCTAGCAACCAAACAGAGTACCCTAGCAACCGTATACCAAGACCTATATCTCTGCTTCAGAACATCATGGAGGCATGGGGGTTTGTTTATATCATTCATACAGACAAGCAGTATCATCATTGGATGCTGCCAAGCCCCCCTAGCAACCAAACAGAGTACCCTAGCAACCGTATACCAAGACCTATATCTCTGCTTCAGAACATCATAGAGGCATGGGGGTTGGTTTATATCATTCATACAGACAAGCAGTATCGTCATTGGATGCTGCCAAGCCCCCTTAGCAACCAAACAGAGTACCCTAGCAACCATATACCAAGACCTATATCTCTGCTTCAGAACATCGTAAAGACATGGGGGTTGGTTTATATCATTCATACAGACAAGCAGTATCATCATTGGATGCTGCCAAGCCCCCTTAGCAACCAAACAGAGTACCCTAGCAACCATATACCAAGACCTATATCTCTGCCTCAGAACATCATAGAGACATGGGGGTTGGTTTATATCATTCATACAGACAAGCAGTATCATCATTGGATGCTGCCAAGCCCCCCTAGCAACCAAACAGAGTACCCTAGCAACCGTATACCAAGACCTATATCTCTGCTTCGGAACATCGTAGAGACATGGGGGTTGGTTTATATCATTCATACAGACAAGCAGTATCATCATTGGATGCTGCCAAGCCCCCCTAGCAACCAAACAGAGTACCCTAGCAACCGTATACCAAGACCTATATCTCTGCTTCAGAACATCATAGAGGCATGGGGGTTGGTTTATATCATTCATAGAGACAAGCAGTATCATCATTGGATGCTGCCAAACTCCTCCATAGCAACCAAACAGAGTACCCTAGCAACCGTTTACCAAGACCTATATCTCTGCCTCAGAACATCCTAGAGACATGGGGGTTGGTTTATATCATTCATACAGACAAGCAGTATCATCATTGGATGCTGCCAAGCGCCTCCATAGCAACCAAACAGAGTACCCTAGCAACCGTTTACAAGGACCTATATCTCTGCATCAGAACATCGTAGAGGCATGGGGGTTGGGTCTTTTGACTCAGACTGGCAAATAGTCTTTAAATGTCACCCCATAAATTGTATAGCCACTCCATAGCAACCATATAGAGTACCCTAGCAACCGTACAAACACATGAATAGGACATATCTCAGCTCCAGAACATAGTACAGACTTGGGGGTGGCCTCTTTTGTTTCGGGTGAGAATCCAGTACACACAACATAGCATCCGAGAGGATTTTTTTGCCACGGCAAGCACCACTCACATTTTCTTCAGGAAATGTACATTCTAGTTAGTGGTGCTTGCGTAGCAAGGCATCACTATTACTATCTAGCCCGAAAACGGTTTTAGTGATGCCTTGCGAAGCAAGGCATCACCATCACTCTCAAACATACATATTAGTGTTGCTTGTGAAGCAATGCATCAATATTGTTATTCTCCATATTTTTATTATTAGTGGGGCTTGCGTAGCAAGCCATAAAAATATTTAGATCGGTTTATTATTATTATTCTTATTCTTATTCCGGACAACATTTTGTCCCGCTACTCCTCCCACAGTTTTTGTCACAGACCCATGAATGAGGTGTCAAAACGTGCGGCTTATTCGGGAATGGTGTGCTATATCTTTTCTAAGGGGTCGGGGGTGCGGTGTTCGCCCCAGGGGCGAAAAAGTAGCGAAAAAAATCCCATAGACTTAACATTGCGAACATTTTTAACGACTCATAACTCTGAGCGAGGATTTCGTAGAAACTCGTGTGTCACCACATTTGAAGAGGCTGGCAGGCCCTGTAAGATGACACATCGCAATGGGGTATAAGTTGTACCCCTGGGGCGCTAGAGCTCCCCAAATTTCCTCAAATTTCCCCATTGACTTATAATGGGGAGGGACGTCCCATAAAACTCATGTGTTTCTCTTACAATGGGAAATTGCATAGGGATTTTGTATTGACCATAGCTCTGGCTCACAGTGTCTCAGAGAAAAGGGGGTGGGCTCAATTTACTCAGACAGCCAATCACTATCTCAGGATGATTGTCAACCTATGAAGCCACGCCCTAGCAACCATTTAGAACTCCCTAGCAACTGATCCCATAGACTTCAATTGAAAGAGATCAAAGGGATATCTTTTGATAGAAGTGTCATAGAAACACGAGGGGGGTTTGTTTGACTCGGGGCATCAACAGCCAATCACAAGTCACCTTCAACACTTCCTAGCCACGCCCTAGCAACCATTATCAAGCAGCCTAGCAACCGTTAACCAAGACCGATATCTCTGCCTCAGAACATCATAGAGGCATGGGGGTTGGTTTATATAATTCATACTGACAAGCAGCCTTTGACATATTGTCATTGGATGCTGCCAAGCCCCTCCATAGCAACCAAACAGAGTACCCTAGCAACCGTTTACCAAGACCTATATCTCTGCTTCAGAAAATCATAGAGACATGGGGGTTGGTTTATATCATTCATACAGACAAGCAGTATCATCATTGGATGCTGCCAAGCCCCTCCATAGCAACCAAACAGAGTACCCTAGCAACCGTTTACCAAGACCTATATCTCTGCCTCAGAACATCATAGAGACATGGGGGTTGATTTATATCATTCATACAGACAAGCAGTATCATCATTGGATGCTGCCAAGCCCCCCTAGCAACCAAACAGAGTACCCTAGCAACCGTATACCAAGACCTATATCTCTGCTTCAGAACATTGTAGAGACATGGGGGTTGGTTTATATCATTCATACAGACAAGCAGTATCATCATTGGATGCTGCCAAGCCCCCCTAGCGACCAAACAGAGTACCCTAGCAACCATATACCAAGACCTATATCTCTGCTTCAGAACATCATAGAGACATGGGGGTTGGTTTATATCATTCATACAGACAAGCAGTATCATCATTGGATGCTGCCAAGCCCCCCTAGCAACCAAACAGAGTACCCTAGCAACCGTATACCAAGACCTATATCTCTGCTTCGGAACATCGTAGAGACATTTGGGTTGGTTTATATCATTCATACAGACAAGCAGTATCATCATTGGATGCTGCCAAGCCCCCCTAGCAACCAAACAGAGTACCCTAGCAACCGTATACCAAGACCTATATCTCTGCTTCGGAACATCGTAGAGACATGGGGGTTGGTTTATATCATTCATACAGACAAGCAGTATCATCATTGGATGCTGCCAAGCCCCCCTAGCAACCAAACAGAGTACCCTAGCAACCGTATACCAAGACCTATATCTCTGCTTCAGAACATCATAGAGGCATGGGGGTTGGTTTATATCATTCATACTGACAAGCAGTATCATCATTGGATGCTGCCAAACCCCCTTAGCAACCAAACAGAGTACCCTAGCAACCGTATACCAAGACCTATATCTCTGCTTCAGAACATCATAGAGGCATGGGGGTTGGTTTATGTCATTCATACAGACAAGCAGTATCATCATTGTATGCTGCCAAACCCCTCCATAGCAACCAAACAGAGTACCCTAGCAACCGTTTACCAAGACCTATATCTCTGCCTCAGAACATCCTAGAGACATGGGGGTTGGTTTATATCATTCATACAGACAAGCAGTATCATCATTGGATGCTGCCAAGCCCCTCCATAGCAACCAAACAGAGTACCCTAGCAACCGTTTACAAGGACCTATATCTCTGCATCAGAACATCGTAGAGGCATGGGGGTTGGGTCTTTTCACTCAGACTGGCAAATAGTCTTTAAATGTCACCCCATAAATTGTATAGCCACTCCATAGCAACCATATAGAGTACCCTAGCAACCGTACAAACACATGAATAGGACATATCTCAGCTCCACAACATCGTATAGACTTGGGGGTGGCCTCTTTTGTTTCGGGTGAGAATCCAGTACACACAACATAGCATCCGAGAGGATTTTTTTGCCACGGCAAGCACCACTCACATTTTCTTCAGGAAATGTACATTCTAGTTATAATACTTATTATTCTTCTGGACGCTTTTTCGGCGCGCTTCTCCTCCCACAAATTTTGTCACAGACCCATGAATGAGGCGTCAAATCGACCGCCTTATACGGGAATGGTGTGCTATATCTTTTCTAAGGGATCGGGGGTGCGATGTTCGCCCCAGGGGCGAAAAAGTAGCCGAAAAGTCAATGGGATTTAACATTGCGGAAACTTTGACCCCTCATAGCTCCGAGCGAGGATTTCGTAGAAACTCGTGTGTCACCACATTTGAAGAGGCTGGCAGGCCCTGTAAGATGACACATCTCAATGGGGTATAAGTTGTACCCCTGGGGTGCTAGAGCTCCCCAAATTTCCTCAAATTTCCCCATTGACTTATAATGGGGAGGGACGTCCCATAAAACGCATGCGTTTCTCCTACTATGGGAAATTGCATAGGGATTTTGTATTGACCACAGCTCTGGCTCACAGTGTCTCAGAGACAAGGGGGTGGGCTCAATTTACTCAGACAGCCAATCACTATCTCAGAATCATTGTGAACCTATGAAGCCACGCCCTAGCAACCATTTACAGCTCCCTAGCAACTGAACCCATAGACTTCCATTGAAAGAGATCAAAGGGATATCTTTGGATAGAAGTGTCATAGAAACACGAGGGTGGGTTTGTTTGACTCGGTGCATCAACAGCCAATCACAAATCACCTTCAACACTTCCTAGCCACGCCCTAGCAACCATTATCAAGCAGCCTAGCAACCATTTACCAAGACCTATATCTCTGCCTCAGAACATTATAGAGGCATGGGGGTTGGTTTATATCATTCATACTGACAAGCAGCCTTTGGAGTATCATCATTGGATGCTGCCAAGCCACGCCATAGCAACCAAACAGAGTACTCTAGCAACCGTTTACCAAGATCTATATCTCTGCATCAGAACATCATACAGACATGGGGGTTGGTTTATATCATTCATACAGACAAGCAGTATCATCATTGGATGCTGCCAAGCCCCCCTAGCAACCAAACAGAGTACCCTAGCAACCGTTTACCAAGACCTATATCTCTGCCTCAGAACATCATAGAGACATGGGGGTTGGTTTATATCATTCATACAGACAAGCAGTATCATTATTGGATGCTGCCAAGCCCCCCTAGCAACCAAACAGAGTACCCTAGCAACCGTGTACCAAGACCTATATCTCTGCTTCGGAACATCGTAGAGACATGGGGGTTGGTTTATATCATTCATACAGACAAGCAGTATCATCATTGGATGCTGCCAAGCCCCCCTAGCAACCAAACAGAGTACCCTAGCAACCATATACCAAGACCTATATCTCTGCCTCAGAACATCATAGAGGCATGGGGGTTGGTTTATATCATTCATACAGACAAGCAGTATCATCATTGGATGCTGCCAAGCCCCCTTAGCAACCAAACCGAGTACCCTAGCAACCACATACCAAGACCTATATCTCTGCCTCAGAAAATCATAGAGACATGGGGGTTGGTTTATATCATTCATACAGACAAGCAGTATCATCATTGGATGCTGCCAAACCCCTCCATAGCAACCAAAAAGAGTACCCTAGCAACCGTTTACCAAGACCTATATCTCTGCCTCAGAACATCCTAGAGACATGGGGGTTGGTTTATATCATTCATACAGACAAGCAGTATCATCATTGGATGCTGCCAAGCCCCTCCATAGCAACCAAACAGAGTACCCTAGCAACCGTTTACAAGGACCTATATATCTGCATCAGAACATCGTAGAGGCATGGGGATTGGGTCTTTTGACTCAGACTGGCAAATAGTCTTTAAATGTCACTCCATAAATTGTATAGCCACTCCATAGCAACCATATAGAGTACCCTAGCAACCGTACAAACACATGAATAGGACATATCTCAGCTCCACAACATCGTACAGACTTGGGGGTGGCCTCTTTTGTTTCGGGTGAGAATCCAGTACACACAACATAGCATCCGAGAGGATTTTTTTGCCACGGCAAGCACCACTCACATTTTCTTCAGGAAATGTACATTCTAGTTAGTGGTGCTTGCGTAGCAAGGCATCACTATTACTATCTTGCCCCAGAACGGTTTTAGTGATGCCTTGCGAAGCAAGGCATCACCATCACTCTCAAACATACTTTTTAGTGGGCCTTGCGAAGCAAGGCATCAATATTGTTATTCTCCATACTTATTAATATTCGTGGAGCTTGTTTAGCAAGGCGTATATATACTATGTAACCCAGGAACGGTTTATTAGTGGTGCTTGCGTAGCAAGGCATCACTATTACTATCTAGCCCCAGAACGAGTTTTAGTGATGCCTTGCGCAGCAAGGCATCACCATCACTCTCAAACATACTTATTAGTGATGCTTGCCAAGCAAGGCATCAATATTGTTATTCTCCATAATTAAAATTATTATTGGGGCTTGCGTAGCAAGCCATAAATATTTAATATCTCACCCCAGAACGGTTTATTAGTGGTGCTTGCGAAGCAAGGCATCACTATTACTATCTTGCCCCAGAACGGTTTTAGTGATGCCTTGCGCAGCAAGGCATCACCATCACTCTCAAACATACTTATTAGTGGGCCTTGCGAAGCAAGGCATCAATATTGTTATTCTCCATACTCATTAATATTCGTGGAGCTTGTTTAGCAAGGCGTATATATACTATGTAACCCAGGAACGGTTCTTATTATTCTTATTATTTCACACAACATTTCGGCGCGCTACTCCTCCCGCACCGTTTGTCACAGACCCATGAATGAGGTGTCAAAACGTGCGGCTTAATCGGGAATGGTGTGCTATATCTTTTCTAAGGGGTCGGGGGTGCGGTGTTCGCCCCAGGGGCGAAAAAGTAGCGAAAAAAATCCCATAGACTTAACATTGCGAAAATTTTTAACGAGTCATAACTCTGAGCGAGGATTTCGTAGAAACTCGTGTGTCACCACATTTGAAGAGGCTGACAGGCCCTGTAAGATGACACATCGCAATGGGGTATAAGTTGTACCCCTGGGGCGCTAGAGCTCCCCAAATTTCCTCAAATTTCCCCATTGACTTATAATGGGGAGGGACGTCCCATAAAACTCATGTGTTTCTCTTACAATGGGAAATTGCATAGGGATTTTGTATTGACCATAGCTCTGGCTCACAGTGTCTCAGAGACAAGGGGGTGGGCTCAATTTACTCAGACAGCCAATCACTATCTCAGGATGATTGTCAACCTTTGAAGCCACGCCCTAGCAACCGTTTAGAGCTCCCTAGCAACTGATGCCATAGACTTCCATTGAAAGAGATCAAAGGGATATCTTTGGATAGAAGTGTCATAGAAACACGAGGGTGGGTTTGTTTGACTCGGGGCATCAACAGCCAATCATCAATCACCGTCAACACTTCCTAGCCACGCCCTAGCAACCATTATCAAGCAGCCTAGCAACCGTTAACCAAGACCTATATCTCTGCCTCAGAACATCATAGAAGCATGGGGGTTGGTTTATATCATTCATACTGACAAGCAGCCTTTGACATATTGTCATTGGATGCTGCCAAGCCACTCCATAGCAACCAAAAAGAGTACCCTAGCAACCGTTTACCAAGACCTATATCTCTGCCTCAGAAAATCATAGAGACATGGGGGTTGGTTTATATCATTCATACAGACAAGCAGTATCATCATTGGATAATGCCAAGCCCCTCCATAGCAACCAAAAAGAGTACCCTAGCAACCGTTTACCAAGACCTATATCTCTGCCTCAGAACATCATAGAGGCATGGGGGTTGGTTTATATCATTCATACAGACAAGCAGTATCATCATTGGATGCTGCCAAGCCCCCCTAGCAACCAAACAGAGTACCCTAGCAACCGTATACCAAGACCTATATCTCTGCTTCGGAACATCGTAGAGACATGGGGGTTGGTTTATATCATTCATACAGACAAGCAGTATCATCATTGGATGCTGCCAAGCCCCCCTAGCAACCAAACAGAGTACCCTAGCAACCGTTTACCAAGACCTATATCTCTGCCTCAGAACATCATAGAGGCATGGGGGTTGGTTTATATCATTCATACAGACAAGCAGTATCATCATTGGATGCTGCCAAGCCCCCCTAGCAACCAAACAGAGTACCCTAGCAACCGTATACCAAGACCTATATCTCTGCTTCAGAACATCATAGAGGCATGGGGGTTGGTTTATATCATTCATACAGACAAGCAGTATCATCATTGGATGCTGCCAAGCCCCCCTAGCAACCAAACAGAGTACCCTAGCAACCGTATACCAAGACCTATATCTCTGCTTCAGAACATCGTAGAGACATGGGGGTTGGTTTATATCATTCATACAGACAAGCAGTATCATCATTGGATGCTGCCAAGCCCCCTTAGCAACCAAACAGAGTACCCTAGCAACCATATACCAAGACCTATATCTCTGCTTCAGAACATCATAGAGACATGGGGGTTGGTTTATATCATTCATACAGACAAGCAGTATCATCATTGGATGCTGCCAAGCCCCCTTAGCAACCAAACAGAGTACCCTAGCAACCATATACCAAGACCTATATCTCTGCCTCAGAACATCATAGAGACATGGGGGTTGGTTTATATCATTCATACAGACAAGCAGTATAACCATTGGATGCTGCCAAGCCCCCCTAGCAACCAAACAGAGTACCCTAGCAACCGTATACCAAGACCTATATCTCTGCTTCGGAACATCGTAGAGACATGGGGGTTGGTTTATATCATTCATACAGACAAGCAGTATCATCATTGGATGCTGCCAAGCCCCCCTAGCAACCAAACAGAGTACCCTAGCAACCGTATACCAAGACCTATATCTCTGCTTCAGAACATCATAGAGGCATGGGGGTTGGTTTATATCATTCATACAGACAAGCAGTATCATCATTGGATGCTGCCAAGCCCCTCCATAGCAACCAAACAGAGTACCCTAGCAACCGTTTACAAGGACCTATATCTCTGCATCAGAACATCGTAGAGGCATGGGGGTTGGGTCTTTTGACTCAGACTGGCAAATAGTCTTTAAATGTCACCCCATAAATTGTATAGCCACTCCATAGCAACCATATAGAGTACCCTAGCAACCGTACAAACACATGAATAGGACATATCTCAGCTCCACAACATCGTACAGACTTGGGGGTGGCCTCTTTTGTTTCGGGTGAGAATCCAGTACACACAACATAGCATCCGAGAGGATTTTTTTGCCACGGCAAGCACCACTCACATTTTCTTCAGGAAATGTACATTCTAGTTTTTTTTATTCTTCTTCTTCTTCTGGCCACTTTTTCGGCGCGCTTCTCCTCCCACAAATTTTGTCACAGACCCATGAATGAGGCGTCAAATCGACCGGCCTATACGGGAATGGTGTGCTATATCTTTTCTAAGGGATCGGGGGTGCGCTGTTCGCCCCAGGGGCGAAAAAGTAACCGAAAAGTCAATGGGATTTAACATTGCGGACACTTTGACCCCTCATAACTCTGAGAGAGGATTTCGGAGAAACTCGTGTGTCACCACATTTGAAGAGGCTGACAGGCCCTGTAAGATGACACATCTCAATGGGGTATAAGTTGTACCCCTGGGGCGCTAGAGCTCCCCAAAATTCATCAAATTTCCCCATTGACTTATAATGGGGAGGGACGTCCCATAAAACGCATGTGTTTCTCTTACTATAGGAAATTGCATAGGGATTTTGTATTGACCATAGCTCTGGCTCACAGTGTCTCAGAGACAAGAGGGTGGGCTCAATTTACTCAGCCAACCAATCACTATCTCAGGATGATTGTCAACCTATGAAGCCACGCCCTAGCAACCATTTAGAGCTCCCTAGCAACTGATCCCATAGACTTCCATTGAAAGAGATCAAAGGGATATCTTTTGATAGAAGTCTCATAGAAACACGAGGGTGGGTTTGTTTGACTCGGGGCATCAACAGCCAATCACAAATCACCTTCAACACTTCCTAGCCACGCCCTAGCAACCATTATCAAGCAGCCTAGCAACCGTTAACCAAGACCGATATCTCTGCCTCAGAACATCATAGAGGCATGGGGGTTGGTTTATATAATTCATACTGACAAGCAGCCTTTAGAGTAATGTCATTGGATGCTGCCAAGCCACTCCATAGCAACCAAAAAGAGTACCCTAGCAACCGTTTACCAAGACCTATATCTCTGCCTCAAAACATCATAGAGACATGGGGGGTGGTTTATATCATTCATACAGACAAGCAGTATCATCATTGGATGCTGCCAAGCCCCCCTAGCAACCAAACAGAGTACCCTAGCAACCGTATACCAAGACCTATATCTCTGCTTCAGAACATCATAGAGGCATGGGGGTTGGTTTATATCATTCATACAGACAAGCAGTATCATCATTGGATGCTGCCAAGCCCCCTTAGCAACCAAACATAGTACCCTAGCAACCATATACCAAGACCTATATCTCTGCTTCAGAACATCATAGAGACATGGGGGTTGGTTTATATCATTCATACAGACAAGCAGTATCATCATTGGATGCTGCCAAGCCCCCTTAGCAACCAAACAGAGTACCCTAGCAACCATATACCAAGACCTATATCTCTGCCTCAGAACATCATAGAGACATGGGGGTTGGTTTATATCATTCATACAGACAAGCAGTATCATCATTGGATGCTGCCAAGCCCCCCTAGCAACCAAACAGAGTACCCTAGCAACCGTATACCAAGACCTATATCTCTGCTTCGGAACATCGTAGAGACATGGGGTTTGGTTTATATCATTCATACAAACAAGCAGTATCATCATTGGATGCTGCCAAGCCCCCCTAGCAACCAAAAAGACTACCCTAGCAACCGTATACCAAGACCTATATCTCTGCTTCAGAACATCATAGAGGCATGGGGGTTGGTTTATATCATTCATACAGACAAGCAGTATCATCATTGGATGCTGCCAAACCCCTCCATAGCAACCAAAGAGAGTACCCTAGCAACCGTTTACCAAGACCTATATCTCTGCCTCAGAACATCCTAGAGACATGGGGGTTGGTTTATATCATTCATACAGACAAGCAGTATCATCATTGGATGCTGCCAAGCCCCCCTAGCAACCAAACAGAGTACCCTAGCAACCGTATACCAAGACCTATGTCTCTGCTTCAGAACATCATAGAGGCATGGGGGTTGGTTTATATCATTCATACAGACAAGCAGTATCATCATTGGATGCTGCCAAGCCCCCCTAGCAACCAAACAGAGTACCCTAGCAACCGTATACCAAGACCTATATCTCTGCTTCAGAACATCGTAGAGACATGGGGCTTGGTTTATATCATTCATACAGACAAGCAGTATCATCATTGGATGCTGCCAAGCCCCCCTAGCAACCAAACAGAGTACCCTAGCAACCGTATACCAACACCTATATCTCTGCTTCGGAACATCGTAGAGACATGGGGGTTGGTTTATATCATTCATACAGACAAGCAGTATCATCATTGGATGCTGCCAAGCCCCCCTAGCAACCAAACAGAGTACCCTAGCAACCGTTTACCAAGACCTATATCTCTGCCTCAGAACATCCTACAGACATGGGGGTTGGTTTATATCATTCATACAGACAAGCAGTATCATCATTGGATGCTGCCAAGCCCCTCCATAGCAACCAAACAGAGTACCCTAGCAACCGTTTACAAGGACCTATATCTCTGCATCAGAACATCGTAGAGGCATGGGGGTTGGGTCTTTTGACTCAGACTGGCAAATAGTCTTTAAATGTCACCCCATAAATTGTATAGCCACTCCATAGCAACCATATAGAGTACCCTAGCAACCGTACAAACACATGAATAGGACATATCTCAGCTCCACAACATCGTACAGACTTGGGGGTGGCCTCTTTTGTTTCGGGTGAGAATCCAGTACACACAACATAGCATCCGAGAGGATTTTTTTGCCACGGCAAGCACCACTCACATTTTCTTCAGGAAATGTACATTCTAGTTATTATAATAATACTTATTATTCTTCTGGACGCTTTTTCGGCGCGCTTCTCCTCCCACAAATTTTGTCACAGACCCATGAATGAGGCGTCAAATCGACCGCCTTATACGGGAATGGTGTGCTATATCTTTTCTAAGGGATCGGGGGTGCGATGTTCGCCCCAGGGGCGAAAAAGTAGCCGAAAAGTCAATGGGATTTAACATTGCGGAAACTTTGACCCCTCATAGCTCCGAGTGAGGATTTCGGAGAAACTCGTGTGTCACCACATTTGAAGAGGCTGGCAGGCCCTGTAAGATGACACATCGCAATGGGGTATAAGTTGTACCCCTGGGGCGCTAGAGCTCCCCAAATTTCCTCAAATTTCCCCATTGACTTATAATGGGGAGGGACGTCCCATTAAACGCATGTGTTTCTCTTACAATGGGAAATTGCATAGGGATTTTGTATTGACCATAGCTCTGGCTCACAGTGTCTCAGAGACAAGGGGGTGGGCTCAATTTACTCAGACAGCCAATCACTATCTCAGGATGATTGTCAACCTATAAAGCCACGCCCTAGCAACCATTTAGAGCTCCCTAGCAACTGATCCCATAGACTTCCATTGAAAGAGATCAAAGGGATATCTTTTGATAGAAGTGTCATAGAAACAAGAGGGTGGGTTTGTTTGACTCGGGGCATCAACAGCCAATCACAAGTCACCTTCAATACTTCCTAGCCATGCCCTAGCAACCATTATCAAGCAGCCTAGCAACCGTTTAGCAAGACCTATATCTCTGCATCAGAACAACATAGAGACATGGGGGTTGTTTTATATCATTAATATTCACAAGCAGCCTTTGGAGTATGATCATTGGCAAATGCCACGCCACTCCATAGCAACCAAACAGAGTACCCTAGCAACCGTTTACCAAGACCTATATCTCTGCATCAGATCATCATAGACACATGGGGGTTGGTTTATATCATTCATACTGACAAGCAGTATCATCATTGGCAGCTGCCAAGCCACTCCATAGCAACCAAACAGAGTACCCTAGCAACCGTTTACCAAGACCTATATCTCTGCATCAGAACATCATAGAGACATGGGGGTTGGGTCTTTTGGCTCATGCTAGCAAACTGGACTTTCAACATGCTACACATGCTAGCACTGAATAGCTACATGCTAATAATGATTAGCTAACAGCTAAATCAGGCTGAGAACATGCTAACAACTCTATAAAAACTCCATAGTAACCATTTGTAACAATTGACAACTGCCTAACAACAACATAGCAACCACCCACAATACCTTAGCAATGCCTAGCAACCGCCCAGAACACCTTAGCAACCGCCTAGCAACGCCCTAGCAACCACCCAAAATACCTTAGTAACCACCTAGCAACCACCCAGAATACCTTAGCAACCGCCTAGCAACACCCTAGCAACCACCCAGAATACCTTAGCAACTGCCTAGCAACCGCCCAGAACACCTTAGCAACCGCCTAGCAACGCCCTAGCAACCACCCAGAATACCTTAGCAACCGCCTAGCAACGCCCTAGCAACCACCCAGAACACCTTAGCAACCGCCTAGCAACGCCCTAGCAACCACCCAGAATACCTTAGCAACCGCCTAGCAACACCATAGCAACCACCCAGAATACCTTAGCAACCGCCTAGCAACCGCCCAGAACACCTTAGCAACCGCCTAGCAACGCCCTAGCAACCACCCAGAATACCTTAGCAACCGCCTAGCAACACCATAGCAACCACCCAGAATACCTTAGCAACCACCTAGCAACACCCTAGCAACCACTCCGAATACCTTAGCAACCGCCTAGCAACGCCCTAGCAACCACCCAGAACACCCTAGCAACCGCCTAGCAACCACCCAGAATACCTTAGCAACCGCCTAGCAACCCCTAGCAACCACCCAGAATACCTTAGCAACCGCCTAGCAACGCACTAGCAACCACCCAGAATACCTTAGCAACCGCCTAGCAACCGCCCAGAACACCTTAGCAACCGCCTAGCAACGCCCTAGCAACCACCCAGAATACCTTAGCAACCGCCTAGCAACACCATAGCAACCACCCAGAATACCTTAGCAACCACCTAGCAACACCCTAGCAACCACTCCGAATACCTTAGCAACCGCCTAGCGACGCCCTAGCAACCACCCAAAACACCCTAGCAACCGCCTAGCAACCACCCAGAATACCTTAGCAACCGCCTAGCAATGCCCTTGCAACCACCCAGAATACCTTAGCAACCGCCTAGCAACCGCCCAGAACACCTTAACAACCGCCTAGCAACGCCCTAGCAACCCAGAACACCTTAGCAACCGTTTACCAAGACCTATATCTCTGCCTCAGAACATCATAGAGACATGGGGGTTGGTTTATATCAGTCATACTGACAAGCAGTATCATCATTGGATGCTGCCAAGCCACTCCATAGCAACCAAAAAGACTATCCTAGCAACCGTATAACAAGACCTATAGCTCTGCATCAGAACATCGTAAAGACATGGGGGTTGGTTTATATCATTCATACTGACAAGCAGTATCATCATTGAATGTTGCCATGCTACTCCATAGCAACCAAAAAGAGTACCCTAGCAACCGTTTACCAAGACCTATATCTCTGCATCACAATATCATACAGACATGGGGGTTGGTTTATATCATTCATTCTGACAAGCAGTATCATCATTGAATGTTGCCAAGCCACTCCATAGCAACCAAACAGAGTACCCTAGCAACCGTTTACAAAGACCTATATCTCAGCCCCAGAACATCCTACAGACATGTTGCTTGTCTTTTTTGCATTATCCGGGTGGCGAGTTTTGCCACGGCAAGCACCACTCACATTTTCTTCAGGAAATGTACATTCTAGTTATAATACTTATTATTCTTCTGGACGCTTTTTCGGCGCGCTTCTCCTCCCACAAATTTTGTCACAGACCCATGAATGAGGCGTCAAATCGACCGCCTTATACGGGAATGGTGTGCTATATCTTTTCTAAGGGATCGGGGGTGCGATGTTCGCCCCAGGGGCGAAAAAGTCGCCGAAAAGTCAATGGGATTTAACATTGCGGAAACTTTGACCCCTCATAGCTCCGAGCGAGGATTTCGGAGAAACTCGTGGTTCACCACATTTGAAGAGGCTGACAGGCCCTGTAAGATGACACATCTCAATGGGGTGTGAGTTGTACCCCTGGGGCGCTAGAGCTCCCCAAATTTCCTCAAATTTCCCCATTGACTTATAATGGGGAGGGACGTCCCATAAAACTCATGTGTTTCTCTTACAATGGGAAATTGCATAGGGATTTTGTATTGACCACAGCTCTGGCTCACAGTGTCTCAGAGACAAGGGGGTGGGCTCAATTTACTCAGCCAACCAATCACCATCTCAGGATGATTGTCAACATATGAAGCCACGCCCTAGCAACCATTTAGAGCTCCCTAGCAACTGATCCCATAGACTTCCATTGAAAGAGATCAAAGGGATATCTTTGGATAGAAGTGTCATAGAAACATGAGGGTGGGTTTCTTTGACTCGGGGCATCAACAGCCAATCACAAATCACCTTCAACTCTTCCTAGCCACGCCCTAGCAACCATTATCAAGCAGCCTAGCAACCGTTAATCACGACCTATATCTCTGCCTCAGAACATCATAGAGGCATGGGGGTTGGTTTATATCATTCATACTGACAAGCAGCCTTTGGAGTATTGTCATTGGATGCTGCCAAGCCACTCCATAGCAACCAAACAGAGTACCTTAGCAACCGTTTACCAAGACCTATATCTCTGCCTCAGAACATCATACAGACATGGGGGTTGGTTTATATCATTCATACTGACAAGCAGTATCATCATTGGATGCTGCCAAGCCCCCCTAGCAACCAAACAGAGTACCCTAGCAACCGTATACCAAGACCTATATCTCTGCTTCAGAACATCGTAGAGACTTGGGGGTTGGTTTATATCATTCATACAGACAAGCAGTATCATCATTGGATGCTGCCAAGCCCCCCTAGCAACCAAACAGAGTACCCTAGCAACCGTATACCAAGACCTATATTTCTGCTTCAGAACATCATAGAGGCATGGGGGTTGGTTTATATCATTCATACAGACAAGCAGTATCATCATTGGATGCTGCCAAGCCCCCCTAGCAACCAAACAGAGTACCCTAGCAACCGTATACCAAGACCTATATCTCTGCTTCGGAACATCGTAGAGACATGGGGGTTGGTTTATATCATTCATACAGACAAGCAGTATCATCATTGGATGCTGCCAAGCCCCCCTAGCAACCAAACAGAGTACCCTAGCAACCGTATACCAAGACCTATATCTCTGCTTCAGAACACCGTAGAGACATGGGGGTTGGTTTATATCATTCATACAGACAAGCAGTATCATCATTGGATGCTGCTAAGCCCCCCTAGCAACCAAACAGAGTACCCTAGCAACCGTATACCAAGACCTATGTCTCTGCTTCAGAACATCATAGAGGCATGGGGGTTGGTTTATATCATTCATACAGACAAGCAGTATCATCATTGGATGCTGCCAAGCCCCCCTAGCAACCAAACAGAGTACCCTAGCAACCGTATACCAAGACCTATATCTCTGCTTCGGAACATCGTAGAGACATGGGGCTTGGTTTATATCATTCATACAGACAAGCAGTATCATCATTCGATGCTGCCAAGCCCCCTTAGCAACCAAACAGAGTACCCTAGCAACCATATACCAAGACCTATATCTCTGCCTCAGAACATCATAGAGACATGGGGGTTGGTTTATATCATTCATACAGACAAGCAGTATCATCATTGGATGCTGCCAAGCCCCCCTAGCAACCAAACAGAGTACCCTAGCAACCGTATACCAAGACCTATATCTCTGCTTCGGAACATCGTAGAGACATGGGGGTTTGTTTATATCATTCATACAGACAAGCAGTATCATCATTGGATGCTGCCAAGCCCCCCTAGCAACCAAACAGAGTACCCTAGCAACCGTATACCAAGACCTATATCTCTGCTTCAGAACATCATAGAGGCATGGGGGTTGGTTTATATCATTCATACAGACAAGCAGTATCATCATTGGATGCTGCCAAACCCCTCCATAGCAACCAAACAGAGTACCCTAGCAACCGTTTACCAAGACCTATATCTCTGCCTCAGAACATCCTAGAGACATGGGGGTTGGTTTATATCATTCATACAGACAAGCAGTATCATCATTGGATGCTGCCAAGCCCCTCCATAGCAACCAAACAGAGTACCCTAGCAACCGTTTACAAGGACCTATATCTCTGCATCAGAACATCGTAGAGGCATGGGGGTTGGGTCTTTTGACTCAGACTGGCAAATAGTCTTTAAATGTCACCCCATAAATTTTATAGCCACTCCATAGCAACCATATAGAGTACCCTAGCAACCGTACAAACACATGAATAGGACATATCTCAGCTCCACAACATCGTACAGACTTGGGGGTGGCCTCTTTTGTTTCGGGTGAGAATCCAGTACACACAACATAGCATCCGAGAGGATTTTTTTGCCACGGCAAGCACCACTCACATTTTCTTCAGGAAATGTACATTCTAGTTAATTATTATTATTATGAATCAGAAGACTTTCAGTCGTTACCACGGCAACGATACGTCACGTTACGAACACGCTTCTTACCCATAATCACATCACAGCTCTTTTACAACTCATTTCTCCCGCCACATGACTGCAGTAAGTATCTCAACCCAAGGGGTGTTTGTTTGTTAAAAAGCACGCAAAACCTTTGCTGTTATTTCTTTAGTTGTAGCCGAATTTAATCATTTCTGGAGATTGGGTCGAATTTGTTAGTGTTGCGTTATCATTTACACGGCTACCCGCCCAAATGACAGCTGTCCCCGGCTCAGTTGGATTGTGGCACTGCCAGCTACAAAAATCAGCTTAAACTCTCGTATTTGTCCATGTGTTGTGAAGACAACAATTAACAACGTGTTGTTGCAGTGGGTAAAGTTTTATTCAAAGTGCAAAGTAAATGTCAGAAGCGTAACTAAGGAGAATTAACGCTATTAGGGATGGACTTGAATAAAAAGTGGACCTGGATTCTTTCCAGAGGATTTGACTGCTCAGTGCGACTCAATGTCAATGACCGTTCATACCTGATATAATTAATGCATAATTAATCCTGTAACACTATGGGGCCATACTTTTGCCATTTTAGAAGACACTGAAATCATCATGAGATAATAGGGTAATTGTTACGTTAGTTATTTGTGAGATAGCAAGAGATGGCAGTGGATATTATGAGAAGCATTTTATGCAACAGGACAGAAGAAGATCACTGTTTCCATTATTTGTTGGCCTAAATAAAAATAGACTTGTGTAGGTACTTGCTTAGGCCAAGTGAATGTGGTACAAATCTGATATTTGTACAGTAAGGATTGATTTGTATTGTAAGTAGTGGTTGTGAGGTTGTGATTGATAAATATTTAATTAATAATTACAATTACTCTGTCCTAACAATTAAGAAATGCTAATTTACTACAAAGGCTATTCTAATAATCTTTTTGCTTTTTCCTGTTTTACAGCTTTATTGCAACACTTTGACACCAACACACACATATACACACACAAATAAAAACAACGGCACTTTTAAGAGCCAGTCTCTCTTTCTCACTTGTCTCTTTCAATCACTCTCTTTCTCTTATTGTCTCTTTCTTCATTTTGTGTATTGTTTTTATATTGTGTCTGTATTGTATATTTTTGTATGTGATGTCCCTCAATTCTGACGTGAGAGTCTTTGATGATCCCAATGATGCCAGGATCCACATGGCAGCATTAATTAGTGATGCTTATCTCCATGATGCCAGGGTAAGGCTTGTCATGATAAGCAAATACCTAAGTCTGAAAATACTAATTGCTATTGCTGTTTATAGATGTGATGTAAAGGGTTAGTAAGACCCTTTTATGCAACTACTGAATAATGTTCAATTATAAGTTCTGCTGATATAAGTGCTCTGCAAATATATAGGCTGCCATGGCCATGGAAAGACTTGCCTTTCCTAAAAAAAACCAGAGGAAAAGCAGGAAGAGATCCCTCACTAATCCACTGGTCACAGCCAGGCGTGAGAAATGTCGGGAAACACACTGCCCTGGATCAGGTTTGTTCTTTACTAAAACATGATTACTGTATCTAAGAATAAAAATAATTAATTAAATAGTGTTTTGGTGGTTACACATATTATAAAATGATACCACTTTGACAAAATGGTGTTGCAATGTTTGTGAAAACTGTTCTCACTAATATGTAAGATAGTTTAAGAGCATGCGACTGATAATCCTTACTTGTGTTGTATTTTAATAATTTTTTGCTTAGTTTCCCTCCCTCCAGTCCTTATGGAATATTTTCATTTTGAAATGAATTGGTTTCATGTTATATTGATCAAAGTCAAGTCAAGTCAAGTCAAGTCAAGTCAAGTCAACTTTATTTATATAGCGCTTTTAACAATGTAGATTGTTTCAAAGCAGCTTTACAGTGTTAAACAGAAAAATAATGCAGCATAATTTTATTCAGCTGTATAGCCATTCTGGAAAAATTTCAAGTATCATACAGTGACAGTGTGGGCTTTAGATCAATAATTTGATCAGTAATTTAGTTTAAATGGTTAATTTAGTTTATTATTTAGATGTATTTCGATGTTTAGTTGAAAAATTTTGTGTCCCCAACTGAGCACGCCAAGCCAGAGGCAACAGTGGCAAGGAAACCAAAACCCCATTAGGTGACCTTGTAAACTCCACCCACCGGCTCAAGGACGACATCCAGCGGCTGGTTGAAGGAATTCTGTGTGTATGTCTTTTGGCACTTCTGCAAAAATCACTTTAAACCCGCATCGGATCGTGGACGGGGGGGTTGACGGAAGTGGGGGGGTGTGTACTTTTATTTACTTTTGTTTTATACAAAATATTCAATCAACTATCACAAACTATGCATCATTTGAAAGCTAAAACACTCAAGATTCATGTTCTGAACTTGTTTTTGCAATAAATACACCAGAGAGGAAAGGGTTAAATGAAATGCTAAAGGACCGTCCATGTAAACATTAGCATAATATCAGCGTTACTCATCTTTCATCTCCTGTCGTTCAGATCAGATCGGACGAATCCAATAAACACCCGCATACATCTCTGTGTAAGAGTCCATTCTTCAAAATGCATCCCACTTTTTAATCCAAAACAACGAAAAAATAGGGAAAAAACTAAAAATCCTCCGTTGTTTGCAAGAGAGTTTTGAGTTAGCGTGATCAATCATGTCCATTTTCAATGAAATATCGATTCTATTCCGTGTCTGGCAAACTCCCCCTGCTAGAATAGCTTCTCCCACGTGCAATGGTTCAACCCTCGTCTCTCTCCTTCAATCAGAGACTCTTCTGGGATGCATCATATAGAGGAAGTGCCTTACAGGCTTGGTGAGCTGTCAATCATTGCGCCCATGGTTTTCGTTGGATAAAAGCACTCGGTGCCCAGCCAATGCCTTTCCAACAAAGGTTTGATTGATGGACTTAGTAACCAATCAAAAGGCATTATCTTGCGCAGTTTGCGTAAGTAGGCTTTGGTGAATACTGTTTGTGCGCTGGCTGCGCGTTCTCCATGGCGCAACTGCAGTGGAGCGCGCAGACTCTCACTGACGCTTCCCATCAGCTAAATGAGTTTTTTACACTTTGTAATCTCTGTAAATAGTTGCTTTAGTTTTTCAGTAACTGTTTATCCATTATAATTAGTAGTATATTGCAGTTTATTGCAGATTTATTTTAATGAAAAACTACTCTTTACAATAGCAAATGTTCTGAAATAAATGGCCTTTTTGAAATGACGCCTAGACTTTTCTTGACATAAAAGCTCACAGAAGCTACATTACTGAGAGAATCATCCTCATATTTGAATCATGACATGACTAGACATTCAGTTTTATATTTAAGTTATTTTCAGGCTCTTAACATTAAATTATAATATTTTTTTCCCTAAGTGAAAACAAAAAACAAAAAACGTGAGTCACTTACATGTATTTTTACATGTATATTACTCTGTTCCCATATTACTTTGAGTTATTATGACTCTTGGGTAGCAATATTTCAAGTGTCTAGTTTAAAATAAGACCAGGTTTATGAATATAGACCATAGGGTTTAAGAGCTGCAGACATTTTCATTTGGGTATATCGTTTTCAAAGAATTCCTAAAAAATGGGGCGCTTGTTAAGAGGTTAAGATATTAAAATATGAAGATCCAACTTTACTATCTGACTCCATGAATAATTTAATCTGACTCCAATTAGATATGTGATTTCCTTAAATTAGTTACATTTGATCATCATTGGATTAATTGAGATTTAATTTAGATTGTTGATTTTCTTAGTATCTTCTGTGTTTTCAAATCCGTTCATCGAGAGACCCAATATCGCACAGAACATACGCGTCCGGACCGCGCGTTCACGAACACAAAATATTACTTCTTAATTACTCAGAGGAGGTTAGAGTGGATATTTTACCTTTCAGGGGTTGCACATGCTCACTCCACAAAAAGTGTAATTTTATTAATATCTCTGAGCTACCACTTGTTAATCCAGCGATAGACAGAAATCAGAATATCGTGCACGCTGCGCCCATGCTTCAGTCGTGCCGTCATCAGTTTGACCTATCATAACCTTAGATTTTGCGGTAATAAAGGAGTAAACATCGATCCATACTAGGAAAATGATTTCAGAATAATACAAGATAAATCAAGATGAAAATTTATTTCAACCAGGCAAAAACGTCAAATAAAGGAATTAAGAACACTCCATCATACATAATTTTGGTCCGCATACAACATAAAACCCAATTATAAAATCATATAAGAATAGTTGCATACCTGGCAGTAGAGACACACAGCAACAGTGTGGGAAGTTCTGATTACAGATGCTTCCTTGAGTGGTTTCCCACTTCCCCTTATATACTCACTCAGAACAAAAGAACAATAAACATTTAGCACCCAAATATTCATGCAGCTTTTGGGTTGAACTTTTCTCGTGACCAAGTGGTCGCACCTATCCTTGGGGGGATGACAGCAAATGTTTACCAAAAGATCTCTATGAGCATCTCCCACACCCGGAGAACAAGCATTGTTTTCTTTATTTGAACCTGTTCTACTGATGTAGGACTGAAACCTCTTTACCACTCGCACCAAAAGTATTTCTATTGACCATGAAAGAGCCTGCAGGGTCTGTGTAATTTGCATGATTGTGTGAGACCTGAGATAGAGAGGGTGGAAAAAGGTCAGGACCCAGCAGGGAGGGGAGATAAGGTTGAAACAGGTGGGTCCTGCTTTCTCTTGTAGATCTCTTCTTAAGATGAGTGAAGTTTTATTGTCTTTATTGCACCTTAGATCTCTTGAGTTCATTCTTAGGTGAAATCCAAGAGTGTTTGTATTTAACAGGGGGGACATTCTGAGAATGTTCTGGGAACATCAAATTTCCAAATAAAATATGTTACTCATCTAAGGTTGGGCAGTCAATAGGACCAAAATAATAATATTCTAGGTTGGTGTCCTAAAGGTCCTGCAAACCTTATGGGAATGTAGTGTAGAGGGAACGTCCTATAGTAATGATCCCATAAACATTCCCAGAACGTCCTGAATGTCCCCTGAAGGTTTGCCAAATAAAGTCCCCAAACCTTTAAAGAACTCCACAACATTCTGGGAACGTTACTAGGCAATGCCCTTGACACCAGCGTGGACGTTCTAGGAATATTCTAGGAACATCACATTTCCAAACAAAAATGTTACATAACTATTCGTCTAAAGTTGGGCAGTCATTGTCAGAGGTGGACAGTAACGAAGTACATTTACTTGAGTGCTGTACTTAAGTACACTTTTTGAGTATCTGTACTTTACTGAAGTATTATTTTTTAGGGAAACTTTTACTTTAACTTCACTACATTTGAAAGACAAATATCGTACTTTTTACTCCACTACATTTCTATCAAGGTCCTCAAAGTCAAAAGTCGTTTCTGTAGCAGCTTTGCAAGTCAGTGGATGATTTTTTTTCTTCTTTAAGCAAAATGTAAATGTCTGGGAGAAAGAGAAGCATAGACATATGGAAGAATCTGAAGTCTGTTTTTTTGTGCCTCTGAGATGCCAGAGCACGAGCACTGAATAGAGCTTTCTTTCTTTTCGCACTTAAACAGACCAATACACACAAAATGTAAATTTTCATTTTGGAAAGTATTCACATAAACAAAGTTGATTATGTCTTAAGTGAACGTAACAGTTGGGGGAATATCGGATGTGTATCAGTGTGTAGGATTTGTGCATTCTGCCTTAAAGTGACAGCAGCTTTGTAAAAAGCTTTGTAACTTTTAAGTATTTAAATTAGCTCAAGGTGGTCGTATGGAGCATCACAGACTGGCTTAAACCACCATGGCATAGCGTGCATTTATACAACAATGCAACAATAATAAAATAATGCATTGACATAAAAAAGGAAATTTACTTTTGATACTTAAGTACTTTTAAAAGCAAGTACTTCTATACTTTTACTTAAGTAAAAATAGTTTTTAACAACTTTCACTTGTAACGGAGTAATATTTGACCAGTAGTACTTTTACTTTCACTCGAGTAATGGAGTTGTGTACTTTGTCCACCTCTGGTCATTGTTGCTGGTGCAACTGTATCAATATGAACCGAAGTCGGACCCGGAACAAGATGACAGCCCCAACGAAGTTCGACAATTAAGGTTTCTGGCGTTTATAACGTTTCTGAATGGTTGGTTAACGTAATGTCACTTTGATCTTTGTACTGGCAGGGTAGCGTAGTGAGATAAGAATGCTATGTGTTTACTGATGTATAGGTTAGTTAATTGTTACCACGTTAACTTTATCAACAGCGTACACAGTTAGTAATAACACAATAACCATAACGCGTTGTTCATTATAAACGTGTGATTATGAATTATATTGAGAACGTCATACATAGAAAGCATGCCGTAATGAAACTTTAGCCGCATTCATTGTGAAGCGTGCAAGCGATTTGCAAAGATTAATATAAAGGTTAATAAAACATTACACTCACTTCTTCTGGAGGTGCAGCAGGAACACGAATAGTTGGTACCAATCTTTTTTTCAGGAGCAGCTTCTTAGAAAAACCTGCTTTATACAGACCCTCGTTTATAAAGCCGTCTGGTGAGAAATTATTTGTGCAAACATGAAAGCATTGACGTTGATCGGGGGGGAATAATCCCTTCGAAAACAAAACTCAGCCACTGCGTCTTCAGCAGTTCGGATTTAGGAACATCAAAATGCTGCTGTGTTCGTTATTACATCCAAGAACACAACACCACAATCGCTTAGATGGCATTCTGCTCCAGAGTATCAACAATGGCGGACTATGATGACAGCTCGCTCAGGGCGGGTCTGTGTTGAAACGCTGCTGTCAATCAACATTCGTGGGAGGGGCGTCCGACCGTGTGACGTCACATGGTCAGATGGCTCGATTTGAGACAGGGGAAAACATATAAGGAGATTAAAAAAAAACACTGGATGGAGTTTTATCATTATAGGATGGTTGTGTACAGGCACTGCCAACACACATTTCCGTACAATCAACTTGTAAAAGTGCATGTACCATTATATGACCCCTTTAACATCTGCCTGGCAACTACATGATCTTGGTTTTGTAACCTGTAGCCTCCTCATTGTGAATAACTATAGTTCTTTTTTTGTGGTCATGAAAATGAACATTAATAAAATAAATAAAGCCACAATGTGTCACATTTGTTACATAACATTTCTATTCAAAAATTTAATTTACTCTGCTGTTGGAGTTAGCTGACTTCTTTTTTTACTTATAATTTCTCCAGCCTTTGAAAAAATCCTCCCACATGGGACACTTGTTGTCCTCTGCACCCTCCAAAATGCCAGGACGAGCGCTCCTCAAATGGTGCATCAAGGCTAGCTGCCTATCACAATACACACATCTCACTTTATTTGGTGTTTCCAATTGGAAATGGTCCCACACCTCAGATGTACGGCATCTCTTGTAATGGACAATAACAAAGATAACTTCCTGATTAACAACATCCTCATGCTGGGAAAATGTTATATACACAAATGCAAGTTCTTAAAGGTGAAACCACAATTTTATTAATTTCATAATGAGTTTAACTTGTAAGGCTGCTGCCGGCATGTCTGGTCGACTGTTAGATGGAACAAAAGGCCCCCTTGGACATTAACACTTGAACTATCTCCTGCATCGAGAGGGGTCAGTTGAGGTGGCTCGGGCATCTGTTCCGGATGCCTCCTGAGCGCCTTCCCGGGAAGGTGTTTCGGGCATGTCCAACCGGGAGGAGGCCCCGGGGAAGACCTAGGACACGCTGGAGGGACTATGTCTTCCGGCTGGCCTGGGAACGCCTCGGTGTCCCCCCGGAAGAGCTGGAGGAAGTGTCTAGGGAGAGGGAAGTCTGGGCATCTCTGCTTAGACTGCTGCCCCCGCGACCCGGCCCTGGATAAAGCGGAAGAAGATGGATGGATGGATGGAAAGGTTAAGATCAAAGTACACACTGTTCAACAAAGTTTTTTTTTTTTAAATGCCATATATGGTAGGGGTTGATCTTTGAGTACTGTGATTGGATGGCCATAATGGATGATTCAGCTCAATCTTGTGTATAAATCTGAGGCTTCACTCGAGAGTGTTGTGGTACTGCACTGTCTCTGAGTCTGTCTGATCATTCGCACATCACAGGGGTTGAGCCGCCCGTTTACAACTGATCACTGATCGCTTTGAGACTGCAGATAATCTGAAGATTCATCTCTCAATCAGGTCAGAGCTGTAGCAATGCATCACTTCTTTTCCATTGCGTTTTCACTGCTAGCCATTATTGGGCAGCATGTGAGCTCAGCCAGAGAACACAGATCAGTGCTGACTGTGCTGAATGGAGGGATCTGGGGGACTTGGAGGGATGTTAGCATGTGTCCCGATGGAACGTACGCCTATGGGTTTAGTCTGAGGGTAAGTTGGGCATTGACTCTATTTTGCTAATATGTTTGCTAATATGCTAATGTTTCAGTGCGTCAAAGGTTAATTTACTGAAGAGTTGCTGTTAGTTATTTCATTATCTCCAGGAAACTGCACCTGGTTTTTAAAGTGTCTGAGTAAAACTAAAGAGCATGAAGAGAAATGCAGGGTTTCTGTGGGTCTTAAAGTCTTAATTTGACCGTCCACAATTTAAGGCCTTAATGTCTTAAATTGAAGCAGAAACTCTTAAATTCAACATCAGGTCTTTAAATTAGGGCCCTATGATTTCTGTGCAGAAATTTGTGCAGAATGTCAGGGAATTTGTCAAAATTTGATTGAATAAATCAAAAGGAGGTCGGAACACTTGAAGGGACCGTTCACCCAAAAGTTAAATTCTGTCTTCATTTCCTCACCCTAATGTCGTTCTGAACCCGTAAGACTTTCCTTCATCAAATAAAGGATTGAGTCTCTTCAGTCAAATTGGAATAAACCGCTTGATTCCTATGGATTAGTCTTACTATAGCATCAAAATAGTAGTTGCTCTCTTTCCGATTTTATTAAAAATATATTCAATTGTGTTGAGATGTAAGAGTCAGCAAAATTTAATTTACCATAAAATAATTTAACAAATAAAAGTGTATATATATAAAAAAGTTCTTCCTCAGGATTTTTTTGTTCTAGGTCAAATCTTTAAATCAAGACACATTTACTTGACATGCAAAATGAAGACATTAAGTCTTGTTTTCTGAGAAATTGAACATAATTAAGTGATTTTTATGCAAGAACAAATATCTGTCATTAGGTATGGAAATTACTTCCATTGGGATTAAGAGCCCACTGGCACACGTGTTCTTGTTTTAATCACAAAATCATTTTAACAAGATTTCATGAGATTTCTTATCTCAAAACTTTTAAAAATGTTTTTTTGTAAAATAAAATAAGTCATGGAGATCTGTTGGAAATTGTATTTTATTTGACGTCACGAATGCAACTCATTATTGATATATTGACGTATTACGTTCCCTTAAATGTCTTCCCTAAATTTCAATTTTAAACTTAAATGTACCTTCATAAACCAGAAACCCTGTTAATGTTACTATGGGTTGGGTTAGAGTTAACTCTCTTTCAAATTGAAGATCGTCTCAATGTTGTTGTTGTTGTTTTAAGGTGGAATATCCTATTGATGGTGATGATACAGCGCTCAATGGGATCGTCTCGGTTACGGATGTAACCCTCGTTCCCTGAGGAGGGAACAGAGACGTAACGTTAGTGACTAACGAATGGGGGTTTCGCTTAGAAGCCTATCAACTTCGAGTTTAGAGAAAACGCCCAATGGCGTGCCAATGCCATGGGGCATGCGGAATTTGCATACGTAACTCCGCCTCACTGCGTGAGTATATAAGGAAGTACGAGGCAATATCGCATTATGTTACCTGCTTGAGGAGCCAAGACTGAACTCCTGCGTTCCAGCAGCACAGCTGATGTGGCAAGGGGACGTTACGTCTCCGTTCCCTCCTCAGGGAACGAGGGTTACATCCGTAACCGAGACGTTCCCTTTCGTTCAGTCACTACGACGTAACGTTAGTGACTAACGAATGGGGGTCCCAATATAATCCCGCCACTCAGCTGTCTTCCAGCGCCCTGCGTAAGTGTGAGTACCCTGTCGTAAGACTAATACGGACGAAGGACTCCCACTTAACACAGGAATACCAAGGTACACTGGGAAGCATATCCCAGTGAGGGAATGCCAAAATGCCTACCCGTGGGGAGGACTTAAGAGACACATATGACCCGCTAAGGGCTGCATATGGAAGATCTCTAGGGTACCAGCCGAAGGTGGATTTTTAACCCTAGGGGTGGCGGGGACACGCCAAGGGAAGAAACCCGCTCACTGCGGAGACTTACGGTGAAATACACATGTGGGGGTCGCCGGAGGGAACCAAACACATGGGGCACCTGGCCGGACATGAGGGTCTGGGCTCGAAAGGGCAGACAGAACTGATGTCGGCGTCGACAGTGCTGGAGGAGCTCAGGGCTCTCGGGGAGCTCACCTGAGGAAATATCGCACGTATTCAGTCCGTGGAGTGGAGTGGCGAGCAAGCGAAGACACCTGAGCCTGGCCCATCACCGGCCCCTCGGGGGGGCGAGTACATAGTCGGACACTGGCTCCACTCGGAGATTGTAGAATCTGGCGAATGTGTTGGGTGTCGCCCAGCCTGCAGCTCTGCAGATGTCTGCTAGCGAGGCGCCATGCGCTAGAGCCCAAGAGGAGGCCACACTCCGGGTGGAGTGTGCCTTCACACCAAGGGGACATGGTCGACCTTGCTGCTGGTAAGCCAAAGCAATGGTGTCCACTATCCAGTGAGACAGCCTTTGCTTTGAGAGAGCACTTCCCTTCCGCTCTCCACCATAACAGACAAAGAGCTGGTCTGAGGTCCTGAAACACTGCGTCATGTCTACGTAGGCGTGGAGGGCGCGTACTGGACAGAGCAATGCCAAGGCTGGGTCTGCCTCCTCCAAAGGCAGCGCTTGCAGGTTCACCACCTGGTCCTTAAACGGAGTGGTGGGAACCTTGGGCACATATCCAGGCCGGGGTCTCAGGATCACGTGAGAGTTAGCCGGCCCGAATTCCAGGCACGCTTTGGAGGTTCCAGAGCTCGGGACGCGGGTGCCATAGGGTGCCCCGTCTCTGAGTAAGGAGGTCCGGTCTCAGAGGAATAGGCCAGGGAGGGGCTGTCGCAAGGAGTACGAGTTCGGGGAACCAGGTCCGGCCGTGCCAGTACGGGGCGACCAAAAGGACCTGCTCCTTGTCCTCCCTGATCTTGCACAGGAGCTGTGCGAGTAGGCTCACTGGGGGGAACGCATATTTGCGTAGGCCCCGCGGCCAGCTGTGCGCCAGTGCATCCGTGCCGAGCGTGCCCTCTGCAGAGGGAAGAGTCGTGGGAGGCAAACAGATCTACCTGTGCGTCGCCGAACTGTTCCCAAATCAGCTGAACCGTCTGGGGATGGAGTCTCCATTCTCTCGGGAGAGGCTGAAACCGCGAGAGCTCGTCGGCTGCGTGGTTCAGGACTCCCGGAATATGGACAGCACGAAGGGACCTCAGGCGCTTCTGACTCCATAGAATGAGATGCCGGGCGAGTTGAGACATACGGCGGGAGCGTAGACCGCCCTGGTGGTTGATGTACGCTACTACGGCCGTGTTGTCTGTCCGGACAAGCACATGTTGGTCCCTCAGCAGCGCTCACAAGCGGTGCAGGGCAAACCGTACTGCCAGCAACTCGAGGCAATTGACATGCAGGAGGCGCTGGGGTCCTGTCCAGGAGCCCGCGGCTGCTTGTCCATTGCACATGGCACCCCAGCCCGTGGCAGAGGCATCCGTCGATACGACAACATGCCTGGAAACTCGTTCTAAGGGCACACCGGCCCGAAGAAAACTGAGGTTCGACCACGGGCTGAGCGTCTGTAAGCAGGCCCGAGTCACTTGGATCCGGAGCGTGCCAGACTGCCATGCCCATCTCGGGACTCGATCGCGAAGCCAGTGCTGAAGCGGTCTCATATGAAGCAATCCGAGCGGCGTTACCGCGGCTGCAGATGCCATATGCCCCAGGAGCCTCTGAAATAGTTTCAGTGGAACCGCACTCTTGCTCTCGATTTGACGGAGGCAAGTCAGCAGAGACTGCGCGCGCTCGCTCGAAAGCTGCTTGTACATGGTGACCGAGTCGATCTCCATACCGAGAAAAGAGATCCTCTGCACGGGGCAAAGTTTGCTCTTTTCCCAGTTGACCCGAAGGCCCAGACGGGCTAAATGGTGGAGAACCAGATCTCTGTGTCCGCAAACCTGCTCTCGAGAGTGGCCCAGTATGAGCCAGTCGTCGAGGTAGTTCAGGATGCGAACCCCGTGCTGCCGAAGGGGCGCAAGGGCTGCCTCTGCGATCTTCGTGAAGACGCGAGGGGACAGAGATAGCCCGAATGGGAGAACCGCGTACTGATATGCCCGCCCCTCGAAAGCAAACCGTAGGAACGGTCTGTGTCGAGGAAGGATGGAGACATGGAAGTAGGCGTCCTTCAGGTCGATCGCTGCAAACCAATCGAGAGGACGAACGCATTGGAAAAGGCGTTTCGCAGTCAACATCTTGAACGGAAGCCGGTGAAGGGATCGGTTCAAGATGCGAAGGTCCAGGATTGGTCGTAACCCACCGGTTTTCTTGGGTACAATGAAGTAGGGGCTGTAGAACCCCGACCTTATTTCGGCTGGAGGGACAGGCTCGATCGCACCCTTCGCCAGTAGAGTGGCAATCTCCGCACGCATGACGGGGGCATGGGCCCCGGTCACGGTATAGCGGACTCCCCTGTAACGGGGAGGAGCCTGCGCGAACTGAATCGCGAAGCCGAGCCTGACGGTCTGGGCAACCCATCGGGACAGCCCCGGAAGCTGAAGCCAAATTTCCAGAGACTGCACCAACGGGGTCATACGGACGGCAGACGTACCCTGGGTGGGGCAGCGAGGCAGCGTTACCGGCCCGGACAGGGGAGGCTGTTGGGCGTCCCGGGGTCGGGGCACGGTTAACGGCTGCGCCCTGACCGAGGAGACCAGGGAAGGACTCGCGTTCCGCTGGGGTCTGCTCTGCCAGGGGGCTGGCGACAGAGAGGGACGAGAGTGGCGAGACCCGAGGGTGGCGCACACTGCCGTCACCGATCTCTGGGGGCTCAGGGATGGGATTGTCAGTTCTTTCTTTAACCACATTAGGGTGCTGCTGACCCGGGGGCCAGCAGCTGAACAAAAGATTCTCCCCCGGCCCTCCACCGGGGGAAGGAGCGGCCCTGCCGCCGTCTCCTGGAAAGAACTGCCCATCCCTGAGCCGTCCGCATCAGGAGCGCCGCTTAGCCTGGCGTTTCTTCGCGGGCTGCGGGGCTGGAGCGGACGGGGACGCCTTCCTGCGGCTACCTCTGCGCGGCCCGGGTGGAGGCTGCTGCTTGGGTGGCGCAGAGGTAGAGGGAGCCGCAGGAGGGCGTCCTCGGCGGCGAGCAGGCTGAGGCACCTGCGCGGGCGGTTGGGTGGAGGCAGCAGCTGACCGCCGGGGCAGGATATGTTTTATAGCCTCAGTCTGCTTCTGAGCGGCCGAGAACTGTTGGGCGAAGCTCTCGACCGCTCCGCCGAATAGCCCATCCTGGGATATGGGGGCGTTGAGGAAACGGGTTCGCTCGGCGTTGCGCATATCGGCCAGGGAGAGCCATAGGTGTCGCTCCTGGACCACATTTGTGGACATCACCTGACCCAGGGAGCGTGCGGTCACCTTCGTCGCCCGGAGAGCGAGGTCGGTGGCGGCACGCAACTCATTGCTTGGTAAGCCTGAAGAGTTGCCATGGTATGTAAAGAAGCGGCGGCCTGCCCCGCAGCTCTATAGGACTTCGCCACCAGGGATGACAAAAACCTACAGGCTTTGGAGGGGTGCTTTGGGTCATCACGCCAGGACGAAGCGCTCTGTGGACACAGTTGCATCGCAACAGAACGTTCGACTGGGGGGACCCCAGTGTACCCATGAGCCGCGGCTCCATCGAGGGAGGTGAAGGCGGAAGAGTTCGCCAAACGTTCACGGCAAGACAACGGGGACTTCCAGGAACGCGCGACCTCTTCATGCACCTCGGGGAAGAAAGGTATTGGAGGAGCGGCCGGACGGGTGTCCGGGCGCGCCGCCCCAAAAAACCAATCATCCAACCGCGAACGCTCGGGCTGAGGCGGAGGGTTCCACTCCAGTCCAAGCGCTGCGGCGGACCAAGACAGCATGGCTGTCAATTCTGGGTCCGACTCGGGCAATGCTGGCGCACCCGAAGGTGGCAGCACAGCCGAATCATCATCCTCAGATGACTCCAGCCCACCTTGTGATGTGGCGATAGACATCACTTCCTCTTCCGCCGTGCCAAGCGCCACAGTCGGGACAGCAGGAGCCGGCCCTGATGTAGACGCCTGAGCACGGGCCGGGTCAGGTGCTTGAGAGGGGGGTGTGGGCCGAGGAACTAGCGTCGGAGCTTTGTTCCACACCGTCACCCTCAGATCACCCTGGCCACCAGCCAAAGTGCCGCCTCCGGGGGAGACCGCAGATTGGGGGGTGGCAGAGGGGACTCTCGTTCCGGCATCAGCACGAAACTCACGGAGTCTTGATCGAAGCACCGAGATGGCCAGGTTCCCGCAGAGGGAACATGAGTCATCCACAAGCGCTGCCTGAGCGTGCTGAAAGCCCAAACACGTCACGCAGCGCTCATGCCCGTCGAAAGAAAAAAGGGATCTACCGCACCCAGAAGTGCACGGACGAAACATCCTGAAAAGGACGTGTCACGTGCAAGCTCTTTTTGTGAGAGGAAACTTTTGCAGTCGATGCCGAAGCGCCCAGGGAAACACACACCAGCTGTCAGGCGGACCACTGCACAGATCAGCAGGCAGGAAGTATGCGATCACTGGAACGCGCCGTCACACCAACACCGACTGGAAAGCTGCTCGTCTCGAAGAAGCTGACAGAGTCTCAGAAGGCTGTAGGAGTGAAGAGGTAGGTACTCTTGGCTCCGAAAGCAGAAACATAATGCGATATTGCCTCGTACTTCCTTATATACTCACGCAGTGAGGCGGAGTTACGTATGCAAATTCCGCATGCCCCATGGCATTGGCACGCCATTGGGCGTTTTCTCTAAACTCGAAGTTGATAGGCTTCTAAGCGAAGCCCCAGGACTCATGAAGCCCCAGGACGCATGCGCGAGAATATGACGCAAACCGGCGTTCGGACACGTGACCCAGAAGCGAGGACGAGATGTGTTTACAACGAGCAGAGGAAGACGCACCGTATCTAAGCTGTTGAATTCTACATTGATCGTGCTTTAGGTCTCGGCGTAGAGCTCAAAATGGGACTAAAGTGTGTATTTCATGGATTCCAGAACGCCGGTTTGCGTCATATTTTCGCGCATGCGTCGTGGGGCTTCATGAGTTCACGGCAGAGGAAGACAGAACTTGTAGAATAAAGTCGTTATTTTGATTTTTTTTTCGCTCAAAAACTATTGTCGTCGCTTCATAACATTATTGTAGAGCCACTGTAGTGAGATGGACTTTGTAACAGCGTTTTTAGTGCCTTTTATGGGTCTTGTGAGTTTGAATGTCCTGAATCCCTATGGAAGCCTGTCTGAAGCCTTACTCAGCATCAGCTTTCAACAAAAATATCTTCATTTGTGTTCCGAAGATGAACGAATGCCTTACGGGTGTCGAACGACATGAGGGTGAGTAATTAATGACATTTTAATTTTTGGGTGAACTAACCCTTTAAGTGTTTAAGCTAGAGAAGTAAATTGAGGATTTTGATTTGATCAAGAAACCTCTGTGTCTTTTCTTCAGCTGGGGTCAGTGGACAGATGTCAAATATTGTCCTTCTGGATATTTGAGCACTTTCCAGCTGAGAGTCCAATCTGACCAAGGAAAGGGAGATGACTCGGCCGCAAACAACATCAGGTGAGCATGTGGTGCTATAAGTCATCCTGGTTTTATTTTGTTATTTAAGGACTCGGATTTCCCTCATCATGCGGTTTGTGTTTGTGATTAAGCCGAATACAAGAGGCTGCAGGCGATCACGTGACTGACATTCTATCCAACGGCACAATTACATATTGCATCATAATATTGTCGCATCTGAATTTTTTCCAGGTTCAGATGCAGTAATGGTTTTGTGCTGGAGGGTGATGGCACATTCTGGGGTGCCTGGGGCAAATGGAGCCCAACGTGTGAGGGAAGAGGAATCTGCGGCATCAGCGCGAATATAGAAGAGCCACAGGGAGATGGAGATGACTCCGCTCTCAATGATGTTAACATGTACTGCTGTGATTAAGGTGATGTGAATCTCAATCAAACACTCGGACTGACACACACTGCAGATCATCTAAATCTGTGTTTTCTCTTTCAGGTGTATGAGGACGACAAGAACAGCAAGAAGATCAAATGAATTGTAGTAATTGATCATCATACTATGATAAACTAACATGTGAAGTTTTAGTAACTAATTTCGGGAGGAGCACGTCCAGATAATTAAACCTATCTAAACAATGGAGCATGCCAGATAATGTAACCTAATCAAACCCAAGTGGAGCACCCTCAGATAATTAAACCTAATTAAACACAGGTGGAGCACATCAAGCCAATCGATTTAATCAACGATAAGAGGTGTGTGTATATATACAGCATATTCACCTTCTTTCGTTGACCGTTTTTATTTTTAGCATGGACTGCTAGCAAGGTCGCCCTACCCGCCCACGCCGTATAGCTTAAAAATAGCTCAAACAGCTCGAAGCAATTCTACAATGCTAAAATCTTTTCCTTACAGATTTCTAAACCATTTCGGCCGCTTCCATCAGCATTCACGGTAAAATAAATTCAGCTTTTCCCGGATGTAACTGTTAATTGTGTTTGCCACAAATCACAATTGATATGACTTCTAAATTCTAATCGTTGTTCTAAATGCATGTTAATAGCGTGTTGTTCTAGAAAAAATGACGACAGCGTCAACCACGAAAGTGCTCGGACAGTGTAAAGAGTGCACTCCGCAGACTTGCAACAGGGGAAACTACAACAAGCCTTTCTTGCGATCTTGCCGCCTCTGTGTAGCCTATACAGACATAATTTTCACACGCGAGAAGTAGCCTACGTTCATCATGGACACGCACGCGGTAATGAACTATAATTTAAATATACTTGCTGGTAAAGAAATCACTAAAATGATGACAGTACAAAACGGCATATTATGCCAACGATAAGCCACTTGTTGGAACCAGCTGATAATCACTGCTTTGATTCAATACTTCTCAACTTGACGCTCGCTCACATAAGCTCGGTCACACAGGGCTCGACAGTGCGACCATATAGCTACTCACATTTGCACATTTGTGTTGTGGCATTTGCGAACTGCGAAAAAAAAAAAAAAAAAAAAAAGTGTGCGAACTAGTACACTGTATCTTGGAGCACCCATTTCTTTAAATATAGCATCAATACCTTACAGTAGGCTATATTGTATACCATGCTATTAACGATTATTTTATGGCATCTTATATTTTGGGGATAGAAAAACATATCAGGTTACTGCAAACTTCAAAGGCTATTTCAATAAATACATGTGAAACTCACGTTTTAGATTCCGAGCGTTGTACGGGCTTGCACAACTAGGCTTCAGTTCAGAGCAGTTCACAATCAATGAATGGCGCACATCTAACATTATGCCAAGCGAATATTTATGAACAATGACAATGTTTTCTTTATTGTGATTTAATATTGTTTGTTGTATACATGCATAGCTCTTCACACAGAGAGGCCGGAGAGCTGGCCTGAATGGTCGTTGCCAAGTGTAAGCAATCTCACATATCTGAAATTTCATGGAGTTTATTATCCGCGTCGATCCCACGCACACATGGGGCAGTTCGCATACACTCCTGACTGACAACTGCGTTACTGAACAGAAAAAATAAATGGTAAGAGCAACAGAATTTAGAACACATGCAACGTTCACAGCTCGCGCTCCATCTACGGACTGCCCACTCATCAGCGAGTGAGTGAGAGAATGTGTTCCGCCTTAAAGGAGCAGTTTTCAGCGAGGTAAAATATCCGCCTAGGCTGCTTTAGGGACCGTCTGCAAATTCACCACACAGTGCAAAGCGAATCTCAACAAACCATTCAAATTAATTTTTACAGGGCCATGGTAAATGCCTAGCGAGCAAAATTATTTGGCTTTCATGATCCAAAGGTTGTGAATTCCTACTGGCCAGACTGACCTACAGGTGAAATTAACTGGAGTAAGCTCCATGACTATGGATATACGATATCCGCGGTTTTAGGGACTGTCTCTAAAGTTACACATGTTTCTGACTTCAATGGCATTTGAGGAGAATGGCTTTGTCATAGAACCAACTGTGAAGTATTCATCTAGGTGTCAGGTTGATGCACACATTTTAGATTTTTATTTTTAGATTTAATAGAATAAACAAATTACATGAAGATATGGACAATTGTTTCACTGGGCTACTGTATGGGCTCATACATAAAATATACTAGATTTAAAAGTCATAGCTGTTTCCCTAATATGAATGTGGTTCTCCATTGTCCGTCTAACCTTTTCTCCAGTGCAGCAGTGGTGCTGTTCCCTCTGCTCCCGCAGGAATTCAGTTTCTCTGGCTAAATTCTCCCTCTTCTCCCGCAGGAGCTGAGTTTCTCTGGCTAATTTCTCCACTGCCATAGCAGTGCTTCTCCCTCTGAATCCGCAGGAGCTGAGTTTCTCTGGCTAATTTCTCCACTGCCATAGCAGTGCTTCTCCCTCTGATTCCGCAGGAGCTGAGTTTCTCTGGCTAATTTCTCCACTGCCATAGCAGTGCTTCTCCCTCTTCTCCCGCAGGAGCTGAGTTTCTCTGGCTAATTTCTCCACTGCCATAGCAGTGCTTCTCCCTCTTCTCCCGCAGGAGCTGAGTTTCTCTGGCTAATTTCTCCACTGCCATAGCAGTGCTTCTCCCTCTTCTCCCGCAGGAGCTGAGTTTCTCTGGCTAATTTCTCCACTGCCATAGCAGTGCTTCTCCCTCTTCTCCCGCAGGAGCTGAGTTTCTCTGGCTAATTTCTCCACTGCCACAGCAGTGCTTCTCCCTCTGATCCCGCAGGAGCTGAGTTCCCTTTCGAGGGAACTCGCACTGCATCGGAACGACGCTTTGGGGATGCTCCCTTAGCATCAGCGAATCTGAAACCAGAATGCCAACTAGGCCAATCCGATTGGCGTGCGTGATGACGTCATTGTGACGGCATACCCGGAAGTATAAAAGGGGAGCTGGAACGTAATGGCGGTAGTTATTGCTCTTCAGCAAGCGCTATCTGTCAAACTGTCTGTCTATTTACTGTTGTATTGTCAGTGAAAGTGTGTGTGACTGAAAAATGGAAAATGTGAGAGTGTGAGAGAGTTTAAGCAGTGTGTGCATCCTTGCCCTCGCTACATGTCGGGCTCGGATACACACCTGCTTTGTGTGCATTACCTGGGCGTTCAGCATGCTCAAGCGGCTCTCTAGGGAGCCGCTTGTAAGCATTACAAGAAGCTGACGCTCAGGGTGCTCCGCTCTCGGCTGGCCGTGCTCGATGAGGCCGGCCAGCCTCGTGAGCCCCGTGGATCGGTCCCGCATCCGCCGAGGCGGTGCGGCGAGGCTGGTCATGGGGCTCACGGATGGACTGTCAGCGGGACTGGGACTGCTGAGGCATCTTCCCAGTCTTTATCTGACAGTTCAGATGTTCTCCTTCCCCGTGTGAAAGCCCGCGCTGCGGCTTCTTCCCCCGGGGCGGAGGACCCGATGTGTGAGCGGTCTGATTCTGAGGAATTAGACGTGCTCAGCATCGTGGCAGTCAAAGTTATAAGCACTTCTTAAATATGCAAGATTCCATCTCGCGATTGCAGAAAAAAAGGCAGCGCGCAGATTGGGTCTGCATTTAAAGTGAACACACGCGATCGGTGTGCGTGAGATACTGGTTGGCTTAACGGCAAGTCCGTATAGTACGTTAAATCAGTATTGCCTGATATGGCGGCATTTAAGTCTGAGGATTTAAATGAGATATGATCTGACTCTGAGGAGTTAGATATTCAGTCATTCAGACCATGTTTCACCGTATTGTGTGACACTGTTTGGCTTTTTTCTCGAGGGATTAAAACCAAGTGTATTATGACGGCTTGAACCACGTTGCTGAGGCAACGCGGGGTCAATGAGTCCGTATAATACAAATAAAACAGTGTTGTCTGATTAATTACGGCTACATTTAATTCTAAGGAATTAAATAAAATATAATCTGACTTTGAAGAGTTAGATATTTAGCCTATCATTCAGACTATGTTTCACCTTAATTGTGGCTGCATTTAATTCTGAGGAATTAAATTAAAATATTATCTGACTTTGAGGAGTTAGATATATTTTTTATTCAGCCTATTATTCAGATCAGGTTGCACGGGTTTGGTGATTATGATGGCATTTAATTCCGAGGAATTGAGTGTCATGTTATCCGACTTTGATAAGTTGGATACTTTAATTCTGTCACCCAAGCGTGTTTAACTTGTGAACTGGATATTCATCTAAGATGGAGCCCTCCTGAAGTTGATGTCGTTCTCGCCGCCTTGTGGCCTGCGGGACACATCAGTTTCAGGCAATTGCTAATCGCAGTGTCCGCTCTAGTGTTGTGGCCCTGTTGAGCTGCTCCCTTAGATGAGGCCCCTGCTGGCCAGCCCCCTCTCCCGGGTAGGAGCGATCGAGGTCGTCTCCCCTGTGGAGTTTTTCGGGAGTCGATGCTGTGTTCCCGCCGTCTAGTACGCTTCGGGCCACATCGTTTCCCCGTGCACGCGTGCTGCATCAGCCGCCTCTAGCAAGACTTGCGGTGGTCCAGCAAACGCGTACGCACACCGAAAATCTTCCTCGATTTCGCCCTGCCGGTTAGCCGCTTCAGGGGGTCGGGGAGGAGGCTCGGTTGACACCCGAGACCGGCCTCGAGAGGCTGGTTCCCTTAGCAGATTATCTCGGCGCATGGTTATGCCTCCGAATATATCAGCTTGGGGCCTGCGACTGTAGGAAGGGGCATACAGACTGCAGTCCGGTTACCTTCCCCTGAAGTTCAGTGGGGTGGTCTGGACGGCAGTGGTCCCTGGGCAGGTTCGGGTAATGGAACAGGAAGTTCACTCCCTGTTGGTAAGGAGGCCACAGAATGTGCTCCTCCGCCAGACAGGGAGTCCGGGTTCTACAGCCAGTACTTCATAGTTCCTAAGAGGGATGGCGAGTTGCATCCAACTTTAGACCGGAGGTACTTGAATCGTTCTCTGAGGAGATTCAGATTCAAGATGCTTAGCATTTCCTCCATTGTGATTCAGATCCAGTCTGAGGACTGGTCTGTCACGATGGGTCTGAAGAGGACGCATACTTCCCTGTATCCATCCTTCTGTGTCACAGGAAGTTCCTGAGGTTCGCTTTTTGGGGCAAAGCGTACCAATATCGGGTTCTTCCAGGCGGCCTAGCCCTTTGAGACTCTACACGCAGTAGCGTGTTGACGCCTTCTCAGAGAACTGTGTTCCTGGGAGTCGTATGGGATTCTCTGCGTTGTGGGCACAATTGTCTCCCGAACGTATCGAGTCCATACGGGCGGTGGTCTCTAAAATGAAGCTAGGCCACAGCATCACTGTGAAGCAGTTTAAGGTCTGCTGGGGCTCATTGCGGCTGCGTCCAACAGAATATCTCTTGGCCTGCTGCATGAGACCCTTAAAGTGGTAGCTGGGAATCAAGGGGTTTTCCTCGGGGGGAAAACCATTCTGTATGATCAGGGTAACGCGCAGATGCCTTTGTTCCCTAGTCATATGGAAGAAACCTTGGTTTCTGTCCCAGGGGCCAGTGTTGGGAGCGTTCTGTTGCCGGTAATCCGTTTCAACAGGCGCCTCCCTCACTGGCTGGGACGTGGTTATGGGAAGTAAACCAGGTGGCTTTCCTTAAGGGGAAATCCATTCTGTATGATCAGGGTAACGCGCAGTGGCCTTCGTTCCCTAGTCATATGGAAGAAACCTTGGTTTCTGTCCCAAGGGCCAGTGTTGGGAGCGTTCTGTTGCCGGGAGTCCGTTTCAACAGACGCCTCCCTCACTGGCTGGGACGTGGTCATGGCGGCCGCTTTGCGAGAGGTCTGTGGGAGACCAGGCATTTCTCCTGGCACATCTACTGCCTGGAAATGCTGGCGGTCTACAAAGCTCTGAGGAGCTTTTTCCCGGACCTCCGCGGCCACCATGTCCTGATATGGAAGTAAACCAGGTGGCTTTCCTTGAGGGGAAATCCATTCTGTATGACCAGGGTAACGCGCAGTGGCCTTCGTTCCCTAGTCATATGGAAGAAACCTTGGTTTCTGTCCCAAGGGCCAGTGTTGGGAGCGTCCTGTTGCCGGAAATCCGTTTCAACAGACGCCTCCCTCACTGGTTGGGGCACGGCAGGGGGGTTTGAGGTTGCGCCCTCTTTGCAGACTGGCGCATCACATCCTCCTGTGGTCCCAAGGGAAACTGTTGTCCATCAGGGCAATGTATGTCCCGGGGGTCCAAAATCAGGGAGCAGACATCCTGCTGAGGCAGGGGCTGAGGCCCGGGGAGTGGCGACTCCACCCAGAGGTGGTGGAGGCCATATGCAAGAGGTTCGGCCCAGTGGAGGTGGATCTGTTTGTGTCTCGAGAGACGTCCCACTGTCCACTGTGGTTTTCCCTCACGCATCCAGCTCCGCTGGGGCTGGATGCCATGGTTCAGACGTGGCCGAGGCTGCGTCTGTACGCATTTCCCCCGATTGCTCTGCTCCCGGGAGTCCTGGAAAGGGTCCGTCGACAGGGGGTCAGTCTACTTCTGGTAGCACCCCGTTGGCCGACTCGAGTTTGGTTCTCGGATATCATAGCTCTCTATGGGTCTGGCCCCTGAGGGGACCAGGTACATAGAGGCTGGCCTATCGGCGGAGGTGATAGAGACCTTACTCAGTTCCAGGGCTCCGTCTACGAGGAGACTGTACAGCCTCAAGTGGAATGTATTTTCCACTTGGTGCAGAGAGCGTGAGGTGGACCCAGTTAACTGCCCAGTGGCTTCAGTGCTGGAGTTCCTCCAAGATCGCTTCTCTGCAGGGCTTACCCCGTCCACACTCAAGGTGTACGTGGCTGCCATTGCGGCTTTCCACACTCCTATGGGTGATGGGCCTCTGGGTAGGCACCAGCTGGTTGTACAATTCCTCCGTGGGGCTCGGAGGATGAGGCCTGCGGCTCGGTCCAGAGTTCCAACCTGGGACCTGGCAGTGGTTCTCGAAGGATTGGCTGAGGCCCCCTTCGAACCATTGGAGTCGGCTGGACCAAAAAATCTGACCCTTAAGGTGGCTTTTCTCCTTGCCATTACCTCTCTTAGGAGAGTGGGAGATCTCCAGGCCTTGGCGGTAACGCCGACCTGCCTGGAGTTTGCCCCGGGAGGAGTAAAGGCCATCTTACACCCTAGGCCGGGCTACGTGCCTAAGGTGCCTTCCAGGGTGGTCAGGTCATCGGTCCTGCAGGCATTTCATCCTCCGCCTCATGTGACGGCGGAAGAGGGGAGGCTTCACCTACTCTGCCCGGTTAGGGCTCTGAGAGTTTATCTGGCGAAGTCTGCACAGTGGAGGAGATCACAACAACTGTTGGTGTGTTTTGGTTCACCTAAGAAGGGATTGCCTGCGTCTACCCAGACAATCAGTAACTGGATTGTCCAGGCGATTACCATGGCCTACCAGGTGCGCAGTTTGCCTTCACCTGTGGCCGTGAGGGCTCATTCCACCAGAGGCATGGCTTCTTCGGTGGCCCTTCTTTCTGGGGTCCCCTTGCAGGATATCTGCGAGGCGGCCGGGTGGGCTACCCCACACACTTTTATCAGGTTCTATAGCCTGGATCTCCCTACGACGCCTGGTGCTAGGGTGCTCCAGTCCTAGCTGTGCCCGGTCTCCGGCTTCACACTAGGGCAGGTGCTACCCTTCGGTGTGGCCTAGTGGGTACTCGTTCCCCAAAGCGTCGTTCCGATGCAGTGCGAGTTCCCTCGAAAGGGAACTGCTCGGGTTATGTATATAACCCTTGTTCCCTGAGAAGGGGAACGAGCACTGCATCCCGACGCCACACCTCGGCGCGCCTGGAGCGCATGCTTCAGAGCAATTACTACCGCCATTACGTTCCAGCTCCCCTTTTATACTTCCGGGTATGCCGTCACAATGACGTCATCACGCACGCCAATCGGATTGGCCTAGTTGGCATTCTGGTTTCAGATTCGCTGATGCTAAGGGAGCATCCCCAAAGCGTCGTTCCGATGCAGTGCTCGTTCCCCTTCTCAGGGAACAAGGGTTATATACATAACCCGAGCAGTTTCTCTGGCTAATTTCTCCACTGCCATAGCAGTGCTTCTCCCTCTTCTCCCGCAGGAGCTGAGTTTCTCTGGCTAATTTCTCCACTGCCATAGCAGTGCTTCTCCCTCTTCTCCCGCAGGAGCTGAGTTTCTCTGGCTAATTTCTCCACTGCCACAGCAGTGCTTCTCCCTCTGCTCCCACAGGAGCTGAGTTTCTCTGGCTAATTTCTCCACTGCCACAGCAGTGCTTCTCCCTCTGATCCCGCAGGAGCTGAGTTTCTCTGGCTAATTTCTCCACTGCCACAGCAGTGCTTCTCCCTCTGATCCCGCAGGAGCTGAGTTTCTCTGGCTAATTTCTCCACTGCCACAGCAGTGCTTCTCCCTCTGATCCCGCAGGAGCTGAGTTTCTCTGGCTAATTTCTCCACTGCCACAGCAGTGCTTCTCCCTCTGCTCCCACAGGAGCTGAGTTTCTCTGGCTAATTTCTCCACTGCCACAGCAGTGCTTCTCCCTCTGCTCCCGCAGGAGCTGAGTTTCTCTGGCTAATTTCTCCACTGCCATAGTAGTGCTTCTCCCTCTGCTCCCGCAGGAGCCGAGTTTCTCTGGCTAATTTCTCCTCTGCCACAGCAGTGCTGTTCCCTCTGCTCCCACAGGAGATCAGTTTCTCTGGCTATTTTCTCCACTGCCACAGCAGCGCTGTTCCCTCTGCTCTCGCAGGAGCTCAGTTTCTCTGGCTAATTTCTCCTCTGCCACAGCAGTGCTTCTCCCTCTGCTCCCGCAGGAGCCGAGTTTCTCTGGCTAATTTCTCCACTTCTGCAGCAGTGCTTTTCTCTCCCAGAACCTTCCAATCCTATGTGACTGCTTGGAGATGTTTAAAGCATTCCACTTCTCTTATAACATGCATACCCTCAAATTTTCTCTCCTTCAATCAACTCGTTTCCTATCTTAATACCGTTAAGGGCCTCCAAGTATTGCATCTTTAATAATTATTTAATCAACATCATCCTCAATAAACCCGTCTCCAGCATGTTGCCCCCGGTCCCTCGAATATTCCGATCTATTATGACCTCTGAACCGTAAAGCTGCCAGAATAATAATAATAATAATACGCTGTTTGTTAATTGGCCAGAGGAAAACTGGCACCCCGACTGAGCCTGGTTTCTCCCAAGGTTTATTTTTCTCCATTGGGTCACCTAATGGGGTTTTGGTTTCCTTGCCACTGTTGCCTCTGGCTTGGCGTGCTCAGTTGGGGACACAAAATTTTTCAACTAAACATCGAAATAAATCTAATTAATAAACTAAATTAACCATTTAAACTAAATTACTGATCGAATTATTGATCTAAAGCCCACACTGTCACTGTATGATAATTGAAATGAACCGATTACAATGGCTATACAGCTGAATAAAAATTATGCTGCTTGATTTTCCTGTTTAAAAACTGTAAAGCTGCTTTGAAACAATCTACATTGTTAAAAGTGCTATATAAATAAAGTTGACTTGACTTGACTTGACTTTCGGATGCTCCTAGAGCTCTCCTGGTCAAATGCTTATCTTTCCTCTTTTTCTGTCCAGCGAGGGCTCTCCTGGACAAACCTCTACGTTTTCCTTCCACCCGTCTGCCAGCGAGGCTTACCCATCCGATTGCAGTGAGTCTCGATCTCCCGTCGGATGCTGTGAGAGCTCTCCTGCAGGGTGTTTCACATCTCTTTCACTGTACCATTGACCGATAGGACCCACTCACCTGATGCCAGTAAGCCGCTCCAGAGAGAGGCTGGGTGGGCCCCCTCGGTCAGTCTTCCTCTTTAATTAAGACGCTCCGTTTATCGGTTGGTAGGGCTCACCCATCTGACGCCGAGAGTCTAATCTCCCGCCAGATGTGGCTTGAACCCTCCCGATTGGCCGTTTCAAAAAATTACACGCACGTTAAATCTCGTTGCTCCGTCTTTTCCGGCCGGTAGGGTTCTTTCTCGTCTGTTGCAGTGAGCCTGACCCCCCTCAGACGCCGCAAGAGCTTTCCCAATCGGTAATTTGAGGATGCTCCTCATTTATCAGCCGGTAGGATTGTTTCTCATCTGTTGCAGTGAGCCTGGCCCCCCTCAGACGTTGCAAGGACCTTCCCGATCGGTTATTCTAATTCAAGGCTGCTCCTCATTCATCGGCCGGTAGGGCTCGTTTCTCGTCTGTTGCAGTGAGCCAGGCCCCCCTCAGATGTTGCAAGGGCCTTCCCGATCGGTAATTTTAATTTAAGGCTGCTCCTCGTTTATCGGCCGGTAGGGTTGTTTCTCGTCTGTTGCAGTGAGCCTGACCCCCCTCAGACGTCGCAAGAACCTTCCCAATCAGTAATTTTTGAGGATGCTCCTCATTTATAAGCCGGTAGGATGGTTTCTCGTCTGTTGCAGTGAGCCGGGCCCCCCTCAGATGTCGCAAGGGCCTTCCCGATCGGTAATTTTTAATTTAAGACTGCTCCTCGTTTATCGTCCGGTAGGGTTGTTTCTCGTCTGTTGCAGTGAGCCTGACCCCCCTCAGACGTCGCACAAGCTTTCCCAAATCGGTAATTTGTGAGGATGCTCCTCATTTATCAGCCGGTGGGATTTTTTCTCGTCTGTTGCAGTGAGCCGGGCCCCCCTCAGATGTTGCAAGAGCCTTCCCGATCGGTAATTTTAATTTAAGACCGCTCCTCGTTTATCGGCCGGTAGGGTTGTTTCTCGTCTGTTGCAGTGAGCCTGACCCCCCTCAGACGTCGCACGAGCTTTCCCAATCGGTAAATTGTGAGGATGCTCCTCATTTATCAGCCGGTGGGATTGTTTCTCGTCTGTTGCAGTGAGCCGGGCCCCCCTCAGATGTTGTAAGAGCCTTCCCGATCGATCATTCCAAACCAAGGTTGCTCCCAGCACATCGGCCAGTAGGACCCGTTCCGCCCGACGCTGTGAGTTGCTCCCACCAGAGGCAACACGGGCCCTCCTGGTCTAGCAACCAGGCCTATCAAAACGCCAGGCCACCAATTATCTGCGTATTTGGGGGGGGTTTCGTGGTGGCTGTCCGGTTATTTGCATTTTGGGGGATACTCTGGGTTCGGGCCAAAATTCCGAGCCCGGAGCCCTCCCCCGGACAGCACGCCAAATACGCATAATCTTTTACTCCATTTAATTTGATGTACGTGTGAACTCGTGAAGTGAAGTTTTAGTAACTAATTTCGGGAGGAGCACGTCCAGATAATTAAACCTATCTAAACAATGGAGCATGCCAGATAATGTAACCTAATCAAACCCAAGTGGAGCACCCTCAGATAATTAAACCTAATTAAACACAGGTGGAGCACATCAAGCCAATCGATTTAATCAACGATAAGAGGTGTGTGTATATATACAGCATATTCACCTTCTTTCGTTGACCGTTTTTATTTTTAGCATCCCTCCACCACCCCATCTCCTCACTTTGATTTATTAAACTCATTAGACGTCAACACAATCCATAATAAAATACAGTCTAGTTCTAGACTATCTTCATCATGGGGGGGATACTCTGGGTTCGGGCCAAAATTCCGAGCCCGGAGCCCTCCCCCGGACAGCACGCCAAATACGCATAATCTTTTACTCCATTTAATTTGATGTACTTGTGAACTCGTGAAGAACCATGTCATTCAACAGTAAATCTAATGCACAGTCAGCCGGTCATTATCACAAAACAAAGCCTAACTGGATGATCAGGTCATTTACTGTTCATCCCGCCTATTATTGGAGTAAAGACTCCTGAACTTCTGCTGTCAGTCACTGGTGCCAAATATCAGCATTAAAGTCTTTCTAAACAGTGCCTTGTTGTGGTTTCATTGTTTTGCACAACACTTGTACATCAGTAGTGCACGTGACAGATGGTTCATCTAAAGCCACTTCTATTGCATTCAAAGTAATTCTTATCCGTTCATGCATTACCTGGGAATGACCAGCATACTCTACATAAACACTGCATTCAATTAAAGTGTGATATTGACTTGTTACCTTTAATAAAGGTATAATTCTTTCCCCAATTTATTATTATTATTCTTTTTTAGCTTAAATGGCAAAATACAAATTCTGAATTATTTGATGCAACACAAATTCAAACCTCATTCTACACTTAAAAACAACACTATTTTGGTAATCTAGAACAAACACATGTTTGGTTGTTTATTTAACCCAGCATTGTTAATGTTTTGTTTTTTTATTTTATTTCTTTACTATTATAGATTAGATTAGATTAGATTAGATTCAACTTTATTGTCATTACACAAGTACAAGTACAAGGCAACGAAATGCAGTTTAGGTCTAACCAGAAGTGCAATAGCAGCAAGTGCAGGATATACAATGGTTGCGTAAGTGCAGGACATAAAAATGTTCTGAATATATATAAATATGTATAAGTAGAGAGATGGTTATTACTATAAGTAGAACTGAATTTACAGATGAATATATACAGTGAATAAATATACAGATGGCTATTACTATAAACAGAATTTACAGGTGAATATGTACTAGAATATAATATACAGATGGCTATTACTATAAACAGAATTTACAGGTGAATATGTACTATGAATATAATATACAGATGGCTATTACTATAAACAGAATTTACAGGTGACTATGTACTATGAATAAATATACAGACGGTTATTACTTGAACAGAATTTTACAGTTAGAGGTATACAATAATATGTTAGGCTAATATGAGGAATATAGCAGTGGATTAAGTTAGTACAATAAATTATGGACAGAGCTATCCGAAAGAAAGTGTAAAAGTGCAGTGGAAAGTGGTTGCATATTACAGTTAGAAGTACGGTGCAAAATGGTACAAAATACCTCACATCTGCCTTCACTTTGTTATTTGCACTACCGACTGTTTATTACAGTAACAACTGTTTACTTATGCATTCTGCATTCAAGGTGGCAGACACAAACTCGTTTTAGATCGTTTAACAAATAAAAGTAAAAATGAAACCGAAGTCTAATTCAAGTGTAATCGATCAATCTCTGTCTCGTTTAACAGCGCTGATCTCGTGCCGGAGTTTGTGTCTGCCACCTTGAATTAAGATAAATACAGGGTTTCTGTGGGTCTTAAAGTCTTAATTTGACCGTCCACAATTTAAGGCCTCAATGTCTTAAATTGAAGCAGAACGTCTTAAACTCAATGTCTTTAAATTAGGGCCCTATGATTTCTGTGCGGAGAACGTGTAGAATCATTCATTAAAATGGTATTTACAGTATAATGCAGAATATCACAGAATTTTTCAAATTTTGGATGAATAAATTAAAAGTAGGTCAGAACACTTGAAGGGACAGTTGACCCGAAAGTTACAATTCTGTCTTCATTTCACAGCACACATACGACATCAGATAGACGTTCAGATCATGTCTGTATAATATCCGTCAGTTCAGACCCACTTTAGTACATCTTTGGACGTGCAAAACTGGTTCAGTATCTGAACGTCTGACAAGAGACCCTTTTCGGACGTCTATGGACGTGCAAATCGAGTTCAATTTCTGAACATCTGACTAGGACAGCAAAAGGTTCAACCCGGCGCTCAGGTAGAGTTAAATAGTCTGTAATAGGTGCTCTTGGGGTAGGGAAAAATCCAATGACACAAAAAAGGCAGGTCCCAGGCACTCAGTCAGACGTAAAAAGAGGAGAAGTATCGGACTGATACCGAGTATCGGATCGCTGCATTCCTACTTTAAATAGCTCTTGTTATTTTCAAACATGTCACTGCAATTTAGCAACAGTAGAGACTGCATTTTACAACAATCACAGATTGTGCTAAATCTGTTTGGGTTTAGGGAGAAATGACAACGCACTGCTGTGAAGGAAAGAAAGTTGCGCTCAACGGAACACAGGTAGTTTATAAAAGTTTTACCTCATATCTTTTTATAATCCTTGGAAGCCAAAATTGTCTGTTACCCCTTTTCCACCAGCATGAACCGGGTGCTAGTTCAGAGCCAGTGCTAGTGCCAGTTCGGAGTTGGTTCGACTGACGAAGTGGTTTGCCTTTCCTCGGGCTAGAGAGCCGCCACAGAGCCAGGTGTTATGTCACTGTATACGTCTCATCTTTCTCAGCAATGCTAGCGAGGCAGCGGGAAACACACACACACACCAGGCTTGTTCGAGATGCATCAGCGCTGCGCAGACGATCAGCGCACGATATCAAAATACAGCAAGAGTGATTCAAAAGCATAAGAAGTCGTATGCTCTCACTGTACTTTGATGTCATGCGGCGATCGGTCTGCACAGCACCAATGCATCTCGAACAAGCCTTCCATCAACAATTCTATTGATGCTCATGGCTTTACGATCCTCCATCGGCATCAAAACACAGCGAATCCAGGACATTCGTGCAGCTCGCTGTAATTTGTATACATGGACATTACAATAGAGCAGCTATTAGCTCGATTAGCTGCTATTCAAAAATGGCGGTCACAAATTTGTGTTGGTCTTCTTGGTCACAATAACCCCGCCCCCAGCCCCTGACGCATGCGGTTCTTCTAGACCAGCAATGTTTTGGTGCTACTTCTCCTGGTTCAGAGCTGGTGCTTTGGGTGTGGAAAGACAAAGAACCGATTTGAAACTAGGCTCTGGCTCCGAACCAGCACCAGTACTGCCTTGGTGGAAAAGGGGTAAAATAGGAGGATGTTTAAGTGTACCAATTCAAATGAAAAGGGGGATAAGACAAGGGTGTCCTATGTCTGGTCAGTTATATGCTTTGGCAATAGAGCCTCTACTTTGTTTATTAAGAATTATATTAAGAGGTATTTTAGTAAGTGAAAAGCCAGAAGCTGAAGCTATTAAACTTTCAGCTTATGCGGACAATATAACTGTTATGGTTATAAATGCACATGATGTTAAAGTTTTAAAGGAAGCTCTAAAGATTTATGAAGGGGCATCATCAGCCAAACGTAATTGGCAAAAAACAGAGGCTCTATGGTATGGTTCTGAAGGAAGCTCTTTACCTGAACTTCCAGAGAATGTTAAAGGTGAACTATGTAAGATTTTTGCAGTAAAATATCCAAAAACCACTAGGCCAGTGTTGTATATTTTGTTCAGTTGAGTACTTAGAATATCCCAAATGTTTCCAACTATTTGTAAATCGTGAGAAATTGCTATTTTAACCAAGGAACCGGGACATGTGAGCTATGCGTTTGAGGGAGTCGCCTGTCGATTGCGTCATATCTGCATTACCCTCGGTTTCCGGTTTTATTTAGCAGAAACGCTGTACTCTCACTGCAGTTTGAGCAAGTGTCATAGCAGCCGCCGAGCGAACGTCATAACTTCCTTTTCAACACACTCAGATATATTTCACACGACAAAACAGAGTTGCTACCTCATACTCATGACTGGAAAAGAGGAAGTGGCGCTGGCGACCGTGTCATAATAAAAGTCCCGCCGGCGACTATGCCATAATAACAGTCCCGCTCTTTAATCGCTCCTGCGGCCTTGCTCAGCTCCACAACACTCGGTCCTGCTCTGCTTCATACTACAGTAATGTTAATAATCGCATCCATGAACATGATTTCTGCCCAAGTCCTATCCTGACTCTTTTCCACCGACTGTGAGGTGAAGACCACATGTCTCAAGATTCTGCGCTCAAACGTGGCGTCATCAAACTACGCCTTTGTTTTGAACAGGCAACCTCTAGCGGACGGAAAAGTTACATAGTGTAGCTTTAAGTGGGGGAAGTCAGGTATAAAATTCTGTTTATCTAAATTTCCAAGTTTATCTTGGAAAAGATGAATATAGGATGAAGAATTGGGAGAGATTAGTAGAGGGAGTGCATGCAAAGTTGTCTAAATGGAAATGGCTGCTACCCCAGTTATCCTATAGGGGAAGAGTCCTGATAGCCAACAACCTTATAGCTTCCACTCTTTCACTGCATGAAAAGTGGGATTTTCGACCCCGTAAACGCCTGTATACTCCTGGAAATCTTCCTAATTTTCGGCAGTTTTCGACAATTTAGAGGCAGCGAACGTCGCGTTCGTCTGTGCCACAAATTGTTGTAAACGAACCATGACGTAGGTGGAGAGCCCCCCACTGAGGTGCGACGCCTCTAATTTGCATATGAATAGCAGTGAAACCAGAGAGTCAACGGCCAGACTTAAATTTACTCACTCACTATTGGCTGAAGCCACTACATTTAAAAAAGAAAAATCCCTCGTGATTGGTTGGCAGATCACTGCAAACCAATCATTATTGGTCCCCCTGGCTCATTATAAATGTAAACCCCAATAATAATAATAAATATATAATTTATGTTGTAATAATTTGTTTTATATTAATGTTATTGTGCTATGAAGTATTCATACCATCAAGGAATATATGGGAAAATTATACGGACCGTGCCGTTTATTCAAACAAGGGGCTTCATTTATAAGCATACAGCTGTTCATTCAAAGAAAGGGCTTAATTTATAAAACACAGCGGTTTACTCAAAGAAAGAGCTTTATTGTTAAACACACAACTATGTACAGCGCAGCAGTAATGTCTCGTAATGTAATGTAAAGTTCGTCGAGCTCCAGGCTGCGAGAGGGCGGTGGCCGCACAATCCATCCAGACACCCCGTCAACAAAGCCGTCTTCCTCGTCAAACATGAGTTCAATGGTCGCGCACTTCCAAATGTCCACCTCATCCAGCACACTCTCGCTTCCAGCAACTGTAATACAATCCATAAAGACAATATGCAACCTGAAAAATACTCACATTGACAAAAAACGGATCTAATATAATAAATCTTACCCTTTTTCTTCTTGATCGACTCCGAGCTAAACTTCGCAGTTTCCGCCTGCGATGTAAGTTCAGGTTGTTTGTATCTGAAGCTCCGGCGTGTCGATTCATAATACGTCTTACAGGCAGCTGGAAAACAATTACATGAGACTGGTATTAATAAAAACAGTCACGGTAAAATTAAACAAGGAATGAGAAAAACAGAAGTTATACTTAAGTTACACACAATGTCGTCTTGATCAGCGGTTAAATCTGGACTCGCGGAAATCGCTCCAAGCAGATAAGAGCTCACGGCTTCGTTATGAGGCGAGGATAGTCTGTGTAAACAAAATGTGCAGTTTTAAGCTCGGATCTATTAACGCATCCATTTCCTTATACAGCTGAATAAAAGCATATTCTTTAAATCGTAACGTTACATTACCCATGCTGTGGTTCATAGCGCCTGCAGTTTGCCTCAGAGTTGTGAAGACGAAGACAGCCTCCTGAAAATGAGTCGAAAAAGTTTGTCGCGTCCATGCAGAGATTGAGTTGAAGACGGTGTCCTGTCATTGTTGATCGCGAAAAAGGAAAGCAGCAAAAAACATAGGACATGTAAAAAAACAAAAAAGCTTAAAGCTGGTCTTCTACGCGTCATGGCCATGACCTCGACCTCGCACATCATTGGACTAGGGCTCTAATATGGAACGCGCCCGGGGACAAATCTCTTTATACGAAACGCGTGACTTAAGACCGTTTCAACACGCCCTGTTTTCCGCGTCAACGCAGCAATTTTTACGTGTTTCTTTTGTATGTGTAGACACGCACATTCTGGTCGTGTAACAGGCATACACACACAGTCGACGCACAGTTTTAACATGTTAAGAAGACACATTTGAACGTGTTTCTTAACGCGCGCATTCTGTACATGTCGAAGTGTAATTTTTTTTTTTAAAGCAGACTTACCTTTAGATGTAGCCTAGGCTATGTATATTAATATAAGATATTAATTAATTGCTTAACTGACTACTGTGCTAGAGTAAAGTAGCCTAATGTTGCAATGTATATTAAGTAAATGCTTAATATTATACAATTATTATAATTTATCTATATGGGTTATTGTTGGTTTTTTAAAGTTAGGCTATATATAATTTCTAAAAGTATAGGCTAATTTACACAGCACATATTTATAACTGAAAACACACACACACACAACTTTATTCACTTTCACATAATAATGTTTTTGTAATTTGGTGTTTAGTTTGTTGTATAGTTTGTTTATACTGTTCTGTCTCTGTTTTGTTTCCAGGAACATCTGATGAGTGCTATAATAAAATGACTTCATTATATTTAAAATATGTTTTGATATTCATTTTATTTATATTATTAATATTTTATTTACCCATAAACGTGTCTTTAGGAAGCCATAAGTTATAGAGACAAGAATGACTTTTGCCATTTAAATGCCACATTAATTTACTGAGGACCCATACAGCCAATGATCATGTGTGAAAACACTTATACATAAATTGATCACTTAGAAATCAAAACTAAGGTTTGAGAAATAAAGAATATGCATACAACAAAATATTTTTTTTCATAGCAGCTTCAGTAACAAGTTCAAAACAAATTCTGCTGTAAACCGGCTCTAACAAGCCAATATAGTGTCAATATTCAGCTCAAGTGACTTCAGTGTTGATTCAGTTCAGTTGATTTCAGTTCAACTGTAAATTCCTCAGTTGTGCATATTTGTGTGTAGTTAGATATATGCAAAAACAACATTTTTGGAAGAGTTAAAATAGTTTTGCACAAAGTGTTGCTTTTGCAAGAGATGTCTGATGTTTTGTGTGTTTTGTGTGTAGAGTTACAAGAAATGGAGCCATATTTTCAGAAATTGTGTGTAAGCAATTAGATAAAACTGTAAATGAATCCAGTTTATTTTAGTTCAGGACTCATAGTCCAGGTGTTAGTAATCTGTGCTTAATCTTTGTTCCAGGCAACAATTTTTTAACTCACGATTAACTAGATTAAGGCCTACTCTTGGCATAATTTAAACCCTGTCCAGGAAACCACCTCTTGAAAATCTGCATTGATAATTCATAAAATGTGGTGTGAGCTCAATTTAAATGACAATTACAGAAAAACACAATCTGACTTAACTATAAACACACAAACTTGTACTTTTCACATTTATGATTAATAGCCATTTAAAAAATCATTCACAGTGCAGGGTGGAAAAATTAATGTTGGTATGTAAACTGTATGCTTTACTTGATTTATTTGTGTGCTTTGGTTCATTGTCTTGCTGTCTTCACTGCTGTCCTGTATTATTATTTTTTTTTTTACATAACATTGGTTATTGCTAATGACATACAGAAATTGGAAAAAATTGGAGCAAACTGGTTGCCCTAAAAATTTAGTAATGTGAACTAAAACGAGTACATTTAACTTAAATTTAAGTTAACATTTTAACTTAAACTTTAAACTTGTTTTAGTCAAAAAAATTCAGAACCTAGATAAAACTCCCCCTGCTGCTACTCTGATTTGCATTTGTGTAGCTCACAGCTGTTCATTTACATGATAAAGCCTCCCCTAGAATTAAGGGGAGGGGGGGTCATGGGGGGACAACTGCTAAGCAAGGCCCACGTCAATTTACGACAATTTGCGGCAGTTTTCGGTGTTGCGTGCAAATTGCCGTGCACAGTCGTAAACCTGAAGTTTCACGGCAATCTACAGTGTCACATACTGACGAAAATCCCACTTTTCATGCAGTGTTTGGCATAAGTTGATGGTTTTGGATCCTCAAAGAAACATTATTGACGACATCCAAAAGACTCTTGTTAAGTTTTTCTGGTCAGGACAACACTGGCTAAAAGCTGCTGTCCTCTATCTTCCAATTCACGAAGGAGGGCAAGGATTGATTGACATTTTTTCTAGAATTGCTGTTTTCCGTTTGCAAGTGGCACAGGGTCTTTTATACTATCAGCATCAACAGTGGATGGATGTAGCATGTGCCTTGCTGCGAAAAAGCAGAAGAATGGGATTGGATAAGCAATTGTTTGACATGTCCTTAGAAGAATACTTATTTTATCCTTTTCAAGAGGGAAGGATCCATTCAGTGGGTATTTGAAGAGCCTTGAGTTGTTGTGTTCTGCCACTGTTAGGTCGGCAATGTTGAAAGCAGGAATATCCAAATTGCCATCTACGGAGGGGATTGAACTGGATATCTGTAGAAATTGTAGAAATTATAAATTGTAGAATATCTAGAGAAATTGGCACAAAAGGTGGGCTTCAGGTCTGAACGTTGTATCAGGAGGATGCTAAATGACCTTGAGGAGACCCTCCCTGTTCCAATAAGGAATTTCATGAAAGGTTGTGATGCTTGAGATAATGCCCATTTTCCGGAATTGCATGTTTCCATGAAAAAAAAGAAGACTGGCAGGAGGACGACAGAAAATTGCTTTCTATGGATACACACCAGAACTGAATGTTTTTAGTATTTTGAGCAGACAAACACTTTACAGAGCTTGTGTAAAAACCATCAATTACCAACATCTCAAGGATGTAAGAGACATTAAATGGACAACTGTGTTTGAATCAGGCTCTTCCCCGAAAGGTAGCTGGCGGTCCCTGTACAAAACACCCATTGAGAAGAGAGTGGGTGACCTTCAGTGGAGAATTGTACATGGGATTTTAGCTACAAACAGACACAAGGCACGCCTAAATGTCTCAGATGATGAGGGTTGTCCTTTTTGTGGGGTGTGTGAAACGGTTTTTCATCTTTTTATTGAGTGTCCACATTTGGATCAAATTTTGGGTTTACAGTTTTTTTACAATCACTATGATACATTTTTTCAATACTTTTAACAATTTTCCTAAACTCTTAACGCAGTTAGCACAACATCTGTCTGTGTAGGCTATACTATTAACACATTTATTGTTGCTTTTAAACAAAATGCATACAGTTAACACAAATTTAAAATGCTTTAACTTATTTTACGCACAAGCTCAACCAAGACCAAAACACTGGATTTTTACTGCCAAATTTAACAATGCTTTACAGTTTTTTTTTCTCAATCCTTGGGTCACTTTAGCAAAACTCTTCACACAGTTCTTCTAACACACTTTCAGCTTGGCAAAGCAGTTCATTTCACATTCAAAATGCACTACAACCACCAAAACACTTCATTCATGTCTCAAATCAATTCATTCTTCCAGTACTCTAGCAAAGGTTTGACCAACAAACCCACTTTGTCACCCTCAAAACAATGAGCTAAAAAACACTAACAACATGTAGCATTATACTAAACAAGGACACATCTCTGTTTATAATTCACAGCAATATGTTACTTGAATCAATCAGACATGATGCAGAATTCGTCAATATTTTATGTTGTTTATTTATTTTAATTTTTTAATTCCAGTAATTCCAAAATATAAGAATTTGTATACACACCATCCACCATCTACAATGACAATCAGCTGTGGCTGGTCCAAAGGTCCAATTTTTTTTATAGCATTTAATTTTAAGAGTTAAAATATATTTCATTAAAATATTACTGTAGGAATGTAGCAAATTGCTGTCTTATTCAGTTTCGTATTATGTTATTGTTTTGAACATAAGTTTAACAATTTTGAGAACAGTATGTAAGCATGTGCAGATTGGCCTGTACATACAGAGAGTTTTGGCAGTTGTTGTGTCTGAGTGAGAAAAGAATTCATGAAATTTGAGAGATGTAGTCATTGAATGCATTTTGTGCCAAAGCAATGATAATTGATCATCAGTTTAGCCCATGTAGACTTCTGTTGTGCTCACTGTGGGAAGAATTTGGCAAAAGTGACCTAAGTATTGAGAAATGTGTCCTAGCGTCTGTAAAAAACTGTAACACTGTATGTCAGAACAGATAACACCTTGTTCTAAACATAACCTAAAAGGCTAAAATCAAGTAAACAGCTATTTATATTGTGCATTGAAACACAAATATATCCCCTGTATTTTATTCCATTGGTACTGATAAACAGCTGATTGAAGTTGTGAAGTTATGCAAATATATAAATCACAGCTGAGTACCAAGACAAGGGAGAGGAAGATGAGTACCAAGACAAGGGAGAGGAAGATGAGTACCAGGACAAGGGAGAGGAAGATGAGTACCAGGACAAGGGAAAGGAAGAATGAGTACCAAGACAAGGGAAAAAAAGATGAGTACCAGGACAAGGGAGAGGAAGATGAGTATCAGGACAAGGGAGAAGAAGATGAGTACCAGGACAAGGGAGAGGAAGATGAGTACAAGGACAAGGGAGAGGAAGATGAGTACCAGGACAAGGGAGAGTAAATGAGTACCAGGACAAGGGAGAGGAAGATGAGTACCAGGACAAGGGAGAGGAAGATGAGTACCAGGACAAGGGAGAGGAAGAAGAGTACCAGGACAAGGGAGAGGAAGATGATTACCAGGACAAGGGAAAAGAAGATGAGTACCAGGACAAGGGAAAGGAAGATGAGTACCAGGACAAGGGAGAGGAAGATGAGTACCAGGACAAGGGAGAGGAAGAATGAGTACCAAGACAAGGGAAAAGAAGATGAGTACCAGGACAAGGGAGAGGAAGATGAGTACCAGGACAAGGGAGAGGAGGATGAGTACCAGGACAAGGGAGAGGAAGATGTGTACCAGGACAAGGGAGAGGAAGATGATTACCAGGACAAGGGAGAGGAAGATGAGTACCAGGACAAGGGAGAAGAAGATGAGTACCAGGACAAGGGAGAGGAAGATGAGTACCAGGACAAGGGAGAGGAAGATGAGTACCAGGACAAGGGAGAGGAAGATGAGTACCAGGACAAGGGAGAGGAAGATGAGTATCAGGACAAGGAGAGGAAGGTGAGTACCAAGACAAGGGAGAGGAAGATGAGTACCAGGACAAGGGAGAGGAAGATGAGTACCAGGACAAGGGAAAGGAAGAATGAGTACCAAGACAAGGGAAAAAAAGATGAGTACCAGGACAAGGGAGAGGAAGATGAGTACCAGGACAAGGGAGAAGAAGATGAGTACCAGGACAAGGGAGAGGAAGATGAGTACAAGGACAAGGGAGAGGAAGATGAGTACCAGGACAAGGGAGAGTAAATGAGTACCAGGACAAGGGAGAGGAAGATGAGTACCAGGACAAGGGAGAGGAAGATGAGTACCAGGACAAGGGAGAGGAAGATGATTACCAGGACAAGGGAAAAGAAGATGAGTACCAGGACAAGGGAGAGGAAGATGAGTACCAGGACAAGGGAGAGGAAGATGAGTACCAGGACAAGGGAGAGGAAGATGAGTACCAGGACAAGGGAAAGGAAGAATGAGTACCAAGACAAGGGAAAAAAAGATGAGTACCAGGACAAGGGAGAGGAAGATGAGTACCAGGACAAGGGAGAAGAAGATGAGTACCAGGACAAGGGAGAGGAAGATGAGTACAAGGACAAGGGAGAGGAAGATGAGTACCAGGACAAGGGAGAGTAAATGAGTACCAGGACAAGGGAGAGGAAGATGAGTACCAGGACAAGGGAGAGGAAGATGAGTACCAGGGCAAGGGAGAGGAAGAAGAGTACCAGGACAAGGGAGAGGAAGATGATTACCAGGACAAGGGAAAAGAAGATGAGTACCAGGACAAGGGAAAGGAAGATGAGTACCAGGACAAGGGAGAGGAAGATGAGTACCAGGACAAGGGAGAGGAAGAATGAGTACCAAGACAAGGGAAAAGAAGATGAGTACCAGGACAAGGGAGAGGAAGATGAGTACCAGGACAAGGGAGAGGAGGATGAGTACCAGGACAAGGGAGAGGAAGATGTGTACCAGGACAAGGGAGAGGAAGATGATTACCAGGACAAGGGAAAAGAAGATGAGTACCAGGACAAGGGAAAGGAAGATGAGTATCAGGACAAGGGCAAGGGAAAATTTCTGCAGCAAAAGAAACAAAATGCATGCATTTACTAAACCCAACAAAACAAAAATATGGAGTCTTCAAAAGACACACAATCTATGATCAATAAAATATACTGTGTATTGTATAAGGGCAGACCTGACACATCAAATAATGCAGTTTCTGTAATTCCATCTAGCATGAAATTAACCGTTTTGGCAATTGTGTGATGTAGGTGTGTTAGTGTGTTAAGAGTTTGAGAAAATTGTTAAAAGTAAAAAACTGTAATGGAAAGCTGGAGTTTACAGTTTATACAGTTTATTTTTGGTCCCAAATATTCAACAATAGTTGTATTAAATTTATTGTATGGTGCAGCAAAGTTAGCAATTTGGTGTAAAAGAAGAAATAAATTAGAAGGGAGGGAAAGTGTGGACGCTGTTTTGATGATGAGAGGTTTTGTAAACAAGAGACTAATGATGGAATATGCTTATTTTAGTCTCATTAATGATGTTAATTCCTTTTTCATGTGTGGGGAGTTGATGGTTTTATATGTGAAGCTGATGACCAGGGAGGTTTTGTATTTCATTTATGAGTGTTCAAGAGTGTAAATGTAATGTTAATCAACAAAACAAAAAACAAGTGTGTGTGTGTGTGTGTGTGTATATATATATATATATATATATATATAGGTATTTTATGTTTGTATTGATTCATTAAAGAAGACACAAAAGTCTCTCTCTGTTAGGGGTTGTGAAAAATGGCGGCATTACGGGTTCAACTGCCCGGAACGGCTGTAAATGTGTTCCTGATGGATCTATCACGGTTGAAAACTGCTTGACTGCTATTAGTAGTGAAATAGGTGCTCGGAACATATTGTCAGCATTTTTGCCTGTTTTACAGCTGTCGAGTCCTTCTAAAAAGGTAATTCTTTGCAATGTGCCTCCGTTCATCTCCAATGACTCACTTGAGCGATTACTTGGCATCTTGGTAATGATGCCGAATAAAATGATTCCCCTCCGGGTAAAAAATCCTGATTTGAAACATGTGATGTCATTCAGGCGTCAATTGTTCATGATTTTGAATGTCGAATTTCAAAATGTAGACGTTTCAGTGAATCCACAGGGCTTCTGTATGCAATTCCTGGTGTTAATGTTCCCAGTTTCCCCACTGCAGATCCAGTTAAATTAACAGCTTGCGCAGATGATATACGCATAGTTATAAAAGACTCAGAAGATGTTACAAGATTGAAATCTTCTTTCAACTGAATTCAGCAAGCTTCATCTGCATTAACTGGGGGATTTGTGCATCTTTGCTGTTGGGAGACTTTGTTGCTATAAAGTCCTCTGTCTTTATTTTGGGACTAAAAGTTACACCGAAAAGAACTGGGAAGGGCTATCTGATCGGGTGATCTGTAGAATTCAGAAGTGGCGATGGATTCTTCCACAAATCTCCTTTAGAGGGAGATGTTTGGTTATTAACAGCTTGGCAGCTTCGATGATATGGCATAAATGTACTGTGTTGGATCCTCCTGAATAATTAATTATTGGTGGTCAAAAAGATTTTGTAAGGGTTTTTTTTTTTGGGACGGTTGCCATTGGCTTCCTCCAGGTGTTCTTTATCTTCCTGTGGCAGAGGGAGGGCAGGGATTAATGCACTTAGCATCCAACATTTTGGCAATGAGGCTGCATGCACTACAAAAACTCTCAAGAGTATTGGAGGAATTGACAAGTGTAGTGATAGTATAGATGTATATCCAGAAACTAACCACTAGGTGTCAGTATTATTATACTTACCGGCAGAATATACAGAGAGTGAGTTAGACGATCACATGGGTTGTTGCTGTCCCTGCTCGTGACCTGAAAGTGAATTAAAAGATAAGTTTAATTACAAACAGTTTCTTCATTGAAATAAGAAACATTACAACAAGCAGTTATTCTTAATGCAGAAATCCTTTGTGGAGAAGACGCATTTTTTGCCTTTCAGTTTTTATGAATCAGTGTTCAAATCATGGGATTGTTTTAAACTGGTAAGACAAGAGGACGAGCATTATGGTATTGCAGAATCTCTTTTTAAAAAAAACCTTTTTGAAATACCATCTACTGTATCATCATCTATAATTGCCAAATTTTTGAATGCTGGCATTACCAAAGTTATGGAATTGATTGATTTAATGAAAGGCCAGTGGCGAACTGTACATGAACAAGTTGGGATAACTTTGGTTTAGAATTGGGGAGGGATTAATTAGGAATTTTAAGACTTCTTTCCCTATGACGAACTTCTTTTATTAATAATGTTCTTCTGAATGGTTTTATTTCTCAGACATTTCCTGAGTTTAAGGTTGTTCTTAAAGATTGGGAAGTCAAACAAACATTCTGAAAGGTTACGGGGATTTGATTTTTCATTGTATTGAAGAAAGAAAAAAAAAAGTTACATCATGGTTGTGTTAAATCTGTACATTATGGACAATTGAAACAAAAGGTATATCCAACCTGGAAATTACTGTAGAAACCTCCTCTTTCTAAGAGATGTGGGGACCTTCAGTGGAGGTTACTGCATTGCATTGTAGCCTCAAACTCTTTTATTTCAAAGCTTAATGAGACTGTTGTCCTTTTTATAATGCACTTGACACTGTTTTTTATATGTTTAGTGAGTGTTTCATAATCTGCTCATTGTTTGAATTATTGGAGACGATTATTGTAAAATTGGGTTTTTATATACCAATTCACGAGTTCACACTTACATATAATTTATGGAGAGTAGTTTGAATGCGTATTTGGCGTGCTGTCCGGGGGGAGGGCTTCGAGCTCGGAATTTTGGCCCGAACCCAAAGTACCCCCCAAAAATGCTAAGCATAGGACAGCCGCCTGCTAAATACCCCCCAAGAAGAGCCGAGCTTGACGGGCTGGCATTCGTGAAGGGGCTTGATTGCTTGACCGGTAGGCCCTTGAGGGCTGCTGCGGCACATCATGCCGGGGGATTGCCTGCAATAGAAAAAATGTAAAAAGAGAAACATGGGAGAGACAACAGTATTAAAACATTAAAGGTCCCCTTCTTCGTGATCCCATTGTTCAAACTTTAGTTAGTGTGTAATGTTGCTGTTAGAGCATAAATAATACCTGTAAAATTATAAAGCTCAAAGTTCAATGCCAAGCGAGATATTTTATTTAACAGAAATTCCCTTTCAAAGCCTACAGCGAACGGCCGGCTTGGACTACATCCTGGTACTTCCTTCTTTAATTACGTCAGTAGAGCAGTAGAACAGACTAACCTCCGCCCACAAAACTACACGCAAAAAGGGGGCGTGGTCTTGTTGCTGTCCCACGTGGAGAAGAGGACGTGTCGCGTGGAGAAAAGGAAGTGTTGCGTTTGACTGTTTGTCGCCATGTCGTCGAGACGCTGTTATTTTCATCCCGAAGTCAAATCACCTTTGTTTGGCTTTCCCAGGGACGCTGTAGAGATCATTAAGCGCGCATATATCTCCCGTTAAGAGGCGTGACCTTTCCACGTGCGCTAAGCTGCTGTCGAATCACAACACAGGACCGTGCCACGTTCGCTAAGCTGCTGTCAAATCACAACACGGGAAGCGCTGGCACAATCAGAACTCGTTGCGTATTTCTGAAGGAGGGACTTCATAGAATAAAGGAAGTCATCAGCCGTTTTTAGGACAGTGAAAACAGCGGTATACAGATAAGTAAATTGTTTTAAAAATACTGTTTTTTTTTACACACGAAACATGAACACATGTTATATTGCACACTGTAAACACAATCAAAGCTTCAAAAAGACACGAAGAACGGGACCTTTAAACATTTCTTTGCTGCGTGGAAACTTTCCACTCTTTCGTTCTGCGTGGAACTTCCATTCTTTCGTTCTGCGTGGAAACTTTCCACTCTTTCGTTCTGCGTGGAAACTTTCCACTCTTTCGTTCTGCGTGGAAACTTTCCACTCTTTCGTTCTGCGTGGAAACTTTCCACTCTTTCGTTCTGCGTGGAACTTCCACTCTTTCGTTCTGCGTGGAACTTCCACTCTTTCGTTCTGCGTGGAAACTTTCCACTCTTTCGTTCTGCGTGGAAGCTTTCCACTCTTTCGTTCTGCGTGGAAGCTTTCCACACTTTCGTTCTGCGTGGAAACTTTCCACTCTTTCGTTCTGCGTGGAAACTTTCCACTCTTTCGTTCTGCGTGGAAACTTTCCACTCTTTCGTACTGCGTGAAAACTTTCCACTCGTTCGTACTGTGTTGGAAACTTTCCACTCTTTCGTACTGTGTTGGAAACTTTCCACTCTTTCGTACTGTGTTGGAGACTTTCCACTCTTTCGTACTGTGTTGGAAACTTTCCACTCTTTCGTACTGTGTTGGAAACTTTCCACTCTTTCGTACTGCGTGGAAACTTTCCACTCTTTCGTACTGCGTGAAAACTTCCACTCTTTCGTACTGCGTGGAAACTTTCCACTCTTTCGTACTGTGTTGGAAACTTTCCACTCTTTCGTACTGTGTTGGAAACTTTCCACTCTTTCGTTCTGCGTGGAAGCTTTCCACTCTTTCGTTCTGCGTGGAAGCTTTCCACACTTTCGTTCTGCGTGGAAACTTTCCACTCTTTCGTTCTGCGTGGAAACTTTCCACTCTTTCGTTCTGCGTGGAAACTTTCCACTCTTTCGTACTGCGTGAAAACTTTCCACTCGTTCGTACTGTGTTGGAAACTTTCCACTCTTTCGTACTGTGTTGGAAACTTTCCACTCTTTCGTACTGTGTTGGAGACTTTCCACTCTTTCGTACTGTGTTGGAAACTTTCCACTCTTTCGTACTGTGTTGGAAACTTTCCACTCTTTCGTACTGCGTGGAAACTTTCCACTCTTTCGTACTGCGTGAAAACTTCCACTCTTTCGTACTGCGTGGAAACTTTCCACTCTTTCGTACTGTGTTGGAAACTTTCCACTCTTTCGTACTGTGTTGGAAACTTTCCACTCTTTCGTACTGTGTTGGAAACTTTCCACTCTTTCGTACTGTGTTGGAAACTTTCCACTCTTTCGTACTGTGTTGGAAACTTTCCACTCTTTCGTACTGTGTTGGAAACTTTCCACTCTTTCGTACTGTGTTGGAAACTTTCCACTCTTTCGTACGGTGTTGGAAACTTTCCACTCTTTCGTACGGTGTTGGAAACTTTCCACTCTTTTGTACTGTGTTGGAAACTTTCCACTCTTTCGTACTGCGTGGAACTTCCACTCTTTCGTACTGCGTGGAAACTTTCCACTCTTTCGTACTGCGTGGAAACTTTCCACTCTTTCGTACTGCGTGGAAACTTTCCACTCTTTCGTACTGCGTGGAAACTTTCCACTCTTTCATACTGCGTGGAACTTCCACTCTTTCGTACTGCGTGGAAACTTTCCACTCTTTCATACTGCGTGGAACTTCCACTCTTTCATACTGCGTGGAAACTTTCCACTCTTTCATACTGCGTGGAACTTCCACTCTTTCATACTGCGTGGAAACTTTCCACTCTTTCATACTGCGCGGAAACTTTCCACTCTTTCATACTGCGTGGAAACTTTCCACTCTTTCATACTGCGTGGAAACTTTCCACTCTTTTATACTGCGTGGAAACTTTCCACTCTTTCATACTCAAGCTATAGGGAACTTCCCGCTGTACTACTGTTTTACTGGATCCTGAGAACACAAAAGAGAGAGAGAACAGCAACAAAACAAAATATGAGTGTTTGGTCAGGAGATTCTCAGTGTGTACTAGTCAATAAGGGTTTGATGGGCTATTTTGATGTGGAACCGATTGGTCCTGATATAGCTTTGGAAGGCATCGGATGACCATCTCCCGAGAGCTTGGATCTGCTGTTGGGAGAGGCCTTTTTGAGCTGCTGAGGTTGCTGCCCCGATACGGAAGGAGTGGCTTGAAAAGTTCTTTGCTGGGACCCCTGATAGTTGGAGAACGGATTTGAGGTGTTTCTGGAACCAAAACCGTGTCACAGGTTTGTTGGATTCATCTAAAAAGAGGGGTTCCAGGGAAGATTTAGCCTGAGATTTCCTCCATTGAAGATAAGCCAGGACTGACTGGTATGGCTGGATTGGTGATGGAAGATTGAAAATATAGATGAAATGACCTTTTTTGGTTTGGTCGGTCTTGCTTTGCTTAATCAAATATGAGATTGTTTCTTTGTCTAGAACTGATAAGTCTGCGATAGTGGGGTGTATTTTCGGGTCGAATTTGGAAGTGATGGTTAGTTCTGAGCATCTAAGAAAACCGAAAAAAGCTAGGATAAACATAGCATCGAGTGTTCGGGCGGTGTTGGGGGGCTGGTAGCCTGTGCGGAGAGCGTGGATGCATTTGGTGAGGATGTCTAGTGTTATAGGTTGTCTGGTTTCAGTACGGGTGGGCTGGGATTTTTGAATCCCTTTGATCAGGAGGGATGTTTGTGAATTGTTTATCTCATTGGAAGGAGCGCCGTAAATTAGTTTATGGAAAAATTGAATACCGCTTAGGTAACCTTTGATGGACCCTATATGAAGACTCTTCATGGTATTAAGGTAGGAAATGAACGAGGTGATGGAAAGGAGAGAAAAATCGGGGAACTGTATGTTATAGGAAATGTGGAATGCTCTAAAGTTTCTCCAAGCGGTCATGTAGGATTGAAGTGTCCTTGGGGAAACTGCTTGGAGGATGGTGTCGCGGGATGTGTCGAGGAGATGTTTTAAAGGGTGGTTTACGGGAATATCAGTTCCGAATAGAGAGGTACTGGTGTTGGGAATTGGTCCGCCTCTGGAGCCAACGTCCTGAATTTCTGAAACATAAAACGAGACAGGGAATCAGCAATTTGATTTTCCGCTCCAGGGACGTGTTTAGCGATTAAGATAAATTGGTCGCAAGCTGAAATCCATATAAGACGCCTTAGAAGTGGCATCATAGTGAGAGCGTGGGAACGACCTTTATTTATGCACTGTACCGTTGCGTCGTTGTCGCAATGCACTAAAATGCTGCTAGTGGCCCATTCTTTCCCCCATAGAAATGCTGCTACTACTAGGGGGTAAAGTTCAAAGAGCGCCGAAGACTCTGTTGTGTCTTGGAGCTGCGGTGGCCATGAAGAAGCGAACCAACGACCCCGGTAAAATCCCCCGAAACCAATTGAGGGGGCGGCGTCTGTGAACAACTGAATATCGGTGGGAGACGAAACTAGGTTGCTATAGAAAAAGGAAAGGCCGTTCCATTGGTTCAGAAATGTTATCCATAGCCTTAGTTCATCGCGACATGCTTGGTTTATGGATATTAGGTCTTCTAGTGAGTGGACGGAGGACGCGAGCGAGAGAAGATGCGATATGAATGGGCGGCCCTGTGGAATGATGCGCATTGCGAAGTTTAGATGGCCTAGTAGAGATAGAAGTTTGCGTTTTGAACAATTGTGTTTCTCGAGGAGAGTGGAAGAGACGAGAATTATCCTGTCAATTTTCTCTTTGGGTAGAGATGCCTGGAATTTGATTGAATCCAAATTAATTCCGAGGAACTCGATGGAAGTGGCAGGCCCCATAGTTTTCTCTTGTGCTATGGGAATTCCGAGCTCAGAAAAAACGTTTTGGACTGTAAGGATATGCGCGGCTGGGATGGCATCGGGAGGCGAGATTATTAAAAAATCGTCTAGTAGGTGAATGAGGTAAGGAATGGCATAGTTGTTTGACAGAATCCAGCAAACAGCTTCTGATAGCATGTCGAATGTTTTTGGACTGCTCTTGCATCCGAAAGTTAAGCGCACTGCGAAATAGTATTTCTCGAGCCAGCGCACCCCAAATAAGTGCCATGCCTCGGGGTGGATGGGCATTACTTTGAAGGCTGAAGTTATATCTAATTTTGCAAGCCAAGCGCCCCTCCCTGCGATTTTAATCATGTCTATTGCCTGGTCTATGTCGTGATATTTTAGTGAGAATTCGTCGAGAGGGATTAAGCTGTTTATGCTTGGGAACGGAGAATTGTGCGGGGCTGATAGATCTATTATTAAACGTTTTTTACCCGAGAATTTCCTTGTAGCCACTCCAATGGGGCTGATGCGAAAAATATTAAACGGGGGATTGTCGAACGGGCCGATCATAAAGCCTGACTCAACTTCTTTTTTGATAAGGTTTCCTACGACTTCGGGTTCGATGAGGGCAGATTGGAGATTATTACAGATTGTGATTTGGGAAAGTGGGCTTTCTACTCCGGGGTTAAAGCCGTTCTTTAACCCTGACAGCAGATAATTAGTAAATTCGGTATCTGGGTGACGAGCTAGTTCAAATTCCATGCGCAAAATATTTACAGGAGTCGATAAGTAGTTTCTGGATTTTTTATTTACAGCTTTATGCACTGGACATACAATGCGTGCATGTGCACCACCACAGAATTTGCATACGTGCATGTACCGGCAGTGCTGTCTGGCACATTTGCCATTGTTAAAATGGTTGCAGGGCTGCCTGCTTTCCTCGAAGGAGGAGGTTGCTGCGCGAGGCACGTAACTGGTGGATTTGTAGTTTTTTGTTTCCGGGCCGGGTAGAGAGGAAGGTCTGATCTGCGGGCATGATGTCGTAACGTGCATTACTGACCTGCAGACTGCGCAGGAAATGTTTTTACATCCTAAAAACACCCTGCTATGAAGATCCGAATCAAGAGCGCCCCAGTAGGTGCATTGATTCCATTGCGCGATTCGCACGGCACTTTTGGCTGAGAAGAGTTTGTGATATGTATAGAAGTGCCCTCCCCCATAGGACAGCGCAAGCTCAGCTATGATAGCCAGGTAGTCGTTTAGTTCGCGCCGTCTGTGGGGAAAAGCTGAACAAATTATTTCGGTGAAACGGGCCAAAGCAATTGAAAATTCTGCAAAAGAAAGCATTCGGGATGACTGTGAATTTGTGTTTTTCAGTGTGACGGAGAAATCCCCGCAGTCTATTTGGCGAACTGGTTCGGCTGTGGGGAGCATGGAGAGAAGAGATGAAAGGTCTATGTCTGCACCTGCTAGGATCTGTGCGCGGATGTTTTGCGACACTGGTGGTGGCTCCATGGCGAGGGCGTTGGACGGCACGGGCATCTGAGCTGCTGAAAACAGAGAATATGGTGTTTTAGTTTGCATTAGAGAGCTTGTAGGATTGCAAGCCGGGGCTGCAAATGTCGGCGGCGGCCTCACGCTTGTATTACCATCTGTGGCTTGGTATGGAACGTGAGCTGGAGGACAGAAAGAAAAGGGGTGAAATGAAGTGTGGGCTTGTGCTGCAAGCGGAGGTAGGCTTGCGCTTGTTTGCCCTGCTGGAGCTGCAGACCACTGGACCTGGGCGGGGTTATAGCCTGTAGGAAAAAGCGGTTGAACTGGTTGGATCTGTTGTGCTAGTGGAGGTAGCATTGCGCTAGCGTCTGCAGCCGGAGCCATCGGTCCCTGAAAGGAATAAATGTTAGAACCTGGTGGAGCATAGAACTGGGAAACTGTGGGGAGGCCAGTGGGCCCAGCTGCAAAAGGTGCTGCAACGGCAGAAGGCATGGAGAAAGGCCGATCTGCGTCGGGAGGTGTGGAATCTGGGGCGCGGCCCAGACTTGCTGAAGGCCTGTTGGAGCGGCTCAATTGGCGGTGCCGGTCAGATCTTGTGCGAGGAGACGGCGGTGTTACCGGGAGAGGCGAACTTTGAGCTCTGCTGGGTTGGCTCTGCCTACGGGCCTTCTTCGAAGCTGGTGTCGATCCTGGAGAAAGGTTAGTGGGATGCAGAGTAACATAGAGCTCATACAGCTCCGCTTTATTTAGTTTGCGTGAAGCTGGTATGTTTGAGTTCCCCAGAGCTTGCCTCAAACTAGCTACCGTCCATTTCCCGATAGGAGGAATTGTCGGGACGGTCGAGCGGTAGGAAGAGGCTGGGGAGGAATCTGAAAATCTTGCCGGAGGTGGTGAAGGCTGGCCTCGACGTCGTGGCGAGTGTAGGCCCGTTCGAGCGGGCGTGCGACCACGCCCGGAAGCCTGGGGCTCGAGTTCGATGACCGGCGTCGGGCTGATGGTATTGGTGCCGGCGGAATGCGGCGGTGGATCCCTGGGGATGTCGCTTCCGTCATAGGAATGAGGGCTTTGACGATGTGACATGATGCTAGGATGCTGGCAAACAGTCAATGAACAGAGGTAAGACTGCTGCGTGTATATATACCTCTTATTGATGATTAGCTGATTGCTCTCCACCTGTGTCAATTATCTGAACGTAATCCTCCCGAACTTTGTTTATAAAATATCATTAGTCTATATTAGATTGCCGATATAAGAGGTCTTAGCAACAACAGTTTACCCTTGCCAATTTTTAATAGGGCAAGCTAAACTAGCAATTTTTAAGACACATCAGTGTAAAAATCCGGATGAGGATGTAAATATGGTGACCCTATTTAAGTCTCTAGTGAAGTCTCTAGTTAAGTCCACACTAATGTAAACTTCCATCCATTAGCCCAAAAAACGGATACTAACGGCTTGGTCAAAAGGAATTCTGCGTGTAAGCCTTTTCAGCATTTTGGTGAATTTATTTTAATTTATTGAGATCTCGTTTTAAATCTGACTCCATGAATAATTTTATCTGACTCCAATTTTATGTGACTCCATAAAGTGTGTTACATTTAGAGTTTATCAGCTGATTTTACGATTAGTTGCGATTTAATTTAGATCGTTGATTTTCTTAGTATCTTCCTAGTTTTCAAATTCGTTCATCAAGAGACCCAATATCGCACAGAACAGACGCGTCCGGACCGTGCGTTCACGAACACAAAATGTTTACTTCTGATATTAGTCAGAGGATGCAGAGTGGATATTTTACCTTTAAGTGGTGCCCATGCTCACTCAACAAAAAGTGTAATTTTATTAATATCCACGAACTGCAACTTGCTAATCCAGCGATAGTCAGAAATCGGAATATTGTGCACTCTGCGCCCCATGCTTCAGTCGTGCCGTCATCCGTGTGATCTATCATAACACAGGATTTTGTGGTAATAAAGGAGTCTACATCGATCCATACTAGAAAAATTATTTCATAACAATACAAGATAAATCAAGATTAACATTTATTTTGGCCAGACAGTAAAAGTAAACAAGAATCCATGGTACACAACTGATCAGCGGAAAAACATAAACACAATCGCAAAGTAATATGAAAATAATTTCAAAGAGTCATCATGTCTGGCACACTACATGCAATGTGTGTGAGTGCCTCAAAGACACTGACACACACTGCATGGGGGTTCTGGCTACAGAATGTTCCCCCCTTGACAGCTCTGTTACCCTCCCTTAAATACTCCAACTAGAACAAAAGGGTTGTAACTATTTGCAACACAAACACCTGGTTTTGGGGGAGAGGATCAGATATCTCTGAAGAAACCACTCAGAAGGAGAACAGAATTCTCATTAGTTTTCAATCTTTCTAATACTACAAGTGACTGCAGTGAAACTAAGCCATTTTACCATTCGCACCGAGACCTTTAAAAGGACACCTGAAATTGATAAAACAATAGATTTACAAGATACATCATCATTGGTATATCTGCATTTGTTGACTAGAAAACAGGGCAAGGAGAGGGCAAAATGGGGAGGGGGTGAAATGTTTGATCAGGGTGGTGTCACACAGTTTCTGTGAGATTTTCTCTCAAGATTAGTGACTTTTATTGTTCTATTGTTGGAGTGTGGATCTCAGCTTTTGTCTTAGCAGCAAAACCGGTCCTTACACTAACATTTTCCAAAAGTTTTTCATCCACACTGAATCGTAAGTGAACGCCAAATTCAACTTACTGCGCATGCGTAAAACCTCATAAAAGCTCACTGAGATGATACAGACATCATAAAGTTAACACACAAATCTTCTGACAGGAACGATTTTATTTAGCAAAATATCTCACCATTCACTGATGCGCAGCGCTCATCACTGTCACTTTTCACCCAGCTGTCCAACCTCATGAAAGGTCAAAAGTGTAAATAAACATTATCAAGCAAAGCTTTTGGGCAAAGGGCATGTGCTTTTACTGGCAATTCAACCAGGTCAGAGTTTGTCTAAAGTGTCTGTGTGACTTGCACACTCATATTGTTTCAGTGATTGGAACAAAATGGATAAACACTGATGCTTTTGCTAACTAGCTCAAGCTCAGTACCAGCTTAACCCCTTTCCAGACACCCTCCATTTTGGCAAGTGGGGTATAAATGACATACTCAAAATAAAAAGGCTGCTGCTCATAACCAACATACATTCACCTAAAGGATTATTAGGAGCACCACACTAATACTGTGTTTGACTCCCTTTCGCCTTCAGAACTGCCTTAATTCTACGTGCCATTGATTCAACAAGGTGCTGAAAGCATTCTTTAGAAATGTTGGCCCATATTGATAGGAGAGCATCTTACAGTTGATGGAGATTTGTGGGATGCACATCCAGGGCACGAAGCTCCCGTTCCACCACATCCCAAAGATGCTCTATTGGGTTGAGATCTGGGGACTGTGGGGCCATTTTAGTTCAGTGAACTCATTGCCATGTTCAAGAAACCAATTTGAAATGATTGGAGATTTGTGACATGGTGCATTATCCTGCTGGAAGTAGCCATCAGAGCATGGGCGTCGGAAGCAAAAAAAATGTGGGTGGGTCCTCAGAATTCTTTTATTGGAGTAGATGCCAATAAGTACAAATATACTGCTTTGCTTGCTAAGCGCATAAGCGCAAGACAAAATTACGGAAATCGCCATATCATTGAGAGCAGCAGTAGTGTAGGGGTAAGATGCACTGCATCTAGTTTTGACACAAATCGACCCGTGGTTTGACTCCGCCTTTCGCCGAGCTCAATCTTCTCCCTTTTCCCATCACATATCAGATCGGAAAGGCATTTAATTCAATAAAAATGACGAAAATATTAGAAAAGTGGAAATAAAGCATCTAACGTGTTTAATAATAAGTGTTTATCGATTAGGGGTAGGTAAACAGACATGTGCTGAATGTTAGAGATGATAAAAGTGAGTGGATCCAATATCATTGATCGTAAAAAGTGGGTAGGTCTTGTCCCTCCCACATATAATGGTTCCGACGCCCATGCATCAGAGGATGGGTACATGGTGGTCATAAAGGGATGGACATGGTCAGAAACAATGCTCAGGTAGGCCGTGGCATTTAAACCATGCCCAATTGGCACTAAGGGGCCTAAAGTGTGCCAAGAAAACATCCCCCACACCATTACACCACCACCACCAGCCTGCACAGTGGTAACAAGGCATGATGGATCCATGTTCTCATTCTGTTTACGCCAAATTCTGACTCTACCATCTGAATGTCTCAACAGAAATCCAGACTCATCAAACCAGGCAACATTTTTTTGTCTTCAACTGTCCAATTTTGGTGAGCTTGTGCAAATTGTAGCCTCTTTTTCCTATTTGTAGTGGAGATGAGTGGTACCTGTTGAAGAATTCTCTTTCTATAAACATTTCTTCACAAAGGATCATTGATTTCAGAAGAGGCTTTATTCAGATCAATCACAGCAAAGAAGCCGGAGGGCCGTCGGCCAGCGGCCCTCCTGCTACTTGAATTTTCTGTCATATATATACCCTAGTTGTCTTCCTAACATGGTAACTAGAGTGCGGATCGGGCCGCATTTTTCTGTCCGAGCCCGGCCCGCGTCCGACAGAGTAGTAACCGAACCCGACCCGAGCCCGACAGGCATTAAGATATTTATGTCCGAGCCCGACCCGAGCCCGAATGTAGCGCACAGACTCATAGATGTGAAATTGCTGTTTTGTTTTGCACCGGCAGTGATAGGGTTAACAAAGGGAGTTCAGAGGGGCGGAAACAAATCCTGAAGACGGGTGCGCTTGAGTTAAGTGAGAGTGTGTTCATCTTCGTTCTGATTAAAAGTTCGGAAACCTCCCTTGTCTGTCATTCTTCAGACATTACACTATTTTTTTTCTCATACTAATGACGTCATGTACGTTTGTTCGTGTGGAAAGCCCGCTTTTATTAAGCAGCTGTAGGAAGGCAATCTGAAATGATTACAGATGAGCGCATCAGCGCGCACACGGGGAAACAAATACACACGTTAACACGGGGCCAAATCAAATAGCCAATTGTGAAACCAAAATTAAATGAATAAAGGTCTACCAAAATGGCCCAGCTAACAGAACAAAACATCAACGTAACACAAATGCAGCTTATTGAAGTGAAAATCACTCTTACCATTTTTCTCGAAAACTGTATGGCTACTAAACTGCAACATGGGATTTATTTACATAATCCATAGGCTACATCAAAGTTTAGGCTAATCCAGGTTATTATGCAGAAAAAGGATTGCATCAACTGTGGATGGCTTCAAGGCTGTCCTCTGCTCGATGGTCCTGCCAGCAGCGCTGAAGTTGCGCTGCCAGCCACATGTAGCCTAATAATATGCAATATGCACGCACGTTTTGCGAGCTGGTTGCGCGTTGTCACACCTACATAAACAAATTTCCGCGCACAGGAAGACGAATGTTAAGGTAATATTTTTTATTTATTTTAATCACAAAAACATCAAGTTAAAAAGGCCCATTGGCTACCTACATAAGCTGTTTTAAATTTCAGATGTTCAATGCCTTATTACGCTGACGTGACCGAGCCCGACCCGAACCCGAACATTATTTATAAATATCTGTCCGAACCCGGCCCGGCCTGTCGGTTACCGACGGATCCCGTCGGGCTCGGGTCGGGTATCCATCCTCTAATGGTAACAACCACCTGGCTCACATATCACCACATTCTAAGTTCTAATTCTGTTCCTGTCCTTCTAAAGGGCATTCTCAAAGTCAGCACAAATTTAACCATAGTCAGCACCCATTTGACCATGCACACTTGAAACATCATTACACATTTGAACATAATAGTGTCTTTTCATTAGCCTAAAACTGCTAATTATTATACATACCCGGTGGGGTCTTCTGCTGTTGTAGCCCATCCGCCTCAAGGTTGTGCGTGTTGTGGCTTCACAAATGCTTTGCTGCATACCTCGGTTGTAACGAGTGGTTATTTCAGTCAAAGTCGGCCCATTCTCCTCTGACCTCTAGCATCAACAAGGCATTTTGGCCCACAGGACTGCCGCATACTGAATGTTTTTCCCTTTTCACACCATTCTTTGTAAACCCTAGAAATGGTTGTGCGTGAAAATCCCAGTTACTGAGCAGATTGTGAAATACTCAGACCGGCCCGTCTGGCACCAACAACCATGCCACGCTCAAAATTGCTTAAATCACCTTTCTTTCCCATTCTGACATTCAGTTTGGAGTTCAGGAGATTGTCTTGACCAGGGCCACATCCCTAAATGCATTGAAGCAACTGCCATGTGATTGGTTGATTAGATAATTGCATTAATGAGAAATTGAACAGGTGTTCCTAATAATCCTTTAAGTGAGTGTATATTTAGAAAGCCAACACTTGAGAATTTACAGCTCAAGACTGTTATTAATATGGAGATTTATAGGCTTAAACATAAAAACAAAAAAAATATTAAGAATATATTATTAAATGTATAAAAATATTATGTGAATGTAGTATAACAACTTATAATCACAACTTATGTGAATCCACAAGTGTGGTCATGCTTCATTTCAAATCTGAGGATGAAATCGTCTTGGGTTACGTATGTAACCTTTTGTTCCCTGCGAACAGGGAATGAGATGCTGCGTCGGAAAGACGCTACGGGGAACGCCTCAGCGTGACAGGTGTCTGAAGCTACAATCAAATCACAGCAAACTCGTTGACCGATGACAGCCCATGGCCCAGAAGTCTATAAGGGCGCCTTGCCAACACATACACATCATCTCGTCTGAAGGGACTGTTTGGCAGACAGGCCCCGAGGCATAGCAGGAGATGCAGCGTCTCGTTCCCTGTTCTCAGGGAATAGAGGTTATATACGTAACCCAAGACGTTCCCTTTCGAAAGGGAACTCGTGCTGCGTCGGAAAGACGCTACGGGGAACGATATACCAACACCACCATGCTAAGGGAAGTGTCTGCACACTGGCAGTGACAACAGTCAGCACAAGCAAATTCAACTGAAAAACCTGAGCCCTGATTCCCTACGGTCATAGCCCAAGCTATACGCCTAAAGAGGAACCTTAATGCAACTGCATGAGGTCCTATCCAGACTGCTCAAAGGCCCGGGACCAACTACTTCGACAGAAGGGGTCCCTTTAACCCTCTGGAGTCTGAGCTCTTTTGGGGCTAGTTAGTTAGTGAGTTTTTGGTTAGTTAGTTAGTTAACTTTATTGTCCCCAAGGGGAAATTCTGCTTGGGCACAGTGCAGAGTTGGTTCATAAAGATAGACCAGATAACTTAAAACATATTATCTGTATTATCTGCCACAACAATTTATGATTTATTAAACAATTTATGATTTATTACACCAATTTATAAAAAACATGTTTTTACTCCAAACTTACTTTATATCACAAGTTAAATGTTATAAATAGCCAAGCCAACATGGTATAAATAACACAGATAAGCCATATATTGTCGCAATTGTGTGTTTATTATCTTCAAATGTGTCTATCTGCATGTTACAGTGATTTCTGGAAGCTGTTCATGTCAGAGAGTAGGGATGGGCGGATCGATCCTAGAGTATCGATACTTCCGATACTGCCATTGTATCGAAAGTATCGATTCTCACTTTGAAATATCGATTCTACCTGGGATTTATTTTATATGAATATGTTTATAATAGTAGTAGTAGGCCATATAGTATATAAGTTTACTTAAATATGAACGTCAATGGGAACTATTTCTTCTTCCGCATGCATTCATGTGAGCGGTACAGCGGTAAGCGCCACAATCTCTCGAGTGCATTGCTGCGGTCATGACTTGACTAATTGCACTCCAGTTAACAACGATGAAGCTTCATGTGACATTTGTCAACAAATAATTCGCCATTGTGGCAATACCACAAAGTGACAAAGCATCTAAACGTTAAACACCCTAAAGAGCACAAAGTAGTACAGCTGAGCTGAGCAGAGGCAGGCATTATCCAGGTACCAAGTGATGATTACATAAATTTAATTATTTGAATAAAATAGTCTAGTCACGTATATTTATATTTATACAATACAGATTGTTTCAGATATGAAGATTAAATACAGTATTTCATGAAGAATAACTTACTGGACATTTTAATTTAAACAGTAGGCTTTTACATTTTTTCATTAGTCTATATATTTTTATATTAGGCTACTTGGTATCTTATGGTGGATATTCATAATTTTTATTTATTTACTTTTAAAATGTGTTTCTTAAATAAATTTATAGTTTAACCTGGGAAAGATTTACTAACAAAAATTATTTTGTGCTTGTAACACAGCTTTATGTATTATATTATAGATGATTTCAGTGCAAATCACAGACTTTCTTTTTCTTTTTTCAAAACCAAGAGAGTTGATCAGAAACCGGTCAAGAGGAACATTTTCATCATGCTCTTGTTCCATCACAAAAACCTTTTTGGGGAAAAAATTTAGAAACATTATTTTACAATCATTGAAAATGGTTTGTGTGACGTTACATTTTTGTTATATAAATTGTTAAATGTTTATTTGATTTATAATGTTCAGTCCTTTTAAATAAATGTAACAAAAAAGGAGTAATGTCTATTGCTGTTTATTTAATATTAATAACGATGGCTTTCAAAATGCATTATAAAATCACTCAAATTAAAATATTTAAAGTATCGGTATCGGTATCGATATCGACGATACTGGTCTTGAAAGTACTTGGTATCGGATCGAAAAGAAAATGATTGGTATTGCCCATCCCTATCAGAGAGAATGTCACATGGTATCTACTTCATGCGTGCTATATATGGACTACATGTGCATGGAGCCCCCTCCGGCTGCCAGTATGAACTGAAAACACAACAGATTGAAATAACACTTCTCTATTTAGAAATTTGACACAGACATATGAGAATCTATCAATATTTCTCCTCATCTGCACACTTTTGAACTGAAATCCCTGAGGGATATTGTTTTCATGAGGTAAATAGAGGAGTTTTTTTATGAATGAGATCAGCTGACGCTCATATTACAATCAAAGGTACCGATGCGGTTTTCATATTCATAACTCCTGACACATATTAACAAATTACGGTCACTATATGACTTTGAGAATAAAACCGAGGTCAAAAATGGAAGCTTGAGTCTTAGATCTTTTAAATGATGTATAGTTTGTCAAGGTAATTACTTACATCTGACAGTAATTTTGAGCTGATTTAAACAAAGAAAGCTTTAGTGCATCCTCGTCCACCTTGAGATGATGTGTGTGTGGGCGTCATCTCCAGAGCCTCAGTTTTTGAATCTCAATAGAGCGCGCACTTCGTGGGCGTGGTCACATTAGTGTATAATGAGCCGCTCATGAACAACTAACATCTCTCTGCTTTCAACCAGATTACATAAACACAGAATATTTGTTTTTGATTTGGTTTACAGTGTTTAAAACCTGACATTTCAGAGTTTCTTTAGACATATGTCTCATGTTTGTGAGACAAGTATTCACTAAGCTAGAGGTCATTTTCTGAAGACTATCTGAATGAACGTCTTTGACAGAGAGGCTGCAGATCGCACATCATGTTTGATTTCTTTATTTTGCAAAAAGCACAACAATTTGTATATATTGTGACTGTACACACACACAAAAAAAAGAAATTTAAAAGATTATAATGATGTATAACACTTGCCTGAATGTGGGTATGTGGCTAGGGGACCCGAAGGAACTCCAGCCAGATCACTACCCGGGGAACATATTCGCCCGAGTGCCACCAGGGAGGCCTGACCTGGTGCCCTAAGTGTTTGGACATTTCGGTTTGGCCAACCCTGTCTGTTCAGAAACAGAGCCTCCGGACAGTGCCTCAGTGAGCCATCCAGAATAAGGGACTGAAAAACTCGCCTTCAAGGAGGTCTGGTGAGGCCTACTACTTAAAAGCAAGCAACACTAGCTACCCAAGTATCCAACTCTGGAACTCTGGAACTGGTGAGGCCTACCACCTGGTAGCAAGTTACAACTGACTCCTAAGAAAACCTTGACACTTAGACTACTGGCTGACTAATAACTACCCATTGCACTGATGGGGACTCGTCCTCAGGAAGGCTTCTTAGAGCCTACTAGTTGAGAACAAGTTTTCACAAAGCCAAAGTCTCTGGGAAGCATATCACACCAATTCACACAAACTGGGGCAACAGGAGGCCTCTTAAGGCTAGCTGCCTGGTCGCAGCTGCTACGCACCCAGACATTAGAAAAATGGACGGGCTCTGACCGAGCGACTCTCACATGAGAGGAGACTCAAATTCACATAATGAACAGCCAGAGGTGACAGCGCCTCAGCAACGCACCTCCATCATCCTTACAGCCTAGGCCAATATACTCAACTGAAGCTCCAGCGTCAGTCTCTAGTAAACACACTCTAGAAGAGACAAACTACTCTAACCTGCGGTGGCTTATTAAGACACATAGTAAAAAAGCCCAGGCGGTAGCAAACACTCCTATAAACACAATCACTTTGTACTCCGCTGACATTTCAGTGGAAATGAGTGGTGGCCTCAACATAACTCTCACCATGAGAGGAAGCCTAAGTTTACATACATCAGAACAACATGAGCGGTGAACATAGGCCACTCATCATAGGCCCACCTCAGGCCTGATGTAAGAAGCGCCTGGGAATTTAAAAGAGATTAAAAAGGAAAAAGGAGAGGGCTAAGAAGTAAACACCCTCAAGGGAAGTGATTAATCACCATCGCTGAACGCCCTTCTCTTTCTCCCTGATGTCAACCAGGCTCAACCACAGATGCCTCTCCGTAGCCACCATCGCCGCCATCGATCGACTGATCACGGCAGCAGTCATCTTGGTGGCCCGGAGAGCCAGATCTGTGGTGCGGCGCAGCTCAGCAACCGCCTCAGGGGACAGCCCCGCCCCCTGGTCGAGATTCCCCAGCAGATCTGCCTGGTATACCGGCAGCAATGCCATTGTGTGCAGGGACGCACCAGCCTGACCTGCTGCCGCGTACGCCGTTCCATTCAACCGTGAGGTCACTTTCAGCAGTCTGGATGGCAGGGTTGGAGCTCTCAGTGTCGATGTCCACCCGGAGACGAGATAGTTCGCAAACGTCTCGTTCATGGGGGGCATCGACACATACCCATGTTCACCCATCCCCTCAACATCAGTGAAGCTAGCTCGCTGATGTCGGTGGATGCAGGCAGAATATGGGTTCTTCCATGCCACCTGGACCTCAACATCAAGGTCCAGGAGGAATGGAAGGCTCGTCTGAGGTGTTGGTCTATGGCCGGGAAGAAACCGATCGTCAAGTCTGCCACGAGCGATCTCTCCCCTAGCACGCCGCCAAGGCAGCTGCAGCCTGCCCACAGCGCACCTCATAGCATCCAACAAATCAGCATATGCGGAACAGGGTGGCTGAGAGGATCCAGGCTGCTCCTGGTCACTGTTACCACCCTCCTCTGCCATCTCCTGCCCGTTCAATAGAGCACTCGCTGCAGAGCTCGGCGGAGAACTCTCATTCTCCACGTCAACCTGCAGCTCACCCTCGTCAGCCGCCAGATCATCTGAGAGAACAACACCTCTCTCAAGACGATCGCGAGCTCCATCTGGGAACCACACAATGTGCGTCGCCGCTCTGCCTCAGCACGAGCGGGACTCACATCGGCAGCACCAGATGCTGTGCCCTCCTCCCTCGGGAAGAGGGCCAGATGAGAGCGGAGCGTTCTCAGCGGAAAACGCTCACAGTTTGCACAGGCAGCTCCCTCAAGAACTGCAGTCTACTTGCTAGTCTTTCAACTACTCAATTCATTCTCTGTTGTTTTCACTCAATTAACTTTTCACACATCTGTCACTTAATCCTTATTCTTTTATAGTTATTTTTTTGTTTGTATTCAGCCATTATAGCCTACATTCATCCCACTTTACATTAAAACCTACTGAAGTCTATTTAGTAAACAGACAAACAGAAAAAGCATGCTTTTGGTACCTTATGTGAAATAAAACATAGCTCTTGGCGTAACAGGTGCATTAGAGCTACAGTTAGCATCAAGCTAACACCAAATAAAAGATTAGTATAACATTTTAACTCCAAACTCCTTTTAAATAGCCAGCGAGTGTTTGTATTTAACAGGGGGGACATTCTGAGAATGTTCTGGGAACATTACATTTCCAAATAATATATGTTACTCATCTAAGGTTGGGCAGTCAATAGGACCAAAATAATAATATTCTAGGTTGGTGTCCTAAAGGTCCTGCAAACCTTATGGGAATGTAGTGTAGAGGGAACGTCCTATGGTAATGGTCCCATAAACATTCCCAGAACGTCCTGAATGTTCCCTGAAGGTTTGCTAAATAACGTCCCCAAACCTTTAAAGAACTCAACACAACATTCTGGGAACGTCACTAGGCAACATCCTTGACACCAGCGTGGACATTCTAGGAATGTTCTGGGAACATCACATTTCCAAACAAAAATGTCACATAACTATTCGTCTAAAGTTGGGCAGTCAGCAACAAAAAAAAGGAAAAAATGTTTAAAAAAAAAAAAAAAAAGAGAGAGAACCAGGATAATCCAACCTCCTGTCTCAGAATCAACACAACAACCAATTCAAATAATCTCATCTAATTTGAAAAGATAAAGAATGATAACAAATCACAATGAGGATAACAGAAATAATAATCACAAAGAAAATAATAATCAAAACAGGGGATAATGACTTCAGGGGAGAGCTAGGCCAAAATAACAAACAAAATTTAAACGAACTAACCCAACAATCTTAGTAAATTACATAGAAAAAGTTCATCCTAAAAATAAATGTCATGAAACTCCCAAAAATGGCACCCTCCCCTAAAATCCCCAAATCAAAAAGAAATGAAGAAACTAAACAAACATACTTACAGTTTTTTACAATCGCTATGACAATTTTTTCAATACTTTTAACAAATTTCCACACACCTACATCACACAATTGGCAAAACGGTTAATTTCATGCTCAAAATCACACATTGTAAACTAAACTGCAACACTAATTTTCAAAATACAATAATTCACTAACACAATACACTATGTCTACCAAAACCCTAACACATGTTCTCTTCCAATATTATAGAATGCTCTTCAGTTTTATTTCATTATCACCGTGTTGACAATAGCAAGTTCCTGTTCTTCATTTAGGAGCTTTCCTCTGCGGTAAATGTTGAATCCTTAGATAGACAAAATACAGTTAAAATTCTGGATAATGGATGCCACTGTGTCCCGGCTGAGATTTGGCTGTACTCGTTCACCAGCCCCTCTGATAGCCTGTGGTTTATGACATGGTCTATGATAGTAGGTCTTATTTCATCAGTTACCCTAATTCTGCCCCTTCTTTGAGCGCCACCATGCATTCTATCTCCTCAATCCCTTCCTTGTCCTTGTCCAGGCATTCCTCTTCCTCTTCCTTGCCCTTGTCCCAATCCTCTCCCTTGTCCTGTTACTGATCTTCCTCTCCCTCATGCAGGCCTTTTTCTTACTTTCCTAGTGTTGCTCTTTATTGTTACTTTTTCACACAAGATAAGCCCAAAGATCCTCTTCTACTGTATACCATATGGTCATGTGATTGAAAGAACATCAACATTTCCTAGATGGGAATCAGCTGTGATTTATATATTTGAATAACTTCAATCCACACTTTCTCAGTAACCTTGTACTTGTACTTGTGTAATGACAATAAAGTTGAATCTAATCTAATCTAATCTAAAGATGGAATAAAATACAGGGGATATATTTCTGTTTCAATTCTCAATATAAACAGCTGTTTACTTTGACTTTAGCCTTTAAGGTTAGGGTTTAGAAAAAGGTGTTATCTGTTCTGACATACAGTGTTGAAGCATAGGTAAATCTGTCAGTAAAAATCCAGTTCCCTTTCGAGGGAACTCTCACTGCGTCTGGTTAGACACTTTGGGGATACTCCCTAAGCACTAGCGAATCTGAAGTCCGTATAGAAACTAGCCCAATCTGATTGGTCGTGCGTGATGATGTCATCGTGACTGCGTACCCGGAAGTATAAAGGGCAAGCCGGCGCATTGAAACGGCAGTTATTGCTCTTCAGCATAGCGCTCTATGTCAAAAGTCTGTCTATTTACTGTTGTTTGTCCAAAGTGTGTGTGAGAAAACAAAAAAGAAACAAGTATTAGTGAGAGTGGTTACAGGCAGTGTGTGCATCCGTGCCCACGTTTCATCTCTGGCTCGGATGCACACTTGCTTTGTGTGCATTGCTTGGGCGTGGAGCATGCTCGGGCGGCTCTCGAGGGAGCCGCCTGTCAGCATTGTGAGCTGCTCCCGCTCAGACTGCTTCGCTCTCGGCTGGCCGTTTTTGATGAGGGCGGCCAGCCTCGTGAACCTCATGGTTCTGGACCCGCGGCTGCTGAGGCAGCCCGGCGTCGCAGATCATGGGGTTCACAACGGGATTTGTCAGAGGGTTTGGGGACTGCTGCGGCACTTTCTCAATCCTCCTCTGACAGTTCTGATGATCTTCCTCCCCGTGTGGAAGCCCGCGCTGCGGCTTCTTCCCCTGGGGTGGAGGATCAGATGCTGATCCTCTCTGGTTCTGAGGAACCGGATGAGGGTGGCATCGCGGCGGGTGGAGAAGTAGAAAGCCTATTAGTGCTTCATCCACCCGCCCAGGAGGAGCTGGTCGAGGTTTTGACCCGTGCGGTGGCCAAATTAAATATCAACTGGCCACAAGAGGTGCCGGAGGTCCAGCCAACCAGAAAGAAAAAAAAAAAGAAAAAAAAAAGAGAAAAAAAAGCCCGTCGTCTATGACGCTTCGGGCCACATTGATTTCCCGCGAACGCACACTGCTCCAGCCGCCTCTAGAAAGACCTGCGGCTGGGCAGCTTGCGCGTCCGCACATAGAGAATCGTTCCCAACTACTTCCTGCCGGTCATCCGCTTCAGGGGGTTGGGAACGAGGCTCGTGTAACACCCGACACCAGCCTCGAGAGGTGGCTGGTTCCCTTAGTAGATTATCTTGGCGCATGGAAATGCCTTACGAATATTTCTACATGGGTCCTGCGTACTGTAGAAAATGGTTACAGACTGCAGTTCGGTCATCCTCCTCCGAGTTTTAGGGGTTTGAACTGGACCGCAGTGGTACCAGAGCGGGTTCGGGTAATGGAACTAGAAGTAAAATCTTTGCTGGCGAAGGAGGCCATAGAGCGTGTTCCTCCGCCAGACAGGGAGTACTTTATAGTTCCTAAGAAAGATGGAGGGTTGCGTCCGATTATAGATCTGAGGTATTTGAATCGGTCTCTGAGGAGGTTCAGATTCAAAATGCTCACGATTCCTATTATCGTGAGTCAGATCCAGTCTGAGGACTGGTTCGTCACGATAGACTTAAAGGACGCATACTTTCATATCTCCATCCTTCCATGTCACAGGAAGTTCTTGAGGTTCGCTTTCGGGGGCGAGGCGTATCAATATCGAGTGCTTCCCTTTGGTCTAGCTCTTTCCCCATGCACATTCACGAAGTGCATGGATGCAGCTCTGGCTCCATTAAGACTCCAGGGCATCCGTATCCGAGATGTCGTTCTGGCCCATATAAAGTGCTTGGGGCTGAGACTCAACGCAGAAAAGAGTGTGTTGACGCCGTCCCGAAAGACTACGTTCCTAGGGATAGTATGGGATTCGACTACGATGCGGGCACAACTGTCTCCCGCGCGAGTCGAGACCATACTGGCAATGGTCTCAAGAATAAAGCTAGGCCAGAGCATCACTGTAAAGCACTTTCAGAGAGTGCTGGGGCACATGGCAGCAGCGTCCAACGTTATACCTTTTGGCCTGCTGCACATGAGACCCCTACAGTGGTGGCTGAAAACCAAGAGGTTTTCCCCCAGAGGGAATCCTTTCCGTATGATCAGTGTAACGCGCAGATGCCTTCGTTCCCTAGTCATATGGAAGAAACCTTGGTTTCTGTCCCAGGGGCCAGTGTTGGTAGTGTCCTGTTGCCGGAAATCCGTTTCAACAGACGCCTCTCTCACTGGTTGGGGCGCGGTCATGAATGGCCGCTTCGCGAGGGGCCCATGGGAGGGCCGTCATTCTTCCTGGCATATAAATTGCCTAGAGATGATGGCGGTCTTCAAAGCTCTAAGGAGCTTTTTCCCGGACCTCCGCGGTCAACATGTCTTGGTACGAACAGACAATACGTCTGTTGTAGCGTACATAAATCATCAGGGGGGTTTGAGGTCGCGCCCTCTATGGCGCATCAAATTCTCCTGTGGTCCCAGGGGAAACTGTTGTCCATCAGGGCAATGTATGTCCCGGGGGTTCAAAATCAGGGAGCAGACATCCTGTCGAGGCAGGGGCTGAGGCCCGGGGAGTGGCGTCTCCACCCAGAGGTGGTGGAGGCCATGTGTGAGAGGTTCGGCCCGGTGGAAGTGGACTTATTCGCGTCTCGAGAGACGTCCCACTGTCCACTGTGGTGTTCCCTCACGCATCCAGCCCCGCTGGGGTTGGATGCCATGGTTCAGACGTGGCCGAGGCTGCGTCTGTACGCATTTCCCCCGATTGCTCTGCTCCCGGGAGTCCTGGAAAGAGTCAACAACAGGGGGTCAGCCTACTTTTAGTAGCACACCGTTGGCCGACGCGAGTTTGGTTCTCGGATATCATAGCTTTGCTGGCAGGTCCTCCATGGCAGATCCCTCTGAGGAGGGATCTCTTATCTCAGACAGGGGGCACTATATTTCACCCCGGACCGGAGGTTTGGAACCTGTGGGTCTGGCCCTTAAGGGGGTCAGGAACCTAGAGACTGGCCTGTCGGCAAGAATGATAGAGACCTTACTCAGTTCCAGGGCTCCATCTTCGAGGAGACTGTACAGCCCCAAGTGGTGAGCCACTCGGTGCAGGGAGTGTGAGGTGGTCCCAGTTAACTGGCCAGTGGCTTCAGTGCTGGAGTTCCTCCAAGATCGCTTCCCTGTGGGTCTAACCCCGTCCACACTCAGGGTGTCCGTGGCTGCCATAAGGCTTTCCACACTCCTTTGGGTGATGGGCTTGGGTAGACACCAGCTGGTTGTACAGTTCCCCTGTGGGACTCGGTGGATGCGGCCTGTGGCTCGTTCCAGAACTCCCAACCTGGGATCTGGCAGTGGATTTTGAAGGCTGGCTGAGGCCCCCTTCGGACCATTGGAGTCGGATGGACCAAGGGACTTAGGATTGGTCAGTTCCTTGGTTCTTCAGGCATTACATCCCCCGCCTCACGTGACGGCGGAGTGACCTTCACTGTGAAGCACTTTTGAGTGCTGGGGCTCAGCGCAGCAGTGTCCAAGGCGAGACCTTTTGACCTGCTGCACGTGAGACCTTGACAGTGGTGGTTGGAAACCAAGGGGTTTCCCCCAGAGGGAATCCTTTCTGTATGATCAGGGTAACGCGCAGATGCCTTCGTTCCCTAGTCGTATGGAAGAAACCTTGGTTTCTGTCCCAGGGGCCAGTGTTGGGACCGTCCTGTTGCCGGGAAACCATTTCAACAGACGCCTCCCTTCATCGGCTGGGGCGCGGAAGGAAAAGGAGTGGAGAAGTATCTCCCTATGGTGCTGGCGCTAGGGTATTCAAGGCCTAGTTGTGCCCGGTCTCCGGTTTCACACTAGGACAGGCGTTACCCTCGGTGTGGGCTAGTGGGTACTCGTTCCCCAAAGTGTCTAACCAGACGCAGTGAGAGTTCCCTCGAAAGGGAACTGCTCGGGTTACGACTGTAACCCTTGTTCCCTGAGTAGGGAACGAGCACTGCGTCTCGTCACCACACCTCGGCACGCCTGGAGCGCATGCTTCAGAGCAATAGCTGCCGTTTCAATGCGCCGGCTCGCCCTTTATACTTCCGGGTACGCCGTCACGATGACGTCATCACGCACGACCAATCAGATTGGGCTAGTTTCTATACGGACTTCAGATTCGCTAGTGCTTAGGGAGTATCCCCAAAGTGTCTAACCAGACGCAGTGCTCGTTCCCTACTCAGGGAACAAGGGTTACAGTCGTAACCCGAGCAGTTTTTTGGTCTTGGTTGAGCTTGTGCGTAAAAGAAGTTCAAGCTTTTTAAATTTGTGTTAACTGTATGAATTTTGTGTAAAATCAACAATAAATGTGTTAATTGTATAGCCTACACAGACAGATGTTGTGCTAACTGTGTTAAGAGTTTGAGTTTGAGTAAGAGTCCTTTTAACAGGATATTTGTTAAAAGTATTGAAAAAATTGTCATAGCGATTGTAAAAAGCTGTAAGATATGAAAGTAATCAAAGTCCTGAAGCTTGAAGCCGAGAGCTGACTACACCTTTGATTCAAAGCATGATTATTGTATTTTACTCTTTAATAATTAAATACATTTCAGTAAAGTAAGTAACCATTCAAAATAAATTTTAAATTTTAGATTTTTTGTGTTTTAAGGCTTTGAGCAATAACATCCCACAGAGAAGTCTTCTGACCAAATTGTCATTGACCCGACTTACTTTACCTAACCTGAGAATAAATAATAAGGTCAAAGGTGTTAAGATCAAAGTACACACTGTTAAACAAAGACAAAACAAATTAATATGTCATATAGGGTAGGGGTGGATCTTTGAGTGCTGTGATTGGATGGCCATCATGGATGATTCAGCTCAATCTGTGTATAAATCTGAGGCTTCACTCGAGAGTGTTGTGGTAATACACTGTCTCTGTTTCTGCCTGATCATTCTCACAATCTGAAGATTCATCTCTCAATCAGGCCAGAGCTGTAGCAATGCATCACTTCTTTTCCATTGCTTTTTCACTGCTAGCCATTATTGGGCAGCATGTGAGCGTTCAGACCACAGAGAGACGTTCTGAGCGGAGCTCAAGCAGAATCATATCATTGCTGAGTGTGGAGAATGGAGGGCGCTGGGGGACTTTGAGGACTAAGAGCATGTGTCCCGATGGAACGTACGCCACAGGATTTAGTCTGAGGGTAAGTTGGGCATTGACTCTATTTTGCTAATATGGCGGTGTTTTAGTGCGTCAAAGGTTAATTTACTGAAGAGTTGCTGTTAGTTATTTTATTATCTCCAGGAAACTGCACCTGATTTTTAAAGTGTCTGTGTAAAACTAAAGAGCATGAAGAGAAATGTTACTATGGGTTGGGTTAGAGTTAACTCTCTTTCAAATGGAAGATTGTCTCAATGTTGTTGTTGTTTTAAGGTGGAATATCCTATTGGTGATGGTGATGATACAGCGCTCAATGGGATTCGTCTTTACTGTGCCGATCGGTCCAGAGGAGTTATATCCTCAATTGAGTCCGAAACCGGATAGTAATGGACTTACTAGCTTGCTTCTTGCATTGAGTGTTTAAGCTAAAGAATTGAGGATTTTCTTGCAAATAATAGATTTGATCGAGAAACCTCTTTGTGTCTTTTCTTCAGCTGGGGTCAGTGGACAGATGTCAAATGGTGTCCTTCTGGATATTTGAGCGCTTTCCAGCTGAGAGTCGAATCTCCCCAAGGAGCTGGAGATGACACGGCCGCAAACAACATCAGGTGAGCATGCGGTGCTATCAGTCATCCTGGTTTTATTTTGCTATTTAAAGACTCAGTTTCCCCATCGGCTGTTCAGTTACAGTTTACAGACGCTAGGACACATTTCTCAATACTTCACTTTTTCAAAACTCTTCACACAGGGATCACAACAGAAATCTGTGAGGGCCAAACTGTTGATCATTTATCATTGCTTTGACAGAAAATGCATTCAATGATCAATTTACATGAGTTCTTCTCTCACTTAGACACAAACACCACCAAAACTTTATGAACCTACAGGCCAATTTGCACATGTTTACACACTCTTTTCAAAACTGTTACACTAAAGTTCAAAACCTAACAAAACACAAAAATGAATAAGACAGAAATTTGAAATTTCAAAGATACTAGATGAACACCTACACAGGTGTTAGTCTTTCAATTCATTACCATCCATTCAAAAGAGGAAAACTTGGGAATATGTTGTATTGTAAAGTAAACATTGTCATGTGACATAAACTGCAATGAATTATAAACACTAGAGAGTGTCATTCTGGTTTTGTAAATAATTTTTACTAAATAAATGATTGTATAATGCTATCTGATGTTTGTGTTTTTAGGTCTGTGTTTTATGAGTGGTAAAGTGTGTTTGTTTGTTGGTCAAACCTTTGCTAGTGTTCTGGAAGAATGAGTTGATTTGAGACATGAATGAAGTGTTTTGGTAGTTTTAATGCATGTTGAATGTGAAATGAACTGTTGTGCCAAGCTGAAAGTGTGTTAGAAGAACTGTGTGAAGAGTTTTGAAAAAGTGACCCAACTGTTGAGAAATATGTCCTAGTGATTGTAAAACACTGTAATATCAGACTCTCAGCCTCAGCTGCTGTTCGTGGATGTGATTGGGCTGCAGGCGATCATGTGACTGACATTCTATCCAACAGCACAATCAGATATTGCATCATAATATTGTCACATCTGAATTTATTCCAGGTTCAGATGCAGTGATGGTTCTGAGCTGGAGGGTGACGGCACACCTTGGGGTTACTGGGGCAACTGGAGCCCAACATGTAAGGGAACAGGAATCTGCGGCATCCGCTCGCAGCTAGAACAGCCACAGGGAAATGGAGATGACACCGCTCTCAATGACGTTTGGATGTACTGCTGTGCTTAAGGTGATGTGAATCTCAATCAAACACTCGGACTGACACACACTGCAGATCATCTAAATCTGTGTTTTCTCTTTCAGGTGTATGAGGACGACAAGAACAGCAAGAAGATCAAATGAATTGTAATATTTGATCATCATACTATGATAAACTAACATGAACCATGTCATTCAACAGTAAATCTAATGCACAGTCAGCCGGTCATTATCACAAAACAAAGCCTAACTGGACGATCAGGTCATTTACTGGACATCCCGCCTATTATTGGAGTAAAGACTCTTGAACTTCTGCTGTCAGTCAAAACTGGTGCCAAATATCAGCATTAAAGTCTTTCTAAACAGTGCCTTGTTGTAGTTTCATTATTTTGCTTTACATCAGATCGTTCATTACATTAGTGCATGTGGCAGATGGGTCTGTGTATCTTTTGGCCATTTGATGTTCCTTATAGAAACAGGTATTACAGTTTTTCTCAATCGATTTGGTACATTTCTCCAAACTCAGGTAACAGCTCTTAAAACAGTTAACACAGCAAACTAAACACACTCTTATGCTGGCGAAACCGTTAAGTATTCACTGCACAATGAAACACAGCATTTTATTCTAGTAATGCATTTATTCAAATTCAATATTAACATCAGAACTAAAAGTGTGTTCTCTGTTGATTTTATAACAAATTCAGCTGAGGATACAAAAGAAATAAATGAAAATACATGTTTTTCATTAAGTTCTTTAATGAGGCGTTCAGGTGTAGAACAATAAGTTGTCACCACACACACACAAATATGTGTGTGTGTGGTGACACAAATATGAGAGAGATGGCGCCGAGGACGGCCGCAACGTCGCAAGCTCTGCTGAAGCATTGTAGTTTTTTGTTTGTTCTGTTTATAGTTTTTGTGTTTTTTGTCTTGGATGTTGTCTGCCTTACTACGTACGACAGACAGACACTTTTGGACATTGGTTCGGCAATCGCACACCGAAAACCGGACTTTAAATTCATCAACGACGACACGCCGTTTACAAACACAGCAGCGGAACCCTTTGTCTGGGTGGCCCGGCCGCGGAGACGCGGCCGGAGAAGGGGCTGTAGAGCTGGCGTACTCGTCAGAGTAAGACGCCGCGCAAACCGACCCCCGCTTCCCAGTATTTTACTGGCAAATGTTCAGTCTCTGGACAATAAACTCTGCGAGCTGAGAGCGCGGATCTCTTTCCAACGAGACACGAGGGACTGCTGCATTATCTGCCTTACAGAAACTTGGATGTCCGCTGAGATTCCAGACTCAGCCATCGAAACCACGGGGTTCTCCGTGCATCGGATGGACAGAGAAAAAGATCTCTCCGGGAAAAGCAAAGGCGGGGGTGTGTGTTTTATGATCAACCGATCCTGGTGTGACCAGAGGAACGTACACTCTATCAAGTCTTTCTGCTCTCCTGATCTGGAATTTCTCATGGTTCTGTGCCGACCATTCTGGCTACCGAGGGAATTCACCGCGGTCATCATCACAGCGGTGTATATTCCCCCACAAGCCGACACAGACCGGGCACTGAAGGAACTGTATAGGTCAGTGAGCGAGCAGGAAACCGCGCATCCTGAGGCTGCGTTTATTGTGACCGGGGACTTTAACAAAGCCAACTTCAAGCGCATCGCACCCAAATACCACCAACATGTTAGCATCAACACGCGAGGGAACCGTGTTTTAGACCACTGCTACTCCCCCTTCAAGGAGGGTTACAAGTCCCTCCCTCGCCCACCATTCGGCAAATCAGATCACGCGTCCATTCTACTTTTGCCCGCTTACAGGCAGAGACTGAAACAGGTAGCACCAGCCCTCAGAACCATCCAGTGCTGGTCGGACCAATCGGACTCTATGCTACAGGACTGTTTTGATCACGCGGACTGGGAGATGTTCCGGTCGGCCTCTGATGACGACATCGAGGTCTACGCTGATAGCGTAACGTGTTTCATCAGGAAGTGCGTAGATGACGTTGTTCCGACCAAAACAATTCGGCTGTACCCAAACCAGAAGCCGTGTATAAATGGGGATGTTCGCGCGGCACTCAATGCGCGGTCCCTCACCTTTAACTCCGGTAATGCGGAGGAGCATAAACAAGCAAGTTATGCCCTCCGGAAAACAATCAAAGCAGCAAAACGCCAGTACAGGGACAAGATTGAAGGACAGTTCAACACCACCGACTCCAGAAGCATGTGGAGGGGAATTAACATCATCACAGACTATAAAGGGAACTCAAACTCCACCGTGAACACCGCTGCCTCTCTCCCGGACGAGCTCAACACCTTTTATGCTCGCTTTGAGGGAACTAACACCGCCCTCGCGGAGAGAGAGCTCGCGGCTGAAGATACAGAGGTTAGTGCACTCTCCGTATCTGAAGCGGATGTTACCCGATCCTTCCGGCGGGTGAACGTCCGTAAAGCTGCGGGTCCAGACGGGATTCCCGGCCGCGTCATCAGAGCGTGCGCGCGCCAACTGGCTGGAGTTTTCACGGACATTTTTAACCTGTCCCTCTCCCTGTCTGTGGTCCCCACATGCTTCAAAACGTCCACCATTGTTCCTGTACCTAAGCAGTCAAAAACACTCTGCTTAAACGACTGGCGTCCTGTTGCTCTGACCCCCATCATCAGCAAATGCTTTGAGAGACTAGTCAGAGACCACATCTGCTCTGTTCTCCCCCCCTCACTGGACCCACTGCAGTTTGCATACCGCAAAAACCGCTCCACTGATGATGCCATTTCATCAACAATTCACACTGCTCTCTCCCACCTGGAAAAGAGGAACACATATGTGAGAATGCTGTTTGTAGACTACAGCTCAGCATTCCACACCATTGTGCCCTCCATACTTGACATGAAACTCCGGGCTCTCGGCTTAAACAGCCTGTTATGCAGCTGGATCCTGGACTTCCTGTCAAACAGACGCCAGGTGGTCAGAATGGGCAGTAACATCTCCTCACCACTAGGGTTGGGAATCGTGAGAAATTTTCCGGTTCCGGTTCCGGTTCCGCCTAACGATTCCGGTTCCGATTCCGGTTCCATTAAAATTATTAAACAAATAGTGGTAAAGGAAAAAGGCACAATACGCAACTCAAACAATCCATTTTGTGTTTATTACTTGCTCTAAAATTTATTTACAGGTTGGCAATGTCAAAAAAGTCCTGTACTGTACATATATTACAGTATTAATTAAGCCATTCTTGCAACACATTGTTTTTCAAATTAACACCTCTGAAATTGTCTTATTTACATTTTATCTCTCTGTCTCTGAATAAAACCAAGTTATAAAATATATTTATTAGTTATATTTATTAATTAGTTGTATATTAATTTAATAGTAATTCAGTTATTCAGTGAACTTGTAAATAATAAATTGCAATTCAGCATTACAAAGGTAATTGTGCCTAAACGGTTACCTAAACCATGGTGACTCAACGGTTGACAAATATATATATATATATATATAGGCCTTTCACTATAAATCTGGTATAAGCCCTGAGGCACTCTCTGCTGTAGCAAATGTTTTGTCAAATTGCTAGTGCAGCCTCCTTTGCATGTTATTAACTTTTCACGTGTTACATTTTGCTTCATTATCATTCATTCTTTGGAAATGAATCAATCCATACTTGTGACTTTCTCTTCGCCATGCTGGTGGTCAACGAGAAAATATCTGACGCAAAACCGTAAATGTGTAGCGCGAGGGCTTTCAGTGCTGAACTGCGTTGCACTCCTGGAAGCGGCAGTAATTAATATTCATGATGAGATGAGCCAGGGTTGCCAGGTTTTCACAAAAAAACCCGCACAATAGCACAATCGCTTCAACCCGCGGACATGAAACACAGCCCGCGGCAACAGTGGAAAGCGGGAAAACCACGGACTTGGCAACACTGGCTGTCACTCGGATACGCTTCCAGCGCTTCGCACACACATTGCACCAGAACCGTTTTCGGAACCGAAACTTAGGAATTTCGCGCGGTTCTGGTATTTTTCAAAAATCAGTTTCGGTTCTGCATAAGAACCGGTTCTCGGTTCCCAACCCTACTCACCACTGACTCTCAACACTGGAGCCCCTCAGGGCTGTGTTCTCAGCCCACTCCTGTACTCCTTGTACACACATGACTGTGTGGCAACCCACAGCTCCAACACCATCATCAAGTTTGCTGACGATACGACGGTGGTAGGTCTCATCACTGACAATGATGAAACGGCCTACAGAGAGGAGGTGCACACTCTGACACGGTGGTGTCAGGAGCACAACCTCTCCCTCAACGTCAGCAAGACCAAGGAGCTGGTGGTCGACTTCAGGAGGAATGAGAGAGAACACCGCCCCATCACCATCGATGGAGCACCGGTGGAGAGAGTCAGCAGCTTCAAGTTCCTCGGTGTCCACATCACAGAGGAACTCTCATGGTCCGTCCACTCCGAGGCCGTTGTGAAGAAGGCTCATCAGCGCCTTTTCTTTCTGCGACGGCTGAGGAGGTTTGGAATGAGCCGCCACATCCTCACACGGTTCTACAGCAGCACCATAGAGAGCCTGCTGACTGGCTGCATCACCACCTGGTACGGCAACAGTACCGCCCGCAGCCGCAAAGCCCTGCAAAGGGTAGTGCGCACGGCCAGCTGCATCATCGGAGGTGAGCTTCCCTCCCTCCAGGACATTTACGCCAGGCGGTGTGTGAAAAGAGCTCAGAGGATCATCAGAGACTCTAGCCACCCGAGCCATGGGCTGCTCTCACTGCTGCCATCAGGCAGACGGTACCGCAGCATCAGAACACGCACCAGCCGACTCCAGAACAGCTTCTTCCCACAAACAATCAGACTCCTTAACTCTTGACCCATCAGGATCATAACACACACTGGACAGAATATCACTCAGCACAACCCACTGTAGATACACACACATTATATACACATTTATTAAAATTTATTATTTATCATTTATCATATAGCACCTATTGTACATTGGATCTCTACTGTGAATAATAATGGATACTGTACATTGTATATTATTATTATTATAGCTTAATGTATACTGTTTAATGTATGTTTAGTGTATATTGTTTAAAGTATATGTATATTGTAAGTATGTGTATATTGGTTAAAGCTGTGAGAACTACACTCACATTGTGTAAATTATTTATTGTAGTGTTCACTGTGCTGTGAGTAATTGTGGGCGCATCAGATGTGTAATCTGATGCTGCTTTAAATGTTGTACATGTCATGACTGCTATGTTGCTCGGAACTGCACCAAGAATTTCACCTGCTGTTGCACTTGTGTACATGGCTGTGTGACAATAAAGTGATTTGATTTTTGATTTGATTTGAATATATATATAATGCAAATAAGTACATAAGTAAATAAAAAAATAAAGTGATAAATGTACTGCATTCATTGAATCAATTATTTTATTGATCATGCCTCTCAATTACATCTGGCCAGAGAATTTCATCAACATCACAGAAAATATTTTCACAAGTCATGTATCGTGGGAAAAAACGCCTTGAATGCTGTTTCCATCCTTGACATGCTTGTGCCCCAATATCTCCACAGGCCTCTTCCATCGCTTGAAGAAGACTTACTTGGTTGTAAGGGTTGCGATCATGTACTTTCCATCTCCAAGAGGATAAGAATTCCTCAATTGGATTCAGGAAAGGAGAATATGGTGGAAGAAACACCATCCTGAATTGTGGGTGATTCTCAAACCACTCTCGCACTAGTGCTGAATGGTGGAATTGAACATTGTCCCAAACAACCACAAAATTCTGCACCATTTGCTCCTGATCACCCTGCGGAAAGAGGATTTCATTGAGGAGGTTTAAAAAATGTAGTAGCCTTGCTGTGTTGAATGGTCCCAAGACCGCATTGTGTGCCACAACACCAGTTGTAGAAATTGCTGCACAGAGAGTGATGTTGCCTCCTCGTTGTCCAGGAACATTGACTGTAGCACGATGGCCAATCACATTTCTTCCTCTTCTCCTTTTTTTTTGGAGATTGAAGCCTGCTTCATCAATATACAGGTACTCATAATGAGTTGCACTGCTATCCAACTCCAAGATTCTCTAGAGTAAAAAGAACACAAGGTAAAATATAGTAAATTTGTGTTTTACAGTAATGGCATTGATTGCAGTCAATACTACTGTGAAACTGTTGCTGAAGTTTGAGTTCACACTTTGAAGCAGCAGTATACATAGATATGCCTAAATCTTTTCACATATAGTAGCATGGAATAGTTTATGGACACATACTTAAAATTCAGGAAAATATATATCTTTGAGTTGACAGTAAAATTGCAGTAATTGGGTTGCACTTACTTGAACAAACTGGAAGCACAACTCCTTCACTGTAACGGAGTTCCTCTCAAAGGGCACTTTGTATACTTGCTTCATTCGGATAGCATTTCTATTTAGAACACGGTCAATTGTGGAGAGACTGCATTGGTGGATATTGTGGAACAGTTGATTGTCCTGTGTTATTCTTTGCTGAATTTCTTTGAGGCGGAGGGTGTTGTTCTGGACCACCATGTCAACAATGGCATGCTCTTGTTCAACTGAAAAAAGTCTTGTTCGTCCACCTGAATGTTCTCTAACTAGGTTTGGACAAGCAGGAACATTTACTGTAGAGATCTAGACCTATGTCAAACAAGACTACATGGACTCTCATTGTAAAAGTAGAATGATATAGTTACTTACCGGCTTTCCCTCTGAAATGTACGGATAATTGAAGCCACTATGGATCTGTTTATATTGGGCTGAACTCTCTGGCCAGCTTCTCTCAGTGAGAGACCATGATTTATGACAGTGTGTGGCTCTGATTTCATTTGAAACACACGTGTACCCTACCCTCATTCTACCTCTCCTCCCTCCTCTTACACCTTGGCCTCCTCTTCCTCTTTGCCCTCCTCTTCCTCCCTGTTCACCTCTTCTTATATTTTCTCTTTCCACTATACCAGGGGTGTCCAATCCTGCTCCTGGAGGGCCACTGTCCTGTAGAGTTTAGCTCCAACCCCAATTAAATACACCTGAACCAGCTAATCAAGGTCTTATTAGGCATACTAGAAACTTCCAGACAGGTGTATTGAGGCAAGTTGGAGCTAAACTCTTCAGGATAGTGGCCCTCCAGGACCGACTTTGGACACCCCTGCACTATACCATTGCCCTCCAATCTATACATCTCTTCAATCTTTTCTCCTCTTCCTACATCCTCAGCTCTTCTCGCTCTTCCTCCTACATCTTCAGCTCTTCTTTCTCTTTCATCTCCTCTTTCTCTATCTCCTCTTCCTCTTCTCCCACTACCCTGGCCACCACCTCTCACTCTTAAACCTCTTCTGTTTCCACTGCTCATACTTCTTTTTTTTTGTCTTACTGTATCTCCTCATTTGTCTTCTTTGTTCTTCTTCTCTTCCCCTTTTGTAGTTGTTGTAATTATGTAAGACAGCTGTGTGAACAATTAGGAAATTGGCTTTTTCTGTGTTGAGTGGATTACCAACTCATCAGATAACAAGTTGGCGTCAATTGAAGACACTGACTATTTTACAATTCACAGAGTTTTGTTTGTTGTGTTCTGAAAATGGTACAAAAATGCTTGTGATCTTTGTGAAGAACAATGAAAAAGTTACAAATGTTTTTCCTGATATATTAAAGATTTGGTTGGCTGTATGAACTGCTGTGATAAAATTTGGGGTTTTTGTGAACAGTGTTTTGAAAAAATGATGCTTTTGATTTGTGATTTGTATGAAATTAAGGAGAATTTACTATCTGTTTAGGACAATTGCAAAGTGTACTGATCACTGTGTTAACTGTTTTGAGAGCTGTTACCTGAGTTTGGAGAAATGTACCAAATCGATTGAGAAAAACTGTAAAAAAACAAAAACGGCTCCTTTTTCCTGACATCTTTTCAGCTGAGAGTGGAAGTCGACCAAGGGACTTGGGATGACATGGCCGCAAACTATATGAGGTGATGGTTTTATTTTATTTAAAACTTATTTTGGAATCATAACAGTATTCCATAACAAGCTGCAAAACCCGAGTGCCTCGCTGTCTTCTCAGAGAGAGGTTTCGCCCATGCTGTTTTCTCGTTCGGACCAGCACCCCCTGCTCAACGCTGAGGGTCTCGTCTCATTCGGTGAGTCTGACGAAGACCCACATGAGGAGCCGTATGATGACTCAGTGTCACTGGCGGCATCTGATGCTGAGGACTGGTCGAGCTCCATTGAAGACCCCACCATTGTGCCGTCTCAGCACCGCAGCGACTCCAGGGCTGGTGTGGACAGCAAGCTTATCCGTGTTCTCACCAAAACCGTTGGTGAGCTCAGCTTGGACTGGGCCTCACCTGAGGACGCAGCTGCTTAGACGAGTGGTTCCTTCCAGGGCGCCAGCAGGCCCCTCGACAAAGCCGGGCCGTTCTTCCTGGAAGTCCACGAAGAACTGACGAAATTGTGGCGAGCCCCCTACTCTGCCCGCCGGCTTCCATCTTTCTCGCTAAGGGCAGCGCAAGTGCTGGGCAGCCTTGGTTCCCTGAGATGATCCAGCTGCTCTCAGCAGCCCCTTGGCCAATTCCCCTGAGGAAAGACCTCCTTTCCCATGCTAACAGGACGATTTGGCACCCCTGTCCCAAACTATGGGCGCTGCATGTGTGGCCCCTCGACGGGAGTTCAGGGACCTCCCAACGAGCGTCCTGAGCACTATCTCAGTCTACCAGGCGCCTCTGTGCTCTTAAGTGGTCTGTGTTCTCTAGCTGGTGCTCAGCCAGAAACCATGACCCAGTCTCGTGTGAACTATCACAGATACTTTCATTTCTACAAGAGCTGTTGGATGCAGGCAGTACTCCATCCACACTTAAGGTCTATGTGGCAGCTATCGCCGCTTCTCGCGCGCCTTTAGCTGGCCAGTCAGTGGGCAGGAATGATATGATTGTCTGCTTCCTGAAGGGAGCCAGAAGGCTTAACCCCCCACGGCCCCCTAAGGTGCCTTCCTGGGGCCTATCACTGGTCCTTCGAGCTCTGAATGGGCCCCCATGAACCGTTGCAAACAGACGAATTAAAGCCACTCTCGCTCTAGCATCAGTTAAGTGAGTTGGTGATCTACAAGCGCTCTCTGTGAGCACTTCCTGTCTCGAGTTTGGCCCAGGTGACTCTTAAGTCATCCTCAAACCAAATGCCTTCATAATGACTTCAGGGGATAGCTAGGCCAAAATAACAAACAAAACTTAAATGAATTAACCCAACAATCTTAGTAAATTACCTAGAAAGAGATCACCCGAAAAATAAATGTCATCAAACTTCCCTATTTTCCTGAAATGAAACTCCCAAAAATGGCACCCTCCCCTACAATCCCCAAATCTAAAAGAAATGAAGAAACTAAACAAACATAATTAAGATATGAAAGTAATCAAAGTCCTGAAGCCTGAAGCCCAGAGCTGACTACACCTTTGACTCAAAGCATGATTATTGTATTTTACTCTTTAATAATTAAATACATTTCAGTAAAGTACCATTAAAATAAATGTAATTGATTACTCCTCCATGAACTGCCACCTTAACGTGGTGGAGGGGTTTGAGTACCCGAATGACCCTAGGAGCTACGTTGTCCGGGGCTATATGCCCCTGGTAGGGTCTCCCAAGGCAAACAGGTCCTAGGTGACGGGTCAGACTAAGAGCAGTTCAAAAACCCTTATGATGACCAATAAAAGGAGGACCGTGACGTCGCCCGGTATGGCGCAGCCTGGGCCCCACCCTGGAGCCAGGCCTGGGGTTGGGGCTCGTATGCGAGCGCCTGGTGGCCGGGCCTTCCCCCACGGGGTCTGGCCGGGCTCAGCCCAAAGGAGCGACGTGGGAACACCTTCCCGTGGGCCCACCACTCACGGGAGGGACCGTAAGGGGCCGGTGCAAAGCGAATCGGGCAGCAGTCGAAGGCGGTGGGCCTAGACGACCCGATCCCTGGACACGGAAACTGGCTCTTGGCCTCTCCACGCACGGCTTGGGCTCTGGAACCACACTCCTCGAGAGGGGATGGACTCTTCACCACTCTGGAGTTGCCCATGGTGAGAGGCGGAGGGCTGGTGTGGGTTTGCTTATAGCCCCCCAGCTCTGCCGCCATGTGTTGGAGTTTACCCCGGTGAACGAGAGGGTCGTTTCCCTGCGGCTTCGGCTCGGGGATAGGTCTCTCACTGTTGTGAGTGCCTACGGGCCAAACAGCAGTGCAGAGTACCTGACCTTCTTGGTGTCCCTGGGAGGGGTGCTGGAGAGTGCTCCGACTGGGGACTCTGGAGGGGCGTGATTGGGAGGAACGGCCCCCCGGATCTGAACCCGAGTGGTGTTCAGTTATTGGACTTCTGTGCTAGTTACAGTTTGTCCATAACGAACACCATGTTCAAGCATAAGGGTGTCCATCAGTGCACATGGCACCAGGACACCCTAGGTCGTAGGTCAATGATCGACTTTGTGGTCGTTTCATCTGACCTGCGGCCGTATGTCTTGGACACTCGGGTGAAGAGAGGGGCGGAGCTGTCAACTGATCACCACCTGGTGGTGAGTTGGATCCGATGGCGGGGGAGGAAGCTGGATAGACTCGGTAGACCCAAACGTACTGTGAGGGTCTGCTGGGAACGTTTGGCCGAGTCTCCTGTCAGAGAGATCTTCAACTCCTGCCTCCGGCAGAGCTTCGACCAGATCCCGAGGGAGGCTGGAGATATTGAGTCCGAGTGGACCATGTTCTCCACCTCCATTGTCAAAGCGGCTGCTCGGAGCTGTGGACGCAAGGTCTCCGGTGCCTGTCGAGGCGGCAATCCCCGAACCCGGTGGTGGACACCGGAAGTAAGGGATGCCTTCAAGCTGAAGAAGGAGTCCTATCGGGCCTGGCTGGCTTGTGGGACTCCCGAGGCAGCTGACGGGTACCGGCAGGCTAAACGGACTGCAGCCCGGGTGGTTGTGGAGGCAAAAACTCGGGCCTGGGAGGAGTTCGGTAAGGCCATGGAAAAGGACTATCGGCTGGCCTCGAAGAGATTCTGGCAAACCGTCCGGCGCCTCAGGAGGGGGAAGCAGTGCCCTACCAACGCTGTTTACAGTGGCGATGGGCGGCTGTTGACCTCGACTGGGGATGTTGTCGGATGGTGGAAGGAATACTTCGAGGATCTCCTCAATCCCGCCGTCACGTCTTCCATCGAGGAAGCAGAGGCTGGGGGCTCAGAGGAGGACTCGTCCATCACCCAAGCTGAAGTCACCGAGGTGGTCAAGAAACTCCTCGGTGGCAAGGCACCGGGGGTGGATGAGATCCGCCCTGAGTACCTCAAGTCTCTGGATGTTGTGGGGCTGTCTTGGCTGACACGCCTCTGCAGCATCGCGTGGTGGTCGGGGACAGTGCCTCTGGGATGGCAGACCGGGGTGGTGGTCCCTCTTTTTAAGAAGGGGGACCGGAGGGTGTGTTCCAACTATAGGGGGATCACACTTCTCAGCCTCCCCGGGAAAGTCTATGCCAGGGTACTGGAGAGGAGAATTCGGCCGATAGTGGAACCTCGGATTCAGGAGGAACAGTGTGGTTTTCGTCCTGGTCGTGGAACACTGGACCAGCTCTATACCCTCTACAGGGTGCTGGAGGGTTCATGGGAGTTTGCCCAACCAGTCCACATTTGTTTTGTGGATTTGGAGAAGGCATTCGACTGTGTCCCTCGCGGCGTCCTGTGGAGGGTGCTGGGGGAATATGGGGTCCGGGGTCCTTTGCTGAGGGCTGTCCGGTCCCTGTATGACCGAAGCAGGAGTTTGGTCCGCATTGCCGGCAGTAAGTCAGACTTGTTCCCGGTGCATGTTGGACTCCGGCAGGGCTGCCCTTTGTCGCCGGTTCTGTTCATAATTTTTATGGACAGAATTTCTAGGCGCAGCCAAGGGCCGGAGGGTGTCAGGTTTGGGGACCACACGGTTTCGTCTCTGCTCTTTGCAGATGACGTTGTCGTGTTGGCCCCTTGTAACCAGGACCTTCAGCATGCACTGGGACAGTTTGCAGCCAAGTGTGAAGCGTTTGGGATGGGGATCAGCACCTCCAAATCCGAGGCCATGGTCCTCAGTCGGAAAAGGGTGGCTTGCCCACTTCAGGTTGGTGGAGAGTTCCTGCCCCAAGTGGAGGAGTTCAAGTATCTAGGGGTCTTGTTCACGAGTGAGGGGAGGATGGAACGGGAGATTGACAGACGGATCGGTGCAGCTTCTGCAGTAATGCGGTCGATGTACCGGTCTGTCGTGGTGAAGAAAGAGCTAAGCCGTAAGGCGAAGCTCTCGATTTACCGGTCAATCTACGTTCCTACTCTCACCTATGGTCATGAGCTTTGGGTCATGACCGAAAGGACAAGATCCCGGATACAGGCGGCCGAAATTAGCTTTCTCCGTAGGGTGGCTGGGCGCTCCCTTAGAGATAGGGTGAGAAGCTCAGTCACTCGGGAGGAACTCGGAGTAGAGCCGCTGCTTCTCCACATCGAGAGGGGACAGCTGAGGTGGCTCGGGCATCTGTTCCGGATGCCTCCTGAACGCCTTCCCGGGAAGGTGTTTCAGGCATGTCCAACCGGGAGGAGGCCCCGGGGAAGACCAAGGACACGCTGGAGGGACTATGTCTCCCGGCTGGCCTTGGAACGCCTCGGTGTCCCCCCGGAAGAGCTAGAAGAAGTGTCTAGGGAGAGGGAAGTCTGGGCATCTCTGCTTAGACTGCTGCCCCCGCGACCCGGCCCCGGATAAGCGGAAGAAGATGGATGGATGGATGGTAATTGATTACTAAAACTACAGAGGCTTTGATTTTTAGTGTTTTAAGGCTTTGAGCAATAACATCCCACAGAGAAGTCTTCTGACCAAATTGTCATTGACCCGACTTACTTTACCTAACCTGAGAATAAATAATAAGGTCAAAAGTGTTGTTAGTGTTTTTATAACATTGTGCTATGATTGACTAAATGTCCCTGTTGGAAGAGAACATGTGTTAGGGTTTAAGTGAATTATTAAATTATGAAAATAACCATTTTGGCAATAGTGTGATGTAGGTGTGTTGGTGCGTTAAGAGTTTAGGAAATTTGTTAAAAGTATTGAAAAAAATGTCATAGCGATTGTAAAAAACTGTAAATAGCAAAATAAAACCAGGTTGACTTATAGCATCACATGCTCACCTGATGTTGTTTGCGGCCGTGTCATCTCCAGCTCCTTGGGGAGATTCGACTCTCAGCTGGAAAGCGCTCAAATATCCAGAAGGACACCATTTGATTTCTGTCCACTGACCCCAGCTGAAGAAAAGACACAAAGAGGTTTCTCGATCAAATCTATTATTTACAAAAAAATCCTCAATTCTCTAGCTTAAACACTCAATGCAAGAAGCAAGATAGTAAGTCCATTACAATCCGGTTTTATATCCGGTTTGAGGATATAACTCCTCTGGACCGATCGGCACAGTGAAGACGAATCCCATTGAGCGCTGTATCATCACCATCAATAGGATATTCCACCTTAAAACAACAACAACATTGAGACAATCTTCCATTTGAAAGAGAGTTAACTCTAACCCAACCCATAGTAACATTTCTCTTCATGCTCTTTAGTTTTACACAGACACTTTAAAAATCAGGTGCAGTTTCCTGGAGATAATAAAATAACTAACAGCAACTCCACAGTTTTGAACCTTTGAAGCACTAAAACACCCCTTTATTAGCAAAATAGAGTCAACGCCCAACTTACCCTCAGACTAAACCCTGTGGCGTACGTTCCATTGGGACACATGGTCTTATACCTCCAAGTCCCCCAGCGCCCTCGATTCGGCTCCTTCAGGGGGCAGAGGAAAGCTCCTAAATGAAGAACAGGAACTTGTTATTGTCAACATTGCGATTGCTGATAATGAAATAAAATTGAAGGTTAATCTATAAAGCTACTCTGAGATGGGTCATTCATTTTTTGTATTGAATTTCTGCAGCAAAAGAAACTAAATCCATGCATTTACTAAACCCAACAAAACAAAAATGTGGAGAGTCTTCAAAAGACACAATCTATGATCAATAAAATATACTTTCTATTGTATAAGGGCAGACCTGACACATCAAATAATGCAGTTTCTGTAATTCCATCTGATGTTAGTGTTAGTATAGTATTAGTGATGTTAGTATCATTGTGCTATGATTGACTAAATGCTCCTGTTGGAAGAGAACATGTGTTAGGGTTTTGGTAGACATAGTGTATTGTGTTAGTGAACTATTGTATTTTGAACATTAGTGTTGGAGTTTAGTTTACAATGTGTGATTTTGAGCATGAAAGTAACCATTTTGGCAATTGCGTGATGTAGGTGTGTTGGTGTGTTAAGAGTTTAAGAAATTTGTTAAAAGTATTGAAAAAAATGTCATAGCGATTGTAAAAAACTGTAATATCAAGGTATAAATCCAAACAATTTAGCCTGTTATAGGGGTGTAATCGCAGCTCAGGTATAATATCCTCTCCGAGCCCCTCTATGGCAGACAGAAAGCCAAAATCTGTTTACCACTTTCATTTTCACAGATTATATGGGCACACAAACTCATGAACATTCATTTGGAGAAATGTATCAAATCGACTGAAAAAAAAACTGTAATACAAAATTTATATTTAGTTAAGTTGCATTCTTGGTTGAGTACATCTATATCTAGAAATAAACAATTTTGCATTATTGGATTATTATACAGATTAGTTATTTTTTCAAGGATAACAATCTAAAACTGAAATAAACTTCTCGTTCATTTAATTTCTCCATGTTTATCTGGTCATGACTGATTAATCAAAGAATGAATAAATGCTTTGTGGAAAATATGCCCGTTTTCAATAACGTCTCGGTTACGTATGTAACCCTCAGTCAGTTACGTCAGTGACTTACGGTTTCCCGATCGGGCATTTTCTGGGATCTTCTCAGCGAGAAGAACACCAGGTGCCAAAGGGTGCTCCGTCTCTGAGAAAGGAGGTCCTTCCTCAGAGGGATTGGCCAGGGAGGGGCTGTCGTGAGGAGTACGAGTTCAGAGAACCAAGTCTGGTTTTGCCAATGCGGCGCAACCAAAAGGACGTGCTCCTCGTTCTCCCTGATCTTGCTCAGGACCTGTGCGAGAAGGCTCACTGGGGGAAACGCATACTTGCATAGCCAGCCAGCCAGCTGTGCACAAGTTCATCCATTCATCAGCGGCAGTGGGAATTCAAAAAGTGTGCAGGGCTAGATGTACGGCCAGCAACTCGAGGCCACTGACATGCCAGAGGCGCTGGGGTCCTGTCCAGGAGCCTGCGGAAGCATGTCCATTGACTCAGGCAAGTCAGCAGTGACTGCACTTGCTCGTAAGCTGCACATACATGGCGACCGAGTCGATTTCTATACCAAAAAAAAGAGATCTTCTGCACGGGGAGAGTTTGCTCTTTTCCCAGTTGACTCAAAGGCCCAGACGGACAAGGTGCTGGCACACCAGGTCCCTGTGTCCGCGTCGCACACTGTCATCTGTGCCCTCTTGGAGCTCGAAGGTAAGGAAGCCAGTTCTAAAATATTGGTTACCGCAGGCTGTGATGCCAGCGGTGTAGAACAAAAGATTCTCCCCCGGCCCTCCACTGGGGGAAGGAGTGATCCTGCTACCATCTCCTGAAAAGAACTGACGCCTATCTTATGCTCCTGTTGGCATTTTTTGGAGGAGACTCCCAGGACTGCCAGGTTCAGACATAGGTGGTGCTCCTGGACCACCAAAAGTGGAGATCTGATGACCCAGGAACTGCGCAGTGACCTTCGTCGCTCGAAGAGTGAAATCAGTGACCCTCAGTGAAAACATGACGAGCGCTGCCTCAATGTGATTAAAGCCAAAAAATGCTAGACAGCGCTCGTGGTTGTCAGACGGATGAATGAGAAACATACGGGCAAGACATCTTGAAAAGGACGTGCCCATGTAGCTCTTTTAGAAGAGGAAAAACCCAGGGAGAACACACACACACTCTGTGGCAAATCACTGCACAGATCAGCAGCAGGAATGCAGAACTCACTGGAACCCCAACACCTTTCTCTACAAGACGTTGCTCATCTTACTTGTAGAGAAAAGCTCAGAAGGCTAGTGATGCACTCGGATAGAAACATAATGCGAGATTGCATGCACGGCTCCTTATATACACACGCTGGTGGGCGAAGTTCGCCATGCAAATTCCACAGACCCATGGCATTGTTTTGCCATTGGCTCGTTTTGTAGAACTCAAAGGTGATTGGCTTCTAAGCGAAACCCCCATTCCATCAGTCACTGATGTAACTCGTAGTGACTGACTGAATGGGAACTTGAATTTCTACAGAACAAGTCAGACATCAAAGCATAAGAAAAGTGTGTGTATGTGTGTGTGTATACTGTAGTTTTTGTCCAAGTATTTGACCTGCTTGGTGTTTGTCTTATTATGTGTTTACAATCACATGCAGGTTATTTACTGTAATATTTGAGTTGTTTTAGGTTTGCACAGTCACAGTCTGGAACCATAGTATCATAATATTGATCAAATCTGGTCTATCATTTACAATGATAACATTTAGATGTTCTATTTGCTGTGCAGGTTGGACTTAGATTACGCTGTTAATGGAGGGTCAACGAACCACATTGAGTCCCACACACACACACACACACACATCTGCTCTGGGCTCCAGTAGAAGACATCAGGACGGCTCTCAAACCATGTCCAGAACTCTTCCTTTGACGCTGTTTTCACTTCTGGCTGTTTTTGGGGCATATGTGACCAGCAAATCCGTCGGATCAGTGCTGAAGGTCCAGAACGGGATGATATGGGGCTCTTGGGGGCAGCAGGAAATATGTCCGACTGGAATGTACGCCACAGGGTTTAGTCTTAAGGTTAGTAACTATTAGTAATGTGAGGTTTAGTCGTAAAAAATTGGACTGGTAACCAAAGAAATCTAAAATTACTTGATTTACTTTCTTAATTCATGTTCCTGGACAATTATTGTGGTTATAAATGATTTTTGTGATGTTATCATTTACATTTACATTTATGCATTTGGCAGACGCTTTAATCCAAAGCGACTTACATTGCATTCAAGGTACACATTTTACATTTTGTCAGTTCTTGCTTTCCCTGGGAATCGAACCCATGACCTTGGCATTGCTAGCGCCATGCTCTACTGTTTGAGCTATAGGAAAGCTTAATTATCAGAATTAATTAGTTTTTTGGGTGATGCAATCTAGGTCATGCAGACTACTGGTTAATATTAATATCAACCAATATTAAATGCCAACGTGCCCAACTTTATAGCAGAAAAAAATATGTTTACAGCCTGGTACAAAAAGTGGTTTTGGTCTATACAGCTAATTTTGCCTTTCATGACATCTGTGAAGGGGGTGAATGTTTTTTATAACTCATCCATTTAAATTATATTAAGCCTTAAAGTTCTGCATAATTAATCCTCTTGAGTCGGCTTATCAGTGCCAAAGAGACTCAAATAAGTCGATTTTTATAATTCATGCAAGTGTCCACTTCAGTGACAGGTGGATTGCTGCTGATGTCACTACTAGACAGTCCCTCCAGAAAAACGCGATAATGCGATCGCGTGATTTAACGCATAATCAGCCAAAGTCCGCATATTCATGCGGGGGCCGCATTTTTTCAAATACGCCGCACTTTCGCCGCATAAATTGCCTATTTCCGCGTGCAAAATATGCGGGGCTAGCATGATTTCATAATCCCTGCATTTTCGTTGCAAAAAAAGTCATATATATTAGCAGAAAGTTGAAAAATGTTCGTTTACTTCACACAAGAGCAGCCATTTCCCCCTGTTGCCATGGGAACGTTTTGAAGTGACGTAATTGCCCGAAGTGAACGTCATCGAAAAGCTTCAAACCCCGTGGAGAAACCATAGATATCAGTGAAACCATGATGAAGCGCAAACTCCCATTTGCCAGCAAAAGACCGCGCAAAGCAGTTTCCCGGTGTGTTGACCGATTTCAAAACACAGCATCATGAAGCTTTGAAGCGTTATGAATCAATGAGTCGATTCAGCGGTTTGAAGCGTTATGAATCAATGAGTCATTTCAGCGGTTTGGATCGCCAAAGTCACGTATTTCAGCAGTTTGACACGCGATCCGAATCATGAATCGACTCGATGATTCATAGCATCATGATGCTGTGTTTTGAAATCGGTCATCACTATATAAGTCGTTATTTAGTTTTTTTTTGCGCACAATAACTATTATCGTCGCTTCATAAAGTTATTGTAGAACCACTGTAGTGAGAGAGATTTTGTAACGACGTCTTTAGTACCTTTTATGGGTCTTGAGAGTGCACATTGTGCCAATGGAGGCCTTTCTGAGCCATCGGAATTCAACAAAAATATCTTCATTTGTGTCCAACGACATGAGGGGACGTCATTAATGACAGAATTTAATTTTTTGGATAAACTAACCCTTTAAGAGAATGCACTTTGTGCATTGGAAGCACTCAAATGTCTGTTTTTTAAAGCTAGCTCTGTAAAACAAGAAGTTATTTATTTATTTTTCAGAAGTTGTAGCATATTCCTTTTGTAAAGCTACAGAACTTGTTTGACTCAATGTTTTGTAAATTTGAGCCATTATTAAGGTCTTCAATAAAACAAGATGAGAACTTAAATATTCCCAGCACTTTCTGTGATGTTTTTCTCTTTTTCATCAAACCGCAGTTTTTGCAAGTTCCCGCAATTTCATAGCATAAAATTGCATAAATATCCCGCATTTTTCATCGCATTTTTTAAGAAAACATGCCACATAATCAAGGATTTTTGCCCGCAACAATCACAAAAAAAAGCCGCATTTTTCTGGAAGGACTGACTAGACATTTGTCTGCTGTCTGTTAGTCTACCCACGTTGTAACGTGTGAGCAGGGATGAAGTGAGAATCCAAGTGCGGCATGAATGATTTAATAACAAACAACATCCAAGAGCAAGGGTATCTAAAAACAGGCAGGAGCGCAACGACAGGACCACACATACAGGAGCAACGACTGGCAAACAACAACTGAAGCACTGGGGTATACACAAAGGGAAACAAGGTTAACAAGATAACAAGGGGTGTGGTAAATGGGAAACACCTGGGAAAACTAATCAATATGAAAAACTACAAAGAACTACAATGCATGGCACAAGACACGAAATAACAAAAAAGTCCACAAACACACAGGGAATTTATGACACACGTCCTGCCTCTTAGCCCATTTCATGACATGCTGCCAAGATCTCCGCTCACTTTGGGCTTCAAAAATGCTCTTTGGAAACCTACGTGTGACGTCACGGACACTACGTCCATTGTTTTATACAGTCTATGTACTGTACATATAGCCAACTTTACCCACATACATACAGTATACTCACAAAAAAGTGTAGCAAATCATTTTTTATAACAACGCCATATGTAAAATATCCTATCGCCCAGCTCTAAACCAGTTTTAATTTAGCGTCATTAATATAGTATTAGTATTTATTAATATTTGAAGTCTTCACATTTTCATTTATGTTGTGTATTTTAGTCAGTTCCCTTTCGAAAGGGAACTCGCGCTGCGTCAGCTCGACGCTACGGGGAACGCCTCCAGCGTGACTGGTGCCTGAAATCACAATCAAAAAACGTCAATCCTATTGACCGGTGACACACTATGATGTCATCAAGGTGCGACCAGGAAGTATATAAGGGCGCCTTGCCAACATGACAGTATCTTTTCGTCTTCAGGGACTGTTTTGCCTGTCTTCGCGTGAAACGTCTACAAGAAGGATAACAATGAAGTGTGCTGAGAAGCAACGCCACTTCCGCAGGTGTGTTTTGAACGTGTACCAGGTAGCTTACGCTTTGGATACACACACACTTTGTGTTTACTGTCTGGGAGAAGAGCATGCACGAGAGGTTCGCGAACCTCTTGTGGATATTGTGAGCGTTTTTTCTCTAGAACGCTCCGCTCTCGGCTGGACCTCTTCTCGAGGGGAGAGGTTTCAGCATCTGGGAATGGCCCCGCTCGAGCTGAGGCTGAGCGGCGTCTAAACATCATGTGGTTCCCGGATGGATCTGGCTCGTCGCTTGGAGACAGATGTGGTTCTCGAGGACGATCCAGATCGCGAGAGGCGGACTTCGGAGGAGGAACGGGATTATATTCCTCCTCCTCGTCCGCTGCTCTTCCACTCGAGAGAGGATGGGTGAGTCAGTTAAAGATGCTAGCAAAAAAATAGAAAGCTTCTCAAACCATCCTGTCCCATGTACGGGGAGTTGCTGGAGGTCATGGAACGCGCTGTAGGTAGACTGCAGCTGCCTTGGCGGCGCATGGGGAGAGAGGCTGAGCGTCCAAACAGTTCGGATGATCGGTTTCTCTCCGCCCTTGACCTCCCAACTCCTGGGAGTCTTCCGTCCCTTCCAGATTTCCATCAGCAGATCTCGAGGGGATGGAAGAAACCATACTCAGCCCCGCATCTATCGACATCGGCAAGCTAAATTTCGCTGATGTCGAGGGACTGCCAAGGCTGGGTATGTGTCGGTGCCTCCTGTGGACGAGATGTTATGTTTATCTCGCCTCTAGGCAGCCGGCGACACTGAGGGCTCCCATCCTGCCGGTCTCGCTGAATGGCAAGGCGTACATGTCAGTGGGTCACGCTGCAGCGGCTTCGCACACCACAGCGGTGCTGCAGGCTTACCAGGCGGACCTGTTGAGGGACCTCGATCGGGGGGAGGGACCCCCTGAGGCGGTAGTCGAGTCGCGCCGGACCGCGGTTTTCACTCTCCGGGCCACCGAACAAATAGCGCCAATGGCGGCCACGGTGGCCACGGAGAGACATCTGTGGTTAAACCGTTTGGACATCGGGGAGAAAGAGAAGCCTTTCTCCTTGATGCCCCGGTTTCGCCGTCCGAACTTTTTCAGCACCTCCGTAGGGGCGGTGGCGGGAAAGTTCGGAGAGGCGAAGGCGCGCTCGGCGGCATTCAGAACATGCATCCCGCTGAGGTCCGGGACCGGGCCCAGGCAGTCGGGTGTCCCCGTCTCAGTCTGAGGGCTGGAGACGGGAATAGCGAGTCAACGTCGCCTCTCGAGTGCCCCCGCCGCGGAGGACTGGGGCGCAGGGGAGGTGGGACACCCGCAACAGGAAGAGGAAGGAAGCCGGGGCTGCTAACTGGAACCAGCGCAGGCAGCGGACTCCACCCCCGATGAGTACGGAGATGAACGCTGCCTTTTTCCCTTCCTCTGGTTTTTCCCCCGGGCGCTTTACATCAGGCCGGTGGACCTATGATGAGCAGAAAATGAAAGATTCTGCCGGCTCGCCTGGTTTGTTTGGTGAAAGCGCCCCCCTCAGGATGGTGGCGGACACTAACTTTGATGGCTGGTTTGAAGTGCCGCGAGCAGCGACTGGTGAGTCCCCCTCGATGAGGGTGAAACATTTTCAAACTATGTTTTTTCAGGACTTCTGTACCTTCACTCTCCTGAGAGGTTATTTGGGGAAATTTGGAACGTCGCTGGACTTCGCAGGGCCTGCAGCTCCCCGTGAGTAGACTAAGAACGATCTTTTTTGCAACATTATGTGGTTGTGTGTGAATGCCTCACTTTTTGCTAGTAGAGTTGCTGCCTCTCCGTGTTAATTTGTCCCCCACTGAGGTGGGTAACTGAATTGCGCTCTTGCCCGAGGGCTTGTAGTGTCGTGGGCGAGCTGTGTTTTCCTAGCGTAAAAGTGTGAAGTAGCTGAAGACCTTCATAGTCTGCCTACGACATGGTTACCTACCGGGCAGGCTTATGAGCTCCTCTCAAGCGAGGGTCTGTTATGAGCTTACCCGTGGGGCCCCCCTGATACGATCAGCCTGAAAGGCCTTTGGCCTCCTAAGCACGTTTTAAAGTAAGTGCTTGGTAGATCCGAGGATCGAGCGGCCTGAATCCCCTCGCTAACAAGGGTTTGAAAGCACTTCGCTGAGCGCTGCTCTCCGGGATAACCCGTCTCTGAGGTCCGGCTAGTCGGTGACACTGCCTTTCTTGCAGCACCCTAGCGGGATGTCTCTTCGGAGGCGAGTACCAGAGGCTCTGTACTGTCCAGACAGGGTTGACCGTATTACGTGTCCCATAGCAGACTGTGTCACCTGGTCAGGTCTCCCTGGTGGAATTCGGTGAGAACCTCCCGAATAGTGACGGGCACGGGTTCCCTCATAGTTCCCCTGCCACGTTCCCTTAAAGGAACCCCTTCTGTCGAATGGGCTGGTTCCAGACCTTCGAGCAAGGCCTGGGAAAGACCTCATGTGTGTGAAGGTTTCCTTCTCAGGCAATAGCTTGGGCTTTGACCGTAGGGAGCGCTGTCACTGACAGCCTAATGTGACCAGAAGGGGAGTGGTTCAGGCATTTCAGTAGAATTTGCTTGTCTTGACAGTTGTCACTGCCAGTGGGCATGCACTCCCGTCGGCATGGCGGCGTGGGTATATCGTTCCCCGTAGCGTCGAGCTGACGCAGCACGAGTTCCCTTTCGAAAGGGAACGTCTCAGGTTACAAATGTAACCATTGTTGCCTGAGAACAGGGACTCCCTAAAAGGCAGAAAAGTGCAAGATGGCGCCGCCGTGCTCGGTCGCCGTTCAGGTCGCTCCGCTAAGACTTTGCTTTTATTTATTATTCTACTCTCTTTTACTCTCTATTTTTTCCAACGGATCATCTGCTTTGATCTGTTACGACAGCAAAACACTTCTGGAAATTGGTTACCGCTACACTGACCTGTTTCAGGACACTTTCTCCAATCTTCCATCTGAGATTCGCCGGGACGCCGAGTTGAACAATGGCCACTCGAGTCGACGGCGAGGATTCAAAAAACACCGCGGGAAACGCGCTGGGATCCGCAACAGACTGAGAAAAAGAGCATTCAGTCCTCCTCTCCCGAGCATTTTGCTCGCAAATGTCCAATCCTTGGAGAATAAGATGGACGATCTTAGAGCCAGGATAAGTTTTCAACGGGACATGAGAGACTGCAACATCTATTGTCTGTCCGAAACATGGCTCACGCCAGCGGTCCCGGATACAGCTGTGACGCCGTCCGAGAACTTCTCTGTTTTTCGGATGGACAGAACAGCCGAGGCCGGGAAATCTAAAGGCGGTGGAGTGTGTTTCATGATAAACAAGAAATGGTGCGATCCTAGGAACATCTCCATTCTTTCGCGATCCTGCTCGCCTCACTTGGAACATTTAACTATCATTTGCCGGCCTTTCTACCTGCCGAGGGAGTTTTCCTCGGTCATCGCCACTGCCGTTTATATTCCACCACAAGCAGACACGGGGCTGGCTTTATCTGCCCTCCATGATATGACCAGCGGCTTCATAAACAAACACCCCGACGCTGCTTTCATTGTCGCGGGTGATTTTAACAAAGCTAACCTAAAGAAAGTATTGCCAAACTTTCACCAGCATGTCTCCTGTCCCACACGAGGAGCAAACACACTGGATCATTGCTACTCTCCGTTTAAGAACGCCTACAAAGCTCGTTCACAGCCAGCTTTTGGCAAATCGGACCATGCCGCCATTTTCCTCACACCGGAATATAAACAAAGGCTCGTTCAAGAGCCCCCGGTGAGGAGGGAAGTCAAACGCTGGTCATCCCATTCAGAGATCACGCTACAGGCAGCTCTTGATGACGTCGACTGGGACATGTTCCGCGCGAGTTCTGAAGACGTCAGCGAGTTCACAGAAGTGGCGCTCTGCTTTATTAACACACTGACAGAGCAAGCCACACAAACATTAACTATAACGTCCTTCCCTAATCAGAAACCGTGGGTGGACAGTTCAATTCGCACTGCAGTAAACTCGCGCACCACCGCTTACAATGCCGGTCTCCTAACGGGGGATATGAGGGAGTACAAAGCTTCATGTTACGCCCTCCGGCGCGCCGTTAAAGCCGCAAAACTCCGCTATAAAGACAGAGTGGAATCTCATTTCCAACTCAACGACTCCCGGCGGATGTGGCAGGGACTGAGAACCATCTGTGCTTTTGGAACTAAATCCTCTGCAGAGGTGAGAGCTGATCCGTTACTGGTGAACGAGTTAAACTCATTCTACGCTCGCTTTGATGGTAATCGCGGCAGCGCGACTCCGGCGAGTGACGCGTCAGAGAGAGTCCCTCAGAGCAGCAACGGTCACGTGATCTCTGTCTCGGAGGACGAGGTTCGGAGAGCACTCAAACGTGTGGATGTCAGGAAAGCTGCTGGGCCGGATGGTATTTCAGGTCGTGTTCTGCGGTCCTGTGCTGATCAGCTCGCAGGGCTCTTTACATCCATATTCAACGAGTCCCTTGCTACATCTGTTGTCCCCACCTCCTTCAAACGATCCTCCATCATCCCTGTACCTAAGATCAGTAAACCCTCTTGCCTAAATGACTATCGTCCAGTGGCTCTCACATCTTTAGTCATGAAGGTCTTTGAGAGACTCATTAAAAACAACATTTGCTCCTCCATTCCTGACACTTTGGACCCTCTTCAGTTTGCCTATCGTCCCAATAGATCGACTGAAGATGCCATTTCTCACGTCCTTCACTCCTGCCTCACTCACATCGACAGCAAAAGTGGGAACTATGTCAGGTTGCTATTTATTGACTATAGCTCAGCCTTTAACACCATAGTTCCCATTAAGCTAACACACAAACTCCTGGATCTAGGCCTGAATTCTTCTCTCTGCCTCTGGATTGAAGATTTCCTCACTGGCAGACCCCAGGCGGTGAGAGTAGGCCAGTTCACCTCCACCTCCATCACCCTGAGTGTTGGAGCTCCACAGGGCTGTGTGCTGAGTCCCCTGCTCTACTCTCTCTACACCCATGACTGTTTGTCCACACACAGCTCCACCTCTATCATCAAGTTTGCTGATGATACTGTTGTCCTGGGTCTCATCTCCAACAACAATGAGACGGCATACTTGGACGAAGTGGAGCAACTGACATCATGGTGCCAGGACAACTGTCTCTCTCTGAATGTTAACAAGACCAAAGAACTGATTGTGGACTTCAGGAAGAGACAGCATCGGTCATACTCCCCTCTCATGATCAGCGGGACACCGGTAGAGAGAGTGAGCAGCTTCAAATACCTGGGTGTGAACATCTCCGAGGATCTGACCTGGACTACACACATCCAGACACAGGTGAAAAAAGCCAGGCAAAGACTGTACCACCTGCGCCAGCTGAGGAAATTCAGGGTTTCACCAGCCATCCTGAAAACTTTCTATCGAGGGGCGATAGAAAGTGTCCTGACTCAGTGCATCACAGCGTGGTACTGGAACAGCACCAGTCATGATGGCAAAGCCCTGCAAAGAGTGGTGCGCTTATCCGAGCGCATCTCAGGCTCAGCTCTCCCGCCTCTGCAGGACATCTACACCAAACGCTGCAGAGGTAGAGCTACCAAAATCATCAGAGACATTAATCACCCTGCAAACTCTCACTTCACCCTGCTGCCATCTGGTAAGCGCTTCCGTAGCCTGATGGCAAAAACTGAAAGACTCAGGAGGAGTTTCTTCCCCCAGGCCATCAGACTCCTGAACTCAGTCACGTGACTTCACTTCACCCCCGCACACGCATAAACATACGGTTTTTTAACATTAACATCCACATACTGCAATTGCACTGCACTTTACTTTCCTATTGTTACTGCGTAACAACCTGTAATAAACCTTGCACATTATACTTCTTTATATATACATATATATATATTTTATGTTAACCACTTATTTTTAAGTCTACAGTTTATCTCACTTATCATATCCACATATTTTTTATATTTTTATTTATCTTATTTCCTATTTTTATCTTTTACTTGATTTATTTATAATTCTACTTATGTTAATACTTTTTATTCTAATTTTATTCTATTTCTATTTTAATTTCTTGTAACTGTTATTTGCACTGTCCATGGAGCGGACCTGTTTACATTTCACTGCCAGTTGTATATTGTGTATATAACTGTGTATGTGACAAATAAAACTCTTGAATCTTGAATCTTGGAACGAGGCGCTGCGTCACTTTGCCATGCCGCAGGGCCTGCCTACAGAAAACAGTCCCTTCAGACGATTAGATACTGTCATGTTGGCAAGGCGCCCTTATATACTTCCTGGTCGCACCTTGATGACATCATAGGCTGTCACCGGTCTATAGGATTGACGTTTTTTGATTGTGATTTAAGGCACCAGTCACGCTGGAGGCGTTCCCCGTAGCGTCGAGCTGACGCAGCGTCTCGTTCCCTGTTCTCAGGGAACAATGGTTACATTTGTAACCTGAGCCGTTTTAGTTTTTGTCTTAATTTAAGTTAATACCACTGCTCTAAACAGATGTTTTTCTGAAGGTGGCAGGGATGTGGGAATCGCTGGTTGGTGATAACACAGCGCTCAATGGGATTCGCCTTCACTGCATCGACCCGTCCAAAAGCTCATCAGGCCCATACAAGGACTACGCCACCGTTCAATCTGACGTAGGAAGGTGAAGCGTTTAAACTGGATGTAATACAGAGAAGCTGTACCAAAACCTAGTGGGCTGCCATTATTAAGATGACACACAGAGCTGTTGCTCATGAAGAGCGCTTCAAATCAGTCACAAAACGCGCTTTTTTCAACATGATAATCTTCACAAATAAACACAACTTTTATACATTTTGAAGCTTTAATACAGTCGCCAGAAGTCTAAAGCTAAACCTAGACTATAAACGAACTACACGACCATTAAGCTTCCAACAGCCATTCCATTATTTCCTCATATTCTCCATTGTTGCGGCTCCTCTCTTACCAGTCTGTCAGTAACGCTCTGTTAAGTTCATGTCTCTATGGCCGCATTTACACTGCAGGTGTTGATGCACAATTCTGATTTGGTGACTACATCCGATTTTTTTGACGACCCGCTTACATCATCTTTTAAAAGCGACCCGTATCCGATATTTGCATTTACACTATACACTGGCGAAACAGCCCAAGACGTTCTGACCTGGGAAGTAGCCTAAAACGACGCTCTATGCAATGGATGCAGAATAATTGATTATGTGTTTTGCTTTCCACACTATAGCCTATTTAAAGGTCAGCAAAACAGTGCACTCTGAGAAAAAAGAGGATTAATGTCATGTGTCCGGGGGCACCGGCGAAAACGCGCGTCCTTGACGCGTGATTTACCACAAAAACGTGTTTTCGCCGGTGCCCCCGCCAGGCGCGCCCACTCGCGATATTCCATTATTATCCAAAATTCAATTATGGAATCTTATGAGGGCGTCTATTCTAGCCTGTTAGTCCTCTAAAATGTTATATAATATTGAGGAAATACAGAAATTATTTAGAAACGTGCAACAGCACCTACATATAGAATGTTTTTTTATTATTATTCCCATCGCTTTGGCGCCCCCAAGGTGCTGCGCCCCCATGCGCCGCATATAGCGCATACCCACTTTCTGCGCCACTGATCGCAGGTAGTTCGTGTCCACCTGAGTTGACGTCATTTGCCTCCGTCCCTTTTTCAATGACGTACGACGCGCATTTACTGGGGAATATCCGATTTGACCGCTTACATGGCAGACACAAATGCACGTATCCGAATCATATCGGATTTATTACCACATATGAGTGAGACCTGAATCCGATCTGGGGGCATCGGAATTTTTTCCTGCTTACACGTTCACATGTCATATCCGATCGGAATTGGGTCACTTGAACCATGCAGTGTAAATGGGGCCTGTGAAGCCTGTCCTTCTGAAAAGCACACTGTGCTCTGATTGGTCGACTGGAGCGGTGTGTTGTGATTGGTCAAGCGCTTCCAGCGTGTTTGGGAAATGTCCCGCCCCTTACCATAACCGCCAGTTTCAACACACTACTAACTAACTCAACCATGCCCCACCTCTTTATTCTGCTTATGAATGATTTAAATGAGGAATATTGTGACGTGTTGGTTCCCGGAAGAAAACTCAAAACTATAATGGAGGCGTTTCAGGAGTTCAGAAACAGTGACAATGATATAGAGAATAACTCCCACTGGAGGGACTTTGGAAACATTTTTCATACTCAAACAGCAACATTTCACACTGAAGAAAGCTGAAAAAAACATAATTGATAACTGGTTGAAGCACTAATGTCCATTATTACATTCTTTTCTCAGCTGGGGTAAATGGTCAGATATAAAATGGTGCTCGAATGGATTCCTGACATCCTTTCAGCTGAGAGTGGAATCAACCCAAGGGACTTGGGACGACACGGCCGCAAACAACATCAGGTGATGGTTTTATTTATTTAAAAACTTATTTTGGAATCAAAACAGCATTCCATAACAAGCTGCATAAACACGTCAATTCATGACACTTTGAGAAATTTCCTTTTCTCCGAAATACTGAAGCCTATTATGAAGTAACGCAGCGCTTACTGCACAGTCAAAACAGTGCTGAGGCTTACTCGCATGCTATTTGAGCGTCTTTTATAGGCAGATGCCTCGCCAATTCTGGCGGGCTCTGCGTTCAGCTCGGCACACCGTTTGGTTCGCACAGTTACGCCGCTCTGCCATTGGTTCGTGCAGTTCCCACTGACCAGCCAATAGCGTGCGAGTAAGCCTCAGCACTGTTTTGACTGTGCAGTAAGTGCCAGTGATGCGCGGGTCAATGTATAAACAACCCGCACCCGACCGTCTTTTTCAACTAACCCGTCCGCAACTCGGACCTCAAAAAAAATATTGTACCCGACCCGCTTCCCGACCCGCATTTTTAAAAAGTAGTAAATGCTCATCTTAGCGTCATTCGGGCCATTGAGAAAATGTTTCAGGCCCTGACGTGGTGCTCAGAGGTGCAGCGGCAAGAGCAGGCCGTTCTTGAGGCGGCGCATCATTTTCCATTTCAGCTCTAGATGCATATTATTGATGAACGCAATGTTTATGTTTCAACATGGCTTGAAGAATTCATCAGCAGGTCAACTGAGAGAAGTGTGAAAGCCCTTAGCAGCGCAAACTGTTCTTTTTCTGAATGCTGTATGATATAGCCTAGTGTTATGTAATACAGGCTTGATTTATTCATTTATTTTGTTTCATTTTCTTAACAATTAAGATGCTGCATGTGTTATCCAGTCTAATCGAAGTGTGCGTCCCTCCCCCGACTTTCCCAACAAAAATCCCACCCCCTCTCAGAAAATACATAAAACTGACTTTTTGGAGCTATATGCGTTTAAAAGTAGCCTATTAAAATGGTACAATGGCATTGCTCAGTTCAACGTTTTGGGAAATCAGGCATTTTGTCCCGCATCAGCATTTATTCAAAAGTTAATAACGCTCAACATTCAAAAGGTAAATAAGGTTCCCTTTCAAGGGAACTCGCGCTGCGTCAAAACGCTTTTGAGAACGCTTCTGCGTGATTGCGTCTTGAAGCACTTGTGGAATCAGTCCAATGGACAGACGGAACGTCATAGACGGGTGACGTCATAGACCGGAAACTATAAAGCACCCGTGAACACAAACAGAAACTAGCTTCTTTGCCTTCAAGAAGCGCTCTGTGTGAATCTTGTCTGTAAAAAAAAAAAAAACTGGTGTTTTTTGTCTGTCTTTAGAAAAAGTTAGGCAGGAGTTTTCCACCTTTGTTCTTGTAAAAGAAAAACATAAAAGTAAAACAAATGTGACAGCAATTCACTGGATGTGTTCATCCCTGCCCTCATTTCATTACGGGTGGGGATGCATACCGGTATTCTATGTGTGTTGACTGTTTGTTAAGCCGCCGGGCGCTCTCCGAGGAGGGCGCTTCGGCTCGCGTTCCCCGTGGCTCAGGTCCCTTCTGCCGAGGCAGAGCGGCGGCTTCAGTCGTGGGGATCGCAAATAGGTCCGGCAGAGGGGTTAGAGACGGGCATCGCCCTTTCTCAGCCTTCACCTGCCGGGTCCAGTGTTTCATCTCAGGGTGGAAGCACGCTTGCGGTTCCTTCTGCCCCGAGTGAAGCGCAGAGATGTATGTGCGTCAGCTTTCATAAAAAAGGAGTGGGCGGACATTCATTGATAAATTTCTCAAATGTGTAAGAAAAGCACGTAGCGAAAAAGAGAAAATAACGACTCGGATCTCATATTTGCAGAGGCAACATGTAGATTACAGTCTGCAATATAAACACTGCATATCACGTTTTGCCGAGGCAGCGTGTAGATGCAGTCTGCTAGAATGTAACGGATTTGCAGAGCTCGTGTTGCCGAGGCAACACGTAGATTACAGTCTGCAATATAGTAGCGTTTGATCTTGCGTTTTGCCAAGGCAGCGCATAGATCGGGGTCTGCTAAAAATATAATGGACAGAGCTCGTGTTTGCCGAGACAACACGTAGATTACATTCTGCAATATAAGAGAAATCAATGGATCTCGTGTTGGCTGAGGCAACGCGTAGATTACATTCTGAAATATAAGAGAAATCAATGGATCTCGTGTTTGCCGAGGCAACACGTAGATCATGTTGCCACAATGCATTTATAAATGGGGGAAAGAAGGAAGAGGAAAAGAAAAAGAAGCCCTTTTTCTCTGTTCCTATGTTTGACTCCTCTTTGCATTTTTCATGCAATGAATATTCAGCCAAAAGAGTGAACATCTGAGTGGTTTTGAATGCATTTCATTTTGACAAATTAAATCATATTTCTTTGTGGCTTGAGAATTTTTTATATATGGAAAATATATATACATATTTCTAAAAATCCATGGTTATGGTAAGAGCATGCGCTGAGTGCTTCGTGCCCTTTCTAATTCCAAAATGTGGAAGCAGAGTGAAGTTCTCTTAAGGCAAGGCGGTATTGAAAGACAGTTATTGTCATAAAGAGGGCTTTGTCAAAGTAAAACTCCTGACGCCATCAATGTCAGGTTTCTGAGGGAAACCCTCCGTAGGAAGGCGGTGTTCACCACACTATACGGTGCCCGTCTCCCTTCGGGGCCCTCAAGGGGACCATTCTGCCAACCTCGCCATTTCGTGTGTTTCGGGGCGCAGTGGTCTCTGGCGAACACATATCTCAGGGTCCACCCGGAAACGTAGTGGTCCTGGAATGCACGCCCCCTCCGAGGAGGGTCCTAGAGCAGTCAGGCCAGTTGTTTCCTGCGCCTTCGTGCTTCAGGGCACTGTGCTTGCTGTTCGCGGTATGTCAGAGGTCAGTCTTGAGGGACTGGCATCATGGCAGAATCTGTTAGGTTTCATGGCAGCTGCGTCCGACGGGATACCTTTTCGGCCTGCTGAGCATGAGACCGTGACAGTGGTGGCTCATAACCAAGGGGTTTCCCTGAGGGGATACCTGCTCCGCATGATTGAAGTCACGCGGCGATGCTTTCGTCCTTTAGTTATGTGGAAAGATCCTTGGTTTATGCCCTAAAGGCTGGTATTGGGGACTCATGTTCGTCGCGTTACGCTAACGACAGAGTTTTCCTTTGCGGGCTGGGGGTAGAAATCATGAGTGATCACTCTCTAGAGTCTGAAAAAAGAAAGAAGAAGAAAGAAGCACATATCTCAGGTTCCACCCAGAAGCGTAGTGGCCCTGGGATGTGCGCCCCTCCGAGGAGGTTTCTAGAGCAGTTAGGCCAGTTGTTCCCTGCCGGTTCGCCGCTTCAGGGCACTGTGCTTGCTGCTCGTGGTACACCAGAGGCCACTCTTGAGAGACTGGTATCTATAATATTTCTGACAATATCAATATAATGTCTCTGAGGGTCCCCTCCATAGGAAGGCGGTCTCTACCTCATTATACGGTGCCCGTCTCCCTTCGGTGCCCTCAGGGGGACCATTCTGTCAACCCTGCCACCTCGTGTGTTTCAGGGCGCAGTGGTCCCTAACGAGCACATATCTCTGGTTCCACCCGGAAACGTAGTGGCCCTGGGATGTGCGCCCCCTCCGAGGAGGGTCCTAGAGCAGTCAGGCCAGTTGTTCCCTGCGCCTTTGTGCTTCAGGGCACTGCGCTTGCTGCTTGTGGTACACCAGAGGCCAGTCTCGAGAGACTGGTATCTCTAATATTTCCGACGATATCAATATCATGTCTGGGGGGACCATTCTGCCAACCCCGCCACCTTGTGTGTTTCGGGGCGCAGTGGTCCCTGACGAGCACATATCTCAGGTTCTACCCGGAAACGTAGTGGACCTGGGATGTGCGCCCCCTCCGAGGAGGGTCCTAGAGCAGTCAGGCCAGTTGTTTCCTGCGCCTTCGTGCTTCAGGGCACTGCGCTTGCTGTTCGCAGTATGTCAGAGGTCAGTCTTGAGGGACTGGCACCATGGCAGAATCTGTTAGGTTTCATGGCAGTTGCGTCCAACGGGGATACCTTTTTGGCCTGCTGAGCATGAGACCATGACAGTGGTAGCTCAAAACCAAGGGGTTTCCCTGAGGGGATACCTGCTCCGCATGATTGAAGTCACGCGGCGATGCCTTCGTGCTCTAGTTATGTGGAAAGATCCTTGGTTTACGTCCTAAAGGCCGGTATTGGGGACTCATGTTCGTCGCGTTACGCTAACGACAGAGTCTTCCTTTGCGGGCTGGGGGAGCGATCATGAGTGATCCTGCTGAGGCAGGGGCTGAGGCCCGGGTAAATTTAGACTCCACACCGAGGTGGCGGAGCTTTTGTGGGTATCCAGCTCCTCCGGGACTGGACACCATGATACGGGAATGGCCGAGGCCACCCCTGTACACCTTTACCCGATTGCTCTGCTTCTAGGAGTTCTGGAGAGAATTCGCCAAGACGTGGCTCGTCTGATGTTAATAGCTCCGTACTGGCGGGCCCGAGTAGGGCTCAGACCTAATTTCTCTTCTGGATGGCTCTCTGCTGGAGATTCCGTTCAGTAGGGAATTTCACTCTCAAGTGAGAAGTTTGATCATCACCCCTGCCAGGAGGGTGAAACTGGGCCTGGCCTCCGAGGGGGCCCAGCCCATAAGTTCAGGTCTCTCAGCCGAGGCTGTTGAGACCATATATCACTCCAGAGCTCCGTCCACAAGGAAACTGTATTCTAGCCACATTGAAGGTGTATGTGGCAGCCTTAGCTGCTTTCCACGCTCCTTTTGGGTGAGGTTTCTTTGAGGAGAAACCTGCTAGTTACTTGTTTCCTTTGTGGCTTATTTGAGGCTTAGATCTGCAGTCAAGGGTTTGCGCCCGGCATAGGGAAAGTTCTCTTCATCCTAGGCCAGGCTATGTTGCTGGGGAAAAAATTCTACTAGCATTATAATACCTATAGTACTGCTGGCCTTTGTCCTCCTCGGCGTCAGACCAAGGGAAACTAATCTGCTTTGACCACTCCTGGGGTGCAGGTGCTATCGTAGTAGTGTGCACTTTTGATTTCACACATACGGTCACATGCTCTTATGGCGGCGTTGGTATTGCGTTCTCAAAAGCGTTTTGACGCAGCGCGAGTTCCCTTGAAAGGGAACGTCTCAGGTTACGTATGTAACCATGGTTCCCTGAGAGGGAACGAGACGCTGCGTCGCCCTGCCATATTCCCTGTGTGCCCGTGAGCGACTTCTTTCAGGCTTTTTCAGAAGCTAGTTTCTGTTTGTGTTCACGGGTGCTTTATAGTTTCCGGTCTATGACGTCACCCGTCTATGACGTTCCGTCTGTCCATTGGACTGATTCCACAAGTGCTTCAAGACGCAATCACGCAGAAGCGTTCTCAAAAGCGTTTTGACGCAGCGTCTCGTTCCCTCTCAGGGAACCATGGTTACATACGTAACCTGAGACGATTTATTGACGACCCGACCGACCGTGACTGTGATGAAGAGGCTGAAGCGTTCGGATCCATTTGCAAGACTTTATTCACACAGGTAAGCCAACAGAGAAAGGCTGTCATAAAGTTCAAACACAAGAAATAAGCCAGAGGCAGAGTAAGGGTAAATCAAGACTTCACAAATGAACAATGAGCAGAGCAGTCCAGATAAAGGTGAGCTGAGGGTCCACAGGTGATAATAATGAACTAATAATAGGCAGAGGAGCAAGGAAGGGAAATGCAGTCTTAATACGCAGGAGAGAGAGATCTGGTGAAACCAGGAGGAGGCGTTGTCGAGCGTTCCGTAACAGAGCCCCTCCCCTGCGAGCGGCTCCGGAAGCGAGGACCTGGTCGACGGCGGGGTCTACCACGGGGTCTTGGAGCCGGTCGATCTGGGTGGTGTCGGTGAAAAGCAGCAGTTAATGTAGGATCCAGGATATCATGAGACCTGACCCAGGAGCGTTCCTCGGGACCGTACCCCTCCCAGTCGATAAGGTATTGCAACACCCCGCCGTGACGCCTGGAGTTCAGGATCTCTCGCACCCGGAAAGCCTCCGAACCGTCCACTTCAATGGGAGGAGTCTGCACAGGAGCGACCTCCTCCCGGCTCCTCTCTCTCCTGGGAGCGACAGCGGGTCTGAAAAGGGACACATGAAATGTAGGTGAGATCTTTCGATCTGCATGATGCTGGAAACGGCGTATGGCGTGCTGCAAGTGGACGGGAGCAGCATCCCAGGTGGCCTCACTGCGCTGAAGCCACGCATCTACTGCTGGGAGGTCGGATGGCTCCCCAGCCCACGGGAAGAGGGGAGGTTGGAACCCTAAAACACATTTGAAAGGGGTTAGACCAGTGGCAGGTTTTAACAAAGAATTCTGGGCATACTCAGCCCAGGCCAGGAAGCGACTCCAGTCCTGCTGATTCTGGTAGCAGTAAGTTCTCAGGAATCGAATCAAATCCTGGTTTAGACGTTCAACCTGCCCGTTGGCCTGAGGATGGTAACCAGAAGTTAAACTGACATTGATATTTAGTTTGCAGCACAATTCTCTCCAGACACGGGAGGTAAACTGAGGACCGCGGTCAGAGACAATGTCCTCGGGCAGACCAAAGAGACGGAACACCTGGTTGAAAAGAGCCTCGGCTGTCTGTAAAGCCGTGGGCAAACCGGTCAGAGGAATGAAACGACAGGACTTAGAGAAACGATCCACCACGGAGAGAATAGTTGTAAACCCCTGGGAAGGAGGTAGATCAGTCACAAAATCCACTGCGATGTGCGACCAGGGACGCTGTGGTACTGGCAGAGGTTGTAACAGTCCAGCTGGTTTGAGATGAGAGGATTTACCGTCGTCGCGGCATGCCAGCTCTCCCTGGAGATCCGGGTTCAATCCCTTGCGATACAGGAGCTTTAGAGGTTCCTCCTCCCATCCAGTTTGGGCTGCCAGGGTCCGAAAAGAGAGTGTGTAGTCTGCTGCGGTAGACCTTCCCTGCCGTAACGTAAGCAAAAGTTCTCCTGGATCCTCTCCTCCTGCTGAGTGTTCAAATACTTCTCGAAATTGGGTCAAAAACTCATTATAAGAGGGAAAAGAGAGCTGACCTCCAGACCAGAGCGCAGTAGCCCATTCCAGAGCCCGACCGGTGAGTAGGGAACATATGAAGGAAACGCGGCTCGCATCAGTGGAATAGGACTGCGTCTGCTGGTTGAAATACAAGCTGCACTGCAACAGAAATCCCTTACAGGCAGAAGGTGAGCCATCAAATTTCTCGGGAAGGGATAATTTTGGATGGTTTGAATTGTTACTCACGGCGGGGGGAACGGCTGCAGGTGCAGATGGATTCTCAGCCGCGCTCGGCGGGGTAAGGGCTCGGACCGATCTCACGAGCTCCTCGGTGAGAGCTGTTAATTTCACCAGCTGTCGTTGATGAGTGAGCAGCACCTCAGCTTGAGAGGATACCTCGGAGGCCAGTCGATGAAAATCTGCTGGATCCTGTTTTGGTGAAGTCTTCTGTGATGAAGAGGCTGAAGCGTTCGGATCCATTTGCAAGACTTTATTCACACAGGTAAGCCAACAGAGAAAGGCTGTCATAAAGTTCAAACACAAGAAATAAGCCAGAGGCAGAGTAAGGGTAAATCAAGACTTCACAAATGAACAATGAGCAGAGCAGTCCAGATAAAGGTGAGCTGAGGGTCCACAGGTGATAATAATGAACTAATAATAGGCAGAGGAGCAAGGAAGGGAAATGCAGTCTTAATACGCAGGAGAGAGAGATCTGGTGAAACCAGGAGGAGGCGTTGTCGAGCGTTCCGTAACAGTGACCATGATATCATTAAAAATATTTTTGGATGACTCGTAACCCGCGGGCACCCGCTCATTTTGGATCAACCCACGCATCACTGGTAAGCGCTGCGTTACTTCATAAAAGGCTTCAGTATTTCAGAGAAAAGGACTTTTCCCAAAGTGTCTTCGACGCAATACACGTTACATTATCTCAGGGAACCGAGGTTACCTCAGTAACCAAGTACGATATCAAGTGACCTGGTCAAACGGAGTTTTTTAACACCAAAATATCACTCTAAAAATAAAGGTTTTGTAATAGAAGAACCATTTTGGGTTCTCCAAATAACTTTTCTGTCGACATCTCTTAAAATAACCATTTTTCCCCATTATAAATGACCTTCTCTGCAATGTAAAGGTTCCATTGATGTTAAAGGCTCTTCATGGAGCCATGGATGCCAATAAAAAACCTTTATGCTGAATTTTCACCAGGTTTAACTGCAGTGGGAATGCCAAAACACTGGAGGGATCTGGGACGTCGTGGGGCGTTTGGGGCGACTGGAGTGAGATATGTGGAGGAAAAGGAATCTGTGGCATCAAGACGAGGGTGGAGCCACCGCAGGGAGTCGGAGATGACACGGCCCTCAATGATGTGCACATGTTCTGCTGTGATTGAACTCATTGGTTTAGGAACCAATCATTTGGTGGAATTTTTAAATACATCATCAGTAAACCATATCTTCAAGTAGTGCATAACTAGTTTAGGGCAGAATGAATTAAGCAGATTTTTCCCCCTTCACATTTAATGGACAACAATGACGACAATGAGAACAGCAGCAACATCCAATATTGAAAGATCTTGAACATACTGAAGAATTTACTTACGTTTCCTCACGTTTGTACTGGTCATCAATCTAGGAAATACATTTCTATGAAGTTTCTACATGTGAGTCTGTAAATGGACATTAAAAATATAAATAAAGTATGTGGAGTGTTTCTTCATGGGTCAGTTCTTAAAGTAATGTATGAAAGCCCATTTCCGCCACATAAGAAAAGGAAAATCGTGCTTTGGAAAATATTAATTGTGACATACTAAGTCCCAACTTGATATATTAAGGACTTGCGTCTAAATTATGACAGACATTCGAAAATAGGACATACAAGTTAGTTACGAGATGAGATTAAATAGTCGAAATTAGAGTAATTATTATATTCTATGCATCTTTTAAGTCATAACTTCACATTTTATGTTGTAATTATATGACTTAGTATGTCATAATTACAATTTACCAAATGTTTACCAAAATCAAAATGTTTACCATTACCAACATCTTGTGTTTATTTTACCAAAGAGCTCTCTCGAGTTTTTCTTATGTGGTAGAAATAGTAGACTTCTAGGGTTTAGTGTAAATTATTATAGTCCTACTATAAAAATTTTAATTCAGTCATGTTTTACTGACCCTGCATTGTTCTTGAGCCATATGACCTTTATTCTTTTTTCCTAATCACAAAAGAGCAAAACTTATAAAGATTACCTCTCGCACTTGATAAAGTTTTAACGAAATTAGGCAAGACATAAGATAGTTTGGTTCTCTGAGGTGAATATCTCTATCACGGTTGTCGGTTGACTAGTCACGTGATGTCAGTCAGAATGACAGTTGGCAAAGATTTGAACTCGAATGGGCGCGAATTCGTTCGCAAATGGTGAGTTTCTATAGTATAGGCTAATGTATGTAGAAATAACATTGAAATGTTGATGTTCACACTCAATTAATGTTGAAGCAACGTTGAAATGTCAACATGTCAGACATGATGATGGGTTTAGTGATGTGCTTGCGCCTCCTGCAGGATCTTTTTGAATCAACAGTCAAAATTACTCGCTAAAAACCTACACGAATCTGGGCTATTAGGATTATGGACAGGACGATAGCGGAGGCAAAAGGCAAGATAACTTGTTAATTAAAAAAAAGTTTGTATTTAATATAATAGTTTGTCTTTGTTTTCAATCAAATAATAGAGAACCACAAGATGAGCATCGTTTTAAAGGGGATTTTTTAAATATAGCCTATTGTGTATCTATTTTTTATAATGCGGCTATTTTATGTCATCCGTTTTAGCCTATTTGTTTTTTAATAAACTTTTTTTTTATTGTTCTATTTTATTGTTGTTGTATTTTCATTAAAAATAGGCTAATAACGAACAAAACAATAATCATTCGTTTGAAAGTAATTAATTTCATGAATATTCACGAGTTTCCTGTTTTGCCACTAAAAACATTAATGCACGCTCCTCGGCTTGAATGAAGATAATTAGTCAGCGTTAAACGAAGTAAAGCTCATATTCTGACTTATTTATGCACAATATTTATATATATATATTGTGTTATGTCATGTGGTTTGTAGCTGTTTGATATGATTTCAGCCAATGATTTGCCAGAGGTGTCGTTGAGCTAAACGAGCCAATCGCCTTTAAGTATTTTTATGTTTCTGTTTTACCTTGAGAGTCTTTAAAGTGGATCGTTTTATAAATTTGCCGAAATGTATATAATAATATTAATTATAAACTCCTGTGGTTAAGGTTGCAGTGAAATTTCATCTTTTGCAGAAGCTCTTCTAATCTGGGTAGACTTGAATGTCTCGTTTCCAAAATTGCCCACAAGCATGAACACAAGTTAATGTACTTTAAATATTTGTATCGTCTTAATGGGCCATGATTAATCGCGATAACCAGTGTCTATATAATCCTGATTATTTAAATAAGTCTATATATTAGACTTGTGCCAGTAAATATCCCTGTACACCAGACAAAACAGACACTTTTATTTTTAATTTTTTAATTAATTTTTTTATGGAATGACAAAATCATCACAACTGAAACTTTATCATGCCACCACTGACACATTCACACAAGTTATCAGAGTAATTAAAAGAGCATTAAAGCAAAACAGAAGTAGCCTATAATTAAAACAAACAAACTCATTTACTAACGATAGGCCACTGACAAATCATTGTCTGTAATCATTAAATGATATTGTTGTGTGCAAACTATTGAGCACATAAACAGTTAGGCTATCAATAAAAGAAGCTTAACTTCATTGGAAGCTGAAACTAATATTTTTAGTGGCGCTTTAACACGAAATAGGAAACTCGTGAATATTCATGTAAGCTCCGCCCAGTGTCACAGAAAATCTCCGCCTATTTCAGAACACCTGTTAGAACTGACTACCTTTGATTTGTTAATATGCCATATATGGTAGGGGTTGATCTTTGAGTGCTGTGATTGGATGGCCTGGACTTCGTTGATCAGCTCAATCTTGTGTATAAACATGAGGATTGTTCCTTAATAAACTCGAGAGTGTTGTGGTACTGCACTGTCTCTGAGTCTGTCTGATCATTCTCACAATCTGAAGATTCATCTCTCAATCAGGCCAGAGCTGTAGCAATGCATCACTTCTTTTCCATTGCGTTTTCACTGCTAGCCATTATTGGTAGCTCAAGCTCAGAGATGACTGTGCCGAATGGAGGGCCCTGGGGGACTTGGAGGACTAGGAGCATGTGTCCCGATGAAACGTATGCCATAGGGTTTAGTCTGAGGGTAAGTTGGGCATTTACTCTATTTTGCTAGTGGTTCTCAAACCTGTCCTGGAGAACCACCAGCACTGCAGTTTGTATGTCTCCCCCATCTATCACACCTGATTCAACTTATGAGCTCATTAGCAGAGACTGCAAGACCTGGGCCGTTTCTCAATATCAAGTACACGAACTTCTGACTTGCGTCCTTGGTAGTTTAGACTTGCAAGTTCGACTCGGGAGAAGGAACTCCAGAGGACGGGAGGAATCGCCATCAGTCGTCAATTGTGAAACATCATCTGTTGCTGCCCAAGTACTGTTCCAATTCAAAGTTCACATCTAGCCAAGTACAGTTCAAATCCCCGGATGTGTCCTTGATCCGCCCCTTTTATCGAGGATGCATCGAGAGGAGGCTTGTGGACTTCAGACAGACCGCTATCCCAGAATGCACCAACCAGCGAACGTCAATAGCGGATGAGAAACCCTGCGTAATTAAAAAATACTATTGTTAATGTTTCAGAAAATGTAGTTTTAAGACCTTTTCACACTGCATGAAAAGTGGGATTTTCGTCAGTATGTGACACTGTAGATTGCCGTGAAACTTCAGGTTTACGACTGTGCACGGCAATTTGCACGCAACACCGAAAACTGCCGTAAATTGTCAGAAATTGACGTGGGCCTTGCTTGGCAGTTGTCCCCCCATGACCCCCCCTCCCCTTAATTCTAGGGGAGGCTTTATCATGTAAATGAACAGCTGTGAGCTACACAAATGCAAATCAGAGTAGCAGCAGGGGGAGTTTTATCTAGGTTCTGAATTTTTTTGACTAAAACAAGTTTAAAGTTTAAGTTAAAATGTTAACTTAAATTTAAGTTAAATGTACTCGTTTTAGTTCACATTACTAAATTTTTAGGGCAACCAGTTTGCTCCAATTTTTTAAGTAGATTCAACTTGTCCGGGCTCACAGTGTAGATTAATTACTCTGTATGTCATTAGCAATAACCAATGTTATGTAAAAAAAATAAAAAAATACAGGACAGCAGTTCATGTCTTCAACCTTTAGAGAGGTTATGTGATGCAACAAGACAATGAACCAAAGCACACAAATAAATCAAGTAAAGCATACAGTTTACATACCAACATTAATTTTTCCACCCTGCACTGTGAATGATTTTTTAAATGGCTATTAATCATAAATGTGAAAAGTACAAGTTTGTTTGTTTATAGTTAAGTCAGATTGTGTTTTTCTGTAATTGTCATTTAAATTGAGCTCACACCACATTTGATGAATTATCAATGCAGATTTTCAAGAGGTGGTTTCCTGGACAGGGTTTAAATTATGCCAAGAGTAGGCCTTAATCTAGTTAATCGTGAGTTAAAAAATTGTTGCCTGGAACAAAGATTAAGCACAGATTACTAACACCTGGACTATGAGTCCTGAACTAAAATAAACTGGATTCATTTACAGTTTTATCTAATTGCTTACACACAATTTCTGAAAACATGGCTCCATTTCTTGTAACTCTACACACAAAACATCAGACATCTCTTGCAAAAGCAACACTTTGTGCAAAACTATTTTAACTATTTCCAAAAATGTTGTTTTTGCATATATCTAACTACACACAAATATGCACAACTGAAGAATTTACAGTTGAACTGAAATCAACTGAACTGAATCAACACTGAAGTCACTTGAGCTGAATATTGACACTATATTGGCTTGTTAGAGCCGGTTTACAGCAGAATTTGTTTTGAACTTGTTACTGAAGCTGCTATGAAACAATATATTTTGTTGTATGCATATTCTTTCTTTCTCAAACCTTAGTTTTGATTTCTAAGTGATCAATTTATGTATAAGTGTTTTCACACATACCCAGGGCGCGTTCCATATTAGAGCCCTACTCCAATGAGGTGCGAGGTCGAGGTCATGGCCATGACGCGTAGAAGACGAGCTTTAAACTTTTTTTTATGTTTTTTGCTGCTTTCCTTTTTCGTGATCAACAATGACAGGACACCGTCTTCAACACAATCTCTGCATGGACGCGACGAACTTTTTGGACTCATTTTCAGGAGGCTGTCTTCGTCTTCATAACTCTGAGGCAAACTGCAGGCGCTATGAACCAGAGCATGGGTAATGTAACGTTACGATTTAAAGAATATGCTTTTATTCAGCTGTATAAGGAAATGGATGCGTTAATAGATCCGAGCTTAAAACTGCACATTTTGTTTACACAGACTATCCTCGCCTCATAACGAAGCCGTGAGCTCTTATCTGCTTGGAGCGATTTCCGCGAGTCCAGATTTAACCGCTGATCAAGACGAAATTGTGTGTAAGTAACTTCTAATGTGTTTCTCATTCCTTGTTTAATTTTACCGTGACTGTTTTTATTAATACCAGTCTCATGTAATTGTTTTCCAGCTGCCTGTAAGACGTATTATGAATCGACACGCCGGAGCTTCAGATACAAACAACCTGAACTTACATCGCAGGCGGAAACTGCGAAGTTTAGCTCGGAGTCGATCAAGAAGAAAAAGGGTAAGATTTATTATATTAGATCCGTTTTTTGTCAATGTGAGTATTTTTCAGGTTGCTTATTGTCTTTATGGATTGTATTACAGTTGCTGGAAGCGAGAGTGTGCTGGATGAGGTGGACGTTTGGAAGTCCGCAACCATTGAACTCATGTCTGATGAGGAAGACGGCTTTGTTGACGGGGTGTCTGGATGGATTGTGCGGCCACCGCCCTCTCGCAGCCTGGAGCTCGACGAACTTTACATTACATTACGAGACATTACTGCTGCACTGTACATAGTTGTGTGTTTAACAATAAAGCTATTTCTTTGAGTAAACCGCTGTGTTTTATAAATTAAGCCCTTTCTTTGAATGAACAGCTGTATGCTTATAAATGAAGCTCTTTCTTTGAATAAACGGCACGGTCCGTATAATTTTCCCATATATTCCTTGATGGTATGAATACTTCATAGCACAATAACATTAATATGAAACAAATTATTACAACATAAATTATATATTTATTATTATTATTGGGGTTTACATTTATAATGAGCCAGGGGGACCAATAATGATTGGTTTGCAGTGATCTGCCAACCAATCACGAGGGATTTTTCTTTTTTAAATGTAGTGGCTTCAGCCAATAGTGAGTGAGTAAATTCAAGTCTGGCCGTTGACTCTCTGGTTTCGCTGCTATTCATATGCAAATTAGAGGCGTCGCACCTCCGCGGGCTCTCTCAGCGGGGGGCTCTCCACCTACGTCATGGTTCGTTTACGACAATTTGTGGCACAGACAAACGCGACGTTCGCTGCCTCTAAATTGTCGAAAACTGCCGAAAATTAGGGAGATTTCCAGGAGTATACAGGCGTTTACGGGGTCGAAAATCCCACTTTTCATGCAGTGTATATATATATATTGTATGTATGTGTGTGTGTGTTTGTGCTATAGGATTCAAAATGAGTAATAGTCTAATTGACTTGAATTTGTGATGTTAGACTTCAATAGTGAATATATTTCCCATATTTGTATATGTCTGATATTAACTGAGAATTATATATATAAAAAATAAAATAAAAAAATAACTACGTGCTTGTTAGTAAAAAGGTTGTGAACTAGTGTTCAATATGGTGACAAGTCACGTGGCAAAAGAACGAATGACTCAAACGTCAAACCCGAAAGACTCGTAAGAACTCATCTTTTCTGTTTCCGCTACTGACAGCATAGACTCTATGGGACTGACAGGAAGAAGGAAAGACTCAAACCCGAGACTCGAGACTCGAAAGATGAACTAATCATTTTTGTTTCCGGACCTGTGTCACATGGCCCGGCCCAGCCCCATCAGAGTCAGACACAGACGACTCGACAACTAACATCTCGAGGAGTTCGAAGACACGAGAGGCGGAGAACAAACATGATAAATATGAAGTTGCAAAAGAAAGAATGTCTCGGATCAGGAGGTGAGGTGAACTAACAGAGTTAGACTGCAATAGCCTGACCCAACAACTAATCAATTAATTAAACGTTTCAGTTTCTTATCATTTGGCTTTGGTTGCAGTACCCTATAGTTTGTTTTTATTTAGTTTTACAAATGTAATCAACATTTTCATAAGTACTAGATGGGTTGGGCTATTTAACATGTCATTTTAATTATATTTTGCTGAAATGAGATTCGAAAAAAGATTCGTTCATTTTGCTGAACGAGACTCAAAGATCCGAGTCAGTAAAATGATCCGAACTTCCCACTACTATGCCCTTCACACGTTAACTTCCCTCCGTCTCGTTCACTCGGATGTGCGTCATTGCTTACGTTGCATGAGTGTCCACTACTGGAGTAACATTTGCAATGGACTGAACTGGAACGTCCTAAGCCCTTGATCACTTCGAATCCAATGGAGTTGATTTATTTTATTTTTTTTTCCTTTACGAAATTGTTTAATGCAGAATTCTATATGTATATATGTGTATTTGGGTTGTTTTAAATGTTTTTAAAAATAATAAAAATATCATAAGAGTTGTTTGTGGTGGGGTAAATTAAACGTGATTTGTGGTGACGTCACAACCGTGTTGCATTGTGGTATATGAAGCTGCCTGAAGGTCAAAATCGAGGGAGCAAGGGTCTGTCCATATAAACTTCCCTTGTCCACTTCACGAAGTGGAACGCACTTGAAAATGGCGGCGGGGATTCCCCCGAGGGAAGTGCTTAGTGAAGCAAGTGCGTGTCTAAAACTGGAGTGGAACGCAGCACTGGTCCCTATGCAGTGTTCACTGCTCCCTACTCACATGTGCCCTGTCCAAACACTTGCTGTCTTTGCACTTGACTATTTACTATTGAGCACTCCTGTTTCCTGTATTTGGCCCAAGTGTTCAAGTCGGTGTGAAGTGTTGATTACCCGGGACACGTGTTGTTACAGAGCTTTTTTATTTTCAATACTTTGCATTTTAACCTCCTAAAACCCAGGAGAACAAACGGTTGATTTTTTGGTTTCATGTTATTGTGAACACAGGTCTTTTTTTTTTAACTATATTTTATTAATATTCTCGTAAGGACAGCAGGACTGTTTAAAAAATACAATGACATGTAGGCCTAAAGGCAAAAACAACAGTTTTTTTTTTTAAACCAAACTTTGTTTAAAGATGATGCTTAACTATGTTATGAAAGATATAACAGACTGAGATGTCATTTTACTTTATGTAAAGTGTGGATAAAATGGCCATAGGCTACATGGGTTTTCCCATTCAATGCAATGCATCTATACACTACCTAATTTGCATATGAATGTGTTCTTGGAGCAACATGTAATGTAATATATTTTTTTTAGAAGGAACATTGATATGTAATTTCTTTAAGTCCTGGAGTCCTCTACAGTGGTCAGTCATATTTTATACATGTTGACTTATAACAATTTGAAAATTTGTCAACTATAATAATCCCATAAGAGTATTTGATCATTCATTCATTTTCAAGGACCAAGGAGAAGTTTCTGGTGAAACCTCAAAACAAATGGTATCTCTGAAAAGCCCTGAATGTGCTCTTACATGACTTCCAGATTTAAAACTGTGACATGTATGGTGTCAGAGAAATTCATTAAAATATAATGTCCTTGTTTGGGACAGTGGCACTCATGAGGTTACATAACCATTTAACAAGTGATATAATGTATCTACTGCTTAGTTAAAAGTAGAAAATGCAAGCGTTAAAGCATGAAATAAGGGACCACAAATCAGTGAATTTGAGTAGGGATGCACAGGTTGACCGGCCAAAAACCGGAACCGGCCGGTTTTTGCTTCTAGCGTGCGATCGGCAATCGGCCGGTTTTCTGCCGATTTTTCGAAAGTGCGCCCGCATGCACATACGCCTATATTCCAATCATTCGCGAACAGGTCACTTGTGTGTTACAAACGGAAACTGGAGAACGGAGGGAAGAGACGAAATCCGCTGAAGCCGGGAATGAAGAGCCGCTTTCCTGCGCGAGCTGAAGTTGCGCGAGCTTACCTCTCCGCGCCCTGCACGAGCAGATAGTGGGCGTTTGTTCAGCTCAGCTTCTCACGTGTTGGATCGGATGAGAACGAAACAGACCAACTTGTGACAAAGCCGAAATACTTATTTTTGTAGCCTAAAGAAGAACATGCATGCACTTTTGAAATGAAATGCTATCAGTTCTGTAGCCTATAGGATGATCATTTTTATTTTACCTTAAAATTACATTGACTTAATTTGATTTAAAAAGCACCTGCTGTAGCATCTTAGTTTTTTTCGTTGCACTAAACATTATTTGATTTAACATTTTGGAACAATTATATACTTGGTTTTATTTAATTTCACTGGTAAAGACTTTTCTTTACACTGAATTTAAAAACAAATGCTGATTTAAGTAACATCTTTGTTTGGATTGCAGAATATGCAGTTGTTGCCTTTAATTTCACCTTTCAGCCTTTTCATTTCCAATTCAATTTCCCATTCATTTCAGATTGCGGACTTGTTTGCATTAGCCAAAAGTTAATTTAACCTTTTAAATACCAAATAAACATCTTGTTCATGTATACTTTTGTTCTTTTATTGTGTAAAAAAGAAAATCGGTATCGGAATCGGCCAGTTTTCTTGAAAAAAAAAATCGGAATCGGCCATGTAAAATCATCAGATCGGTTCATCACTAAATTTGAGTGTGATATGGGTATATTGTCAGTAATAAGAAAAGGTTTAATTAATAATAATAATAATAATAGTAAATCACTCTGCAAAAAAAAAAAAAAACATCCGCAACTTACATTAATTAGATTGAGTTTAATAAACCACAATAAATTTGCAAAAGCTGATTACCAAAATACTTATGGTAACACTTTAGTATGGGGAACAAGTCTCACTTTTAACTAGTTGCTTATTAGCTTGCATATTGGCTGTTTATTAGTATACAGTGGATACGGAAAGTATTCAGACCCCCTTACATTTTTCACTCTTCGTTATATTGCAGCCATTTGCTAAAATCATTTAAGTTCTTTTTTTCCCCTCTTCTCATTAATGTACACACAGCACCCCATATTGACAGAAAAACACAGAATTGTTGACATTTTTGCAGATTTATTAAAAAAGAAAAAATGAAATATCACATGGTCCTAAGTATTCAGACCCTTTGCTGTGACCCTCACATATTTAACTCAGGTGCTGTCCATTTCTTCTGATCATCCTTGAGATGGTTCAACACCAGGGGTGTCCAACCCTGGTCCTGGAGAGCTACCATACTGTAGATTTCAGTTCCAACCCTGCTCCAACACACCTCTCTGTAATTATCTGGCACCCTGAACACCATGATTAGCTGGTTCAGGTGTGTTTGATCGAGGTTCGAGCTAAAATCTGCAGGGTGGTAGTTCTCCAGGACCAGGGTTGGACACCCCTGTAATTTGAGTCCAGGTGTGTTTAATTATACTGATTGGACTTGATTAGGAAAGCCACACACCTGTCTATATAAGACCTTAAAGCTTGCAGTGCATGTCAGAGCAAATGAGAATCATGAGGTCAAAGGAACTGCCTGAAGAGCTCAGAGACAGAATTTTGGCAAGGCACAGATCTGGCCAAGGTTACAAAAAAATTCTGCTGCATTTAAGGTTCCTGAGAGCACAGAGGCTTCCATAATCCTTAAATGGAAGACGTTTGGGATGACCAGAAAAGCTGGCCGTCTGGCCAAACTGAGCTATCGAGGGAGAAGAGCCTTGGCGAGCGAGGTAAAGAAGAACCAAAAGATCACTTTGGCTGAGCTCCAGAGATGCAGTCGGGAGATGGGAGAAAGTTGTAGAAAGTAAACCATCACTGCAGCCCTCCACCAGTCAGGGCTTTATGGCAGAGTGGCCCAAGGGAAGCCTCTCCTCAGTGCAAGACACATGAAAGCCCGCATGGAGTTTGCAAAAAAAAAAACACCTGAAGGACTCCAAGATGGTGAGAAATAAGATTCTCTGCTCTGACGAGACCAAGATATAACTTTTTGGCCTTAATTCTAAGCGGTATGTGTGGCACTGCTCATCACCTGTCCAATACGGTCCCAACAGCGAAGCATGGTGGTGGCAGCATCATGCTGTGGGGGTGTTTTTCTGCTGCAGGGACAGGACGACTGGTTGCAATCGAGGGAAAGATGAATGTGGCCAAGTACAAGGATATCCTGGACGAAAACCTTCACCAGAGTGCTCTAGACCTCAGACTGGGCCGAAGGTTCACCTTCCAACTAGACAATGACCCCAAGCACACAGCTAAAATAATGGAGTGGCTTCACAACAACTCCGTGACTGTTCTAGAATGGCCCAGCCAGAGCCCTGACTTAAACCCAATTGAGCATTTCTGGAAAGACCTGAAAATGGCTGTCCACCAACGTTTACCATCCAACCTGATGGAACTGGAAAGGATCTGCAAGGAGGAATGGCAGAGGATCCCCAAATCCAGGTGTGATTTGTTGCATCTTTCCCAAAGACTCTGTATTAGATCAAAAGTGTGCTTCTACTAAATACTGAGCAAAGGGTCTGAATACTTAGGACCATGTGATATTTCAGTTCTTTTTTAATAAATCTGCAAAAATGTCATCAAGTCTGTGCTTTTCAGTCAATACGGGGTGCTGTGTGTAAATTAATGAGAAACATTTTTTACTTAAATGATTTTAGCAAATGGCTGCAATATAACAGAAAAATTTAAGGGGGTCTGAATACTTTCCATACCCACTATGTATATGACCATATTCTACACCCCTTAATTCTACCCAATATCAAAACTCAAATGATACAACAACTATTAATAAGCAGTAAATTAGGATTGAGGCAAAAGTTGTAGTTAATTGTACATGTGTTCCCCCTGAAGAGTTACCATACTTATTTAATCTTAGTGACAAAATATTTGTCAAGTTGCCAGACATGATTGAATGCATGACCAGTTGAAAAGCCACTATATTAGTGCATTTTATTATAGTAGCCTACATATACTTCCACAAAGAGACTAATTTTATTTAAAAAAAATAATAATAAATACATGTCCATTGTATAGCTAGATATAAACTACACAAGTATTGAAGAAAACACCACACAAGATAAATTATGCAATTTATTTGGTGAAATTAAGACCTCAAGTATGGCGAGCAAAGAGTCCTCAGGAGATTGAGTTTTCTGATTGTTAAATCAGCACTGTTAACTGCATGCATTGTCCAGGGCAACAATTCTGTCCGGCAGGACATTGGCCATCATCAAAACAGTTCTCGGCACACAATTGGTTTGAGACAGTCCCCAGGCTTCACTGCAGGAAGACCGTGACACAGGTTTAGTCTGTACATATAGCGGAATTCAATCTCAGATACAGAGAACATTTTGCATTGAGCGAATTGTATTCCAAGTATTATAGAGGGTATGCATCAACGCCATTTTCCCGCCGGAACATGCCCCCCTGGATTGAGTGGCAGAAGAGCTGCTACGTGACTAGATTTAATAGAGGAAAACAAACGGTTATCAGTTTAAACTAAAAGTTGGGCTCGATACAGTGTTCTTTACAACTTACCAAAGATCCAGTGATCCATGGATATTGAAAGGCAGGAATCATGTTCTGACATTTATGAGCCTGATTGTAAATATTACACTTATATCCGTTTTGAGAGTGAATCCCACATGTATACACAGATATGGGTCTATGTATTAGAGCGTGGGGCCGCTTGTCAAGAATGGAAAACAAGTTATTCAAATTCTGAATATATTATAGGCTTACTTTTTTATACAAATCACCTAGACAGCACAAGGAGAGCTCCCTTTATAATCTCTAAAAGCTGTCACTTATTCAATGAGCGTGATCTCAAAGTCCCGGTATATAAATCAGTGAAGCTGACAACACCGTGAATCTCTCATTTACATCATGTCTACACTTAGAGTGGATTAGAGCACATGCAGAACTGGGACAAACACTCGAGCGGTGAGTTGATTCTAACTTTAACACCTGTGATTGGCCATTGCGTCCAAGAAATCAACAAACATGTCTGTGATAGGCTACATTACTCACCGAAGGGAAAACACGCTGGAAATTGAACCATTTGATAAGCGCACACAGATACACACTGGATCTTTTGCCTACTCTTTTTCACTAATATAGAATTATAAACAGGTCCTAGACCAGCAGTTTTTCCCCTCTAAAAGCAATCAGAAGCGGCAGTGATTTGAATGAGAAAAATTACACGCCATTATCAAGTCTGTCTCCCTAGATCCGGAGGGGCGCACAGGGATGTCCATGTGTGTCCGTCAATATAACAAATACCTTTATTTGGAGCTTTACACTGATGTCCACATCCATTGCTGCAGCATTTCTCAGTTTTCGGACAGTCACTGTCATCGACACACAACTCTGCACACACTCCACGTCCAAGAATTTTGTTTGGACACACTCCTGGTTTTGCTGTTATACAAACACACAGATAAACCAGATAACTGAATGCCTCATTCTCTGTAATGGGGGGGGGGGGGGGGGGGGGGGGTTCACCCAAAAATGAAATTTCTTCCATTAATGACTCACCCCAATGTTGTTCCAAACCCGTAAGACCTCCGTTGATCCTCAGAACACAGTTCAAGATATTTTAGATTTAGTCCGAGGGCTTTCAGTCCTGTGAATGTAAGTCTGTGCACACTTTGCGGTCCACGTCCAGAAAGGTAATGAAAACATCAAAGTAGTCCATATGTGACATCATTTGGTTAGTTAGACTCTTTTGAAGCGTCGACAATACATTTTGGTCCAAAAATATCAAAAACTAAGACTTTATGAAGCATTGTCTTCTCTTCCGTTATCTTGGAATCCGCGTTCACGAGGCCACAGTGACGCTGCAGACGTAAGACGCTGAGCTTCGTTTGCAGTCTGAGGGAGACGCACGCTGTACTGAGTCTCTCTCTCTCTCAGACTACAAACGAAGCTCTGTCGCAGCAGAGAACACGTCACAGCGTCTTACGTCTGCAGCGTCACTGTGGCCTCGTGAACGCGGATTCAAACAAAACCGGAAGAGAAGACAATGCTTAATAAAGTCTTAGTTTTTGTTATTTTTGGACTAAAACGTATTGTCGACGCTTCAAAAGAGTCTAACTAACCAAATTATGTCACATATGGACTACTTTGATGATGTTTTCATTACCTTTCTGGACGTGGACCGCAAAGTGTGCATAGACTTACATTCACAGGACTGAAAGCCCTCGGACTAAATCTAAAATATCTTAAACTGTGTTCCGAGGATCGGAGGTCTTACGGGTTTGGAACAACACTGGGGTCAGTCATTAATGGAAGAAATTTAATTTTTGGGTGAACTAACCCTTTAAATGTTTTTTTTTTTTTTTTCTGCTATAATTTGAGTCGCTTGCAATTAACATTTGGGAACGTAACATGCGTCAAACATCTTCCCAAATTCATAATGAGAATAATTTATAAATCTAAAAAGGTCTTCCTGCCAAAATAAAAGCTTTGTTTAATAATTGAAAGAAATCAACATTTCTTGTTTTTAAAAGAAGTCTCTTATGCTCACCAAGGCTGCATTTATTTGATCAAAAATACAGTAAAAAATGTAATATTGTGAAATATTACTCCAGTGTAAAGCAGCTGTTTTTTATGTGAATATATAGTAAAATGTAATCTATTCCTGTGATCAAAACTGAATTTAAATCACCATTACTCCAGTCTTCAGTGTCACATGATCCTTCACAAATCATTCTGATATCTGGATCTGATGCTCAACAAACATTTATGATTATTATCAGTGTTGAAAACAGTAGTGTAAAAAAAAAAAAAAAGTCCGGATTCTATTTCAGATAAATGCTGTTCTTTTGAACCTTCTATTCATCAAAGAGTCCTAGGGAAAAGTGAGCATATGGAGTATGAGACCACTTAAAAAAAAAAGTAGGCTACATATCCCAGTCTGAACTGTAGTAAGGCTTTGAATATTAACACCTGACCACATGTGGGTTTGCTACTGTTACAATTAAAAACCGTACAAGGGTAAAAACGTGACAGGCAGACATTGATAATAGATGTGTGAATTATCAAGAATTAACAATAGTCAATCGTATTGGTGGCACAGAGGGGCCCCCAAATAAAAATCTACTTAGGGCCCCATAAAGGCTTGGGCCGGCCCTGAAAGGAGTAGTATAGTACTGATGATATTTACACTATAGTAGGTCAACTGATAATATTTACAATAATGTATTGAATTTCATAGGTGTCTCTCACGTTGTCCCACAGCAACATTACAATAGTGTACATTAATGTACAATGTTTTATAATAGTAATTTATTCTATTTAGTGTCCAATTCATTCATTTAACATATCTAATATTGGGGGCATCCAAGTTATTTGACATATTTGAACATTTGAAGAAACAGTAGTTACTTTCCCTGGTAATTAGTTCATTTTACAAATAGTAACTGAGTTACATCATTATAAGTAGTAATTTGTAATTATAATTACTTTAAAGTAACGTGCCCAACACTGGTTATGCGTTTGTATAACAGCATATTGCTGAATGACTCTGCATTTTAAACCAAGCCTGCGGCACTCCTCTCAGAAACTGAAGCCTACGAGCCTCGATCGCCCCCCGGTGGTTGATCCCAGTATAGCTCCTAAACCCCACCCCTCCATGTATTAGAATGGACGTGAGACACTAAAAAATTCAATTACACTTCAAATAATTGTTTCCTAAAGATGGTTTCTGTCATTTTAGGCAGCTTTTATTACGATGATTTAATTTCAAGTTTTAGTTTGTTATTTAATACTATAAAAACGGGGGGTGTGACGTCATGATTGACAGCTGAGATTGACGGCTGCTCTGAGTGAAGTCGTCACTGAGGCACTAACAGACTTTTTTCAGGATTTTGGGGAGGAGATTGGAACTTTAGCTTTAATTTCTACATTTCTATAACTGTTTATTTCACACCAACATAATGAATTGTTCTTCATCTGTGAGTGTGGGCGGGCTTTTGATAATCGCGCCTCTACTTCGTGCTCTCTACTGCGCAACTCCCGTCCCGAGATGTCAGCGCCGAGTGCGGGCCTACGAAAGCTTCAACTCCCGTAAGCGGAAGTCAATGAAGTCGCGTCGTCCATATTTTTTTACGGTCTATGTTTAAAACATACATGTGTCCCGTGCTGGCAAAATGAGTCACAACAAGCTAAAATTGTTGTTTTCACAGTCTATTAAAAACCCTTCAAAATAGAGCAACCATACCTTAATCCCTGGTAATCATTTGTGCCAAATTGGGTGTTAAGTCTAAATATCCATAGGACAATATTTATTCAACTTTTCTCCAGATACACAGTTGTTTGATTAACATTAATGAAACAGAGCCTATATATTAAGACCTACTGTACCGCATGGACCGAAAATAAATGTTACACATCAGATGTTTTTCCACAACAGATGATGTTTGCATGACTACTCGCCAAGCCAGATATTTTGAAGTACTGCAATTCTGTGTTTTGGGCCTGTAGCTCGAAATTATCCTGTGCGCAGGCCAACTTTTTGCCAGCATGAGATATTATATATTATATAGTGGGGTTACTGACCCATACATCAGTATAACATACCTTTATATGGAGCTGTACATGCATGTCCACATCCATTGCTGCAGCATTTCTCATTGTTCGGACAGTCGCTGTCATTCAAACAAGACTCGGCGCACACTCCTGGTCGAAGGGTTTTGCTTGGACACACTCCTGGCTTTGGTTTCTCTGTTATGCATTTGTAGAATAACATATCACTGAATCCTGAATAACTCACTGTAGGGCAAACTGCACGTGATTTGGCAAAGGCTGGGATTTTTTTAAAAATGCGCAGCTTGTTAGTGAAGCATGGCTCTGAGCTTTAATTTTTTCAAAGGCAGAGCAGGACAGCCAGAACTCGGTTTACACCCATCAAAATTTCTAGCCACTTGTGGACCATATACAGGCTAGGGGAACTTCTATTAATCAGCCAATCACGGATGAGTTGCGATGCATTTGCCCTCTTCAGGGAACACAAGAACGCCCAGTAATCTTGGATAACTTAATCCAGATATTTTAATCCAAACCACAAATTCGTTTGAAGAACCAAATTAGCCAGAAATCAGTTATCATGATTAAAAGATCTGGGATCTGTCAAATCATCTCAGATGTATTAAGCAAGGTACGAAGAACGGACCACATAACTATGCACATGGATCGCGGTCTGTATATTACTTGCCATTGTTAAAATGAACAACATGCTACGATATAAATCATTATTCATTAGTTGTAGTAAATAATTGATTTGCAGACATACATTTTAATCAGATGGACAATTAAACATTTACCTGAACTTTAAGTTTACTAAAAACATTTTAATTGTGGTGATACTTAAGAATCAAATCACATACTAGGGCTGCGCAATATATCGAAATATCACAAATGTACATAATCGCAAGGGTACGCAATATCTGAATGATTTTAATAGGCTACTTCAACATTGTGAAAAGTCTACGTTTTAGGTTGACATATAGCAGAGAAAAGACTGGGCACACGACTGTTACTCATGTGACTTGCTTGACGTTAAAAGAGTTATTAAATGCAATAACTTGCAAAAAACAACTCCTTGCAGTCTCGTGCTGTCTACTGTCTGTCATAATTTAACAAGGATATCGCATATTTCGTCAATATCGCACAGCCCTAACATATATACAATTTAACAACTTTGCAGCGTGTAATTGGACGCATTTCCTCTTAGCAGCATGCTAGATCATTATAGCCTCAAAAGCACAAAAGAGAACTCCCTTTACAAATCGCAATTCACGTTAAAAGGGACAATTGACCCTGAAATGAAAAAAGCCATCTTTTACTCACCCTGCTGTTGTTTCAATGCCCCATGTCCATCCATCTTTTTCAGACCGCAAAAGCAGAAATTTTAGTCCTGCTTGGGCTCCTTCCTATAATGTCAGTAAATAGTGACCAGGCTAAAAAATTACAAAATTATACAAAAGTATCACACAACGATACAGCGAGATACACACCATATATGGAAAGTGTTCAGGAGACATACTATAAGGTTTTGCGAGAAAGAAACCGTATTATTCAGCCAAAACACGGAGCTCGACCGTTACTCTGCGCGTCTAGTTACTCTACCCTGTGAGTGCGTGCGAGCCGTCAGCAGGCGGCAGTGCTCATGCTATAACTGGCACTGTTGTCATGGTACCCATTCAGGGGTCCAGACTAGTGCTGGGCGGTATGACCAAAAATGTATATCACGGTATTTTTCTAAATTATATCGGTTTCACAGTATTTTTTCCCCTATGCATGACAGGGTGTTAATCACATTTTCTACTGATTAAGAGAGGAAATACTGCAGGAGATTGACTAGAATACCCTGTTTTACTGTCATGATGAGAGAATATTGTAGAAAAATTCCACACTAGAGTTGATAGGTCTACAGGTTAACAAAATGATGCTCTGGAGAGACAACAAACAATAAAACACAGACCTGCAACAAGCTCAGAGTCATACTTACAGACACCTGAATATTAAAAGTTGAGTTGAGGGCACCTTAAGCATTTTAAAAATCTAACCCTATATAACAACAAACTGCCCAAACGAGGAGAAACGAGGATAGTAGCAATACATTTAACAGGACTCTCTGAACGAATGACACACATCAGTTTAACACAGAAAGAATAAAGCAGTTACTTTTTGGCCCATTCTTCTTTGAATTGTCAGTTTATTTATTAACTTACATCGTCTTTTGAATAATCCATCGTGTCAGCGCGTTCGTGATCAGACATAGGTTATCAGTGTAAGTTAATCAGTGCATACATTTCATTTTAATAAGACGTGATGAAATATGCGCGCATACACGCTTCTGGTTCATGTCTAGAGCACTATAGTATATGAAATATGTCCATAAAAAATTTAAACGCACTCGCTCTGGTCTATATCAGTGCTATATGATCCATGTGGTGAGCGTTGTAAAACTCATCGCAGCGCTCCGTGCAGAAACCGCGCTCACGCGCGCCACGTGTAGTTTGAATTCTCAACTATAATCAAGGGCTGAATCCGACATCGCCCCCATAACCTCAAATATAGCTTTATTTGGAGGGGGCAGCGCTTTGTAGTGGTGTCCGAAACCTTAGTGGACGTTATTGAGTGCACTCATTCTATCCCATTGCACCCCAATAACGAGTGTACAGCCGATGTACACACAACTTCACGCACGTTTTCATTCACTCCTTCAAATAAAGTGATAACATGAGGAATAATGAATGAGAGGCTGTGCTGTTAATGCGATCTCAACTGTGCTCTGACTGCTCCTTACTACAGTGCATCAATGAAATGGGTCCCCTCTCAAATAATGACGCGCTGCGCCGCGTTCCGAGCGTTGTTTAAGCGACATATACCGGTATTGCGGTATCATCAAAATTTATATCATAAAGAAAATTAATACCGGTATTCGGTATGAACCGGTATACCGCCCAGCACTAGTCCAGACTGCGACCAAATGGTCGCATTTTGCGACTAAAGAAAATACACTTACTATTTATAATTGATAGACGTTATATGGCAAATTCTATCTTTGCCAGCCGTTTTCTATATGAGATAATATTGAACCATTTGTCCGTGATGCATTTTTGCTATTCGCAATCAGAGAGAGAACACAACACTACAGTCAGCTTAATGAGTGACGATGGCCAAGAGAACTACACAAAAGTTTAGTCTGCTTAAACTTTAGGGATGTGCTGTGATATTAAACTTATTTTATTTTCGATTTCAGCTTCCAAGAATTATAAAAAGATGATGAGAGGTAAAACTATTCCTATAGCCGTGTTCGTCGAGCTCATCCTTCCCTTCACAGCTGCGCTGTCATTTCTCCCTAAACCTAAACTTAACGTCAGAATCAGTGATTGTTGTAAACTGCAGTCTCTACTGTTGCTAAACTGCGGGATGTGTTTGATAATAAAGAGCTATTAAATGCACAAGAGACGCTGTTTCCAACTTCAAGGCGGCTTATGTGTGTGCTGCGAAATGGACCGACTTGCACTTTATATTTTAGGCTTCGTGTGCGCGTCTAAACCATCAAATAAACAACAAATAGCCTGTGTCAAAATGACCGGATTGGAGAGTAGTTACTTTAACAATTTATATCTTAAATGGGCATAAATAGTTAGGAGAATGATATTATTAGTTCTGCATTCGGTCTTAAAAAAGCAGCGTCTAATAAACCTGCAGACGATTGAGCCATTCATTCGAATCAAAAGGCAAATATTCACATCTCTTGAATGAATAACTTTAGCTTTTATAAGCATTAGTCTATACTTTTATACAGTGAGAACTATGCAGTGTTATTTTACATTTCATTAGGCTATTATTAGATTTCTTTTTTAGGTCTGTTCTTTCTAAGTAATATTAGTGTTAGCAGACCTTCCTGAAATTAAAGCAATGTTTATTTCATTTGTGTCTTTGTTTTATTGTGTATTTATTTAATATGTGTTGTTTCTTTGTTCTTATGTTGCATCTTATCTTATGCATATAAAACAAAAAAAATGTCTGCACACTGGTCCATTTACATATGTTATATTTTTTGCTGTTTCTTTTGCTATAGATATTTTACTTTTCAGATTATAAAGGCATGTTAATTATGTTCGTAATTCGTTTTTTTTTTTTTTTTTTATTATTAAAAAAAAAAGATAAAAAGAACCAATAAGAATACCGTTAAAGTAGCGGATTGATAAGCAGTATCGGTAAGAGTAGTAATACCGTTAAAACCTTAACGATACCCATCCCTATTAGTAATACAGTGGACATTAGTAGATTTGGTTAGCATGTTGATTTACGGTGAGCGCCCCTAAATTTTCTGGTTGTGCCAAAACCTTATAGTATGCCTCCTGAACACTTTCCATATATGGCATGCGTCTTACTGTATCATTGCGTGATACTTTTGTATCATTTTCGTAATGTTTTAGCCTGGGCACTATTCACTGCCATTATAGGAAGGAGCGCGCGCAGGACTATTTTTTAAATTTCTGCTTTTGAGGTCCGAAAAAGATAGGACATGGGGCTTTGGAACAACAGCAGGGTGAGTAAAGAGGGCTTTATTTTCATTTCAGGGTGAACTATCCCTTTAGCCGTCACTCATCTCAGTTCAGGATCTCACAGCTTTCCATCAAAATCAGTAAAGTTGTCTACAGTAAATAATGAAATCGCTCACTTACATCGTGTCTTTTCTACTGAGAGAATTTATGAGAGTGAGCAGAACTCAGCACTAAATATAAAAACTAATTTTGAGCGGTGAGTGGATTCTAACTTAACACCTCTGATTGGCCATTGTGTTCTAGAGATCAGCAAGCATGTCTATGATTGGCTACATTTCTCACCGCTGCAAAACACGCTGTGAATAGGAATGTTTCACGTACTCCAGAGTGCAAAATCAAATGCAATGTTTGATCAAATCTGTTTCTCCAATAACATAATATTACAGCATCAGAGTGTGCTCTGCTTTCATTTTAGGGTGCTTATAATTTAATTTGACTTTTATCATCAAAAATTGTGATCAAACATTAATTGGCAGACGCCCTGCAGTACCGCTGCGGGCCCCCAGTTGAAGACCCATGCTAATAAATAAATGTATATACACATTATATTAAATATATTATAATGGTGTGTGTGTCTCATATACACATCTCATTATAACAAAAGGCAGCGGCTTTTCTCACTAAGTTCAAATAGCAATTAACACCAAGTGTTAATATCAACTATATTCTGTTTACACTCAGTGAAAATAACATTCTTAGTGATAGATGATATTTACAGTGCAAATAGCTGTAGATGCTATTTACTAAGTGAAATAGCATACCAAGGCAAGTTGATATATTCTATTTACACCATATAAAAGTAGCAGTTGGTTGCAATGTGTAAACAGTAATTACATGCAATTTATACTTTATTTTGACAGATGCATACTATTTGCACCTCAGTATTGTTGTACATTAGCAGGATGCAATAGCCAAGTGTAAAGATTATATTTATTAAATGAATGCCACCTTAATGGGACAATACATTTTTATTATTATTATTATTATTATTATTATTATTATCGTTAGGCACTTCATTTCCACATTTAGAACATTTTCTTAATTTTTATTGAAAGTAAGTGCATTTCTGGTGTGATTTGTGATGAGAACAAACTCTGCAAACGGCAGATTCGAACCCAGTCAAAATCAAGATCCATTAGCCATATGCTTTACTGATTGCGCCACTGAAGACGTTGAAATTTGAGTGGTTTGTTAAATCTTGTTTGGCCCAACCAGGCATTGTAAGGCGGAGCTAGTGCGAATAGAACTTGCCAACAAGGCACGCTATTTGCACTTGGTGTGAATACGTATAATAAATTAAATACCTATATATGGAGGCATACACTGATGTCCACATCCATTGCTGCAGCATTTCTCATCGTTCAGACAGTCACTGTCCAGGGAACACAACTCAACACACAGTCCTAGTCCAAGGTTTTTGGTTTTACACACTCCTGGCTTTCCTGTTACACAAACATGACAGAAACCAGATCACTGAATGACTCCCTGCATTCAAAATAAACCTGACCCACACATTCAAATAAAATATAAATACCTTTATAAGGAGGCATACACTGCTGTCCACATCCATTGCTGCAACATTTCTCATCGTTTGGACAGTCACCGTCATGAGCACACAACTCGACACACCTGCTTAACACTGCTACTGTAATGTGGTCTCTAGGACACACTCCTGGCTTTACTGATATACACAAACACAACAGAAAAACCATAAGTCACTGAATGCATCATTCACCATTAAAAAAAATATATTAATAAAACAAGTCACTTCATTTTGATGGACACACGCACAAACAAGATTATGCTTCTAGCATACGTTTCGCAATAGTTCTTCCCACAGTAACTGATGGAGTGTGTGGCTTTTAATTTCTAAAACCACCATGGCAATATTCCAGGATGACAAGGTAAAGATTCATCAGCTCAAACGGTTAAAGAATGTTTGTGAGGGAGCATGAAGAACCATTTTCACACATGAATTGGCACCTCGAGTCCAGACCATTATCATAAATTCATTGGAAGTCTTTGGGGATGTGCAGCAGGAGACTTTACAGAGTGCTAGACATTGTCAATACATGATCTTGACCAAAAAAAAAAAAGATGCTCCTCTTGATGAAAATAAATAGTGTGTATGTATATAGTGCATCCAGAAAGTATTCACAGTACTGTAAATACTTTCCAAATGCACACGTAAAGGAAGATATAAACGCATAACTTCACTACCAACATAAGTTTAACCTTTTAAAATGGACGTCTATACAATAAAGTCATAGCCTATTTTGTATAGGTAGGCTACTCATTTACATATTTCTTTGCGCTGGGTAAAGAAATTAAGAGATCTCACCTGTTTCTACTCCTTCAGCATCTGAACGGTGCATAAAAAAAAGAAAACGGTCACAAACAGATATACAGAAGTTGTTCAACTTTAACTGGATGTCTGTACTGTACATTTATAAAATTATGTCCGGAGAGTGCAAACCCAGCAAGCAATAGCCGTCATTTCACCGTCTAGGCTAACTATAGACCCGATATAGTCCGGCTATGAGTAGCCCACTTTTAGCCAAAATAACCTTGAATTTGCTTACATGTAATTTTTGCCCAAATAACTTGTGAGATGTATGATATTCCATCATGTAAGCAAACTCAACCATGATTACAATGTGTTTGGTTTCATTTCTTTAACATGTTCTATGCGTAGGCTGTGCGTAGCCACGATTTAGCCCCTATACAGACCGGATATTTGTAGCCCACTTTTAGTCAAAAGACAAAACTGATTAATTGTAGTTTTTGGCAATGTAGCGCATGATATTGTTGATATCCCATCATGTTCGCAATGTCAATAATATCTGCAAGATGTGTCATTTCATGACATGGTCTATCTGTAGCCACGATTTAGCTCTGAATTGGACGAGCTACGTGTAGTCTGCTTTTAGCCCACCCATTTGTAAACATTTGAATTAGTATTAGCTTTGCTGTCCCGCATAACATTCACTTAAATTGTAAGACAGACAAATAATATCGTATATATTACTGGTCTCTCTACCATTTTAAGTTAAATAAAAAATGCAATTACAACTCTCAACCGCTAGATGGCAACCGTATCCTGTACTACTGGCAAACGGCAGCTATCGCGAAAAACATTTCTGTCGTGTCAGTTTGATGGGGGTTTTTTTACACCAAAGAAGGAGGAGAACAACAACGGGCAACAGCAAACGTTAAAGGACATTCTTTGGCCTTGTAAGTATGGTTTTTTTTTCTCGTTTTGACGTGTTCATTGAGTACATTATTTGTTATCATGTGTAGGAACCGTGAGATTTTAGCTAGTAATTGTAGTATATAAGCCATGTCGTGGTTAGCTTAACATGCTACATGTACCTGTAGGTAGCCTACCTCCAAGGGGATAAACATGAAACATGTGCAACCTATTATAATTTGTTATGAAAGCTACAAATATACTTTTACTCTTTGGATCATTATATGAAAATTTGTGTTTTTAACTTGGCAAGGCAAATTTGTATAGCACATTTCAACAAGCCAAAAGTGCTTTACATAAAACATAAAATCAACATTGGGTAATGTAAAAAAACAATATAAGAAGACATTTTAACACTTTAAAATAGTTCAATAGAAAATAAAAACATGATAAAATAGGAGAGTAAACGTTACAGTGGAGTGTAAGAAATGTATCATCATTATTCCTTTTCCAGTTAATAAAAGGCAGCGGCAAACAGTAAAGTCTTAAACCTTTATTTTAAATAATTAAGAGTTGCTGCAGCACTGCAGTTTTCTGTGAGTTTGTTCCAGATAAATTGTGCAAAAAAAAAAAATTCTGCTTCTCCATGTTTAGTTTTGACTCTGGGGACAGAAAGCAGACCTGTTCCAGATGACCTGAGAGGATGGTTCATAATGCAGCCGAAGATCAGAAATGTACTTTGACCTTAAACCATTCAATGCTTTAAAAACCAGCAATAGTATTTTAAAATAAATTCTTTGACAGACTGGAAGCCAGTGTAAAAACCTCAGAACTAGAGTGATGTGATCCACTTTCTTGGATTTAAAGACAATAGGTTGATTGAAAATTATCCAGCAATCAGTCAACAAAGCACAACAATAAATATACAGAACACTGACATGCACAGCACATTGCACACACACAGCAATAAAATCAGCTTTCCCAATTGTCTATCTCGTTGTGTTAATGCAACTTGGTGGCTAAAACATGTTTTAAACCCAAAAATGAAAATTCTGTCATTTACTCACCTTCAAGTTGTTTCTTTCGTCTGTTGAACACAAAATATATTTTGAAGAATGTGGGTAATCAAACGTATTTATTTTCCTACTATGAAAGTCAATGGCTATCAAATGTCTGGTTACCAACATTCTTCAAAATATATATATATATTTGTGCGTGTTCAACAGAGGAAAGAAACCCATGCAGGTTTTAAACAACTTGGGGTGAGAAAAGGATGGCTCTCTCTTTAAACATGCCACACACATGTATCTAAAGAGAATGACTTCGTCACAATTACTGTAAATAAAGTAAAACATTATGATGTCAACAACGCTTTTCTTGTGCAATATTTTGCAGATGCCGTGATGACCGACTTCCCAGCGGCAACAGAGTTTGGGTTAAGGAATGCAATAAAGCCAACAATGATGTTTATAAACCAACAAAAGGGTTAACTTTATATTTTGTCATTCTTTATATTTTTTTGTATTATTTTACGTTGTTAATATTCCATATTTCTTATCCTAATTTTATATTTAATTGTATTTTTAACATTTTATTTGGTCATTTTTATGTTTTGATCTTTTTGTATTATCTTAAGTTGTCTATGTTGTTTATGTTCTTTTTCTAAATAAAACTTTATATTTAATTTGGATGGATTGTTATTTATGAAAACCTGTTATATTTGAGTGAAAAGAATCCTTTAGCCATGTTGTTGTCTTTTAGATGTATATGTACTAATTGATGACTAGTCTATTCTTGGGCTATGATTAGACGTCTATTAGATTTTCACTGACAGCCCAAATTCAGCCTTGTTTTAGCCTAGACCCATATTTGCTGTCTATTAGACGTATATATGTAGTCGTTCAATAGCCGTCTAAACTTGGGCTATGATTAAACGTCTATTAGATTTTCACTGACAGCCCAAATTTAGCCTTGTTTTAGCCTAGACGTCTGGGCTGTGTTTTGACGGCTATTAGACGTCTTTTAGACGCAAAATTGCTTGCTGGTAAGTCATATTTTGTATTAAGTACTTATTTACACTTTCTTGTGCGGTGTAATGAAGTTAAAAGACCTTACCTGTGAATCGTTCTCGAGCGACTTTTACGCTCCAGCATACAGAGGGAACCAATAAAACAACAATCAACGAACAGAACAGTCGAGCTGTCATCCTCTCAACCAGCAATCTCACAATGACCTGCTGGGAAATGCGCTGAATTATGAGGGTAGGAAGGATTCTAAAACGAAAACGCGTTTTAAACATCCAAGGTCATGCCTAGCCTAATGACCCTAAAAGCCGCCCAGGTGTGTTTGATTAATAGGGATATGCTGCAAGTGCGAGACGACAAGTGTGTATAGTTCTCCGTGTTTCTTCAGTGTTTGTCCTGGTCATGTTAAATGGTGTTGCTGAGTGTTCCCTGTGAGTTCGTTTATTAAAGATTCCTGTTCCAAGTTCTCCTTCGTGAGTTTTGATACACGTAGTTTTGTAACAATTATTTCAGCCACTAAATAAGTGTCATTATTTTAATTGTTATGGAAAGCTTGTAGAACTAAAACATTTCATTGTGAATGCGCTGCAGATTTGCTAATGTCAGCTTCAGTAGTTCCATATCAGCACTGTGTAAAACCGAATCCTGTCAGTGCAAGTGCTCAAAGGGATTTTAAGGCATGTTTTGTCATTTTGTGTACGAAATGCATCATTTTTGTGGCCATTTTCATAATGCTATTAATGAAAAAATAACACTTCACTTTAGGATTTAATAAAGACTCTTCGATATTGTTTAGCCTCAAATGAGCAAGCAATTAAAAAATGAAAGAACAATCACAGCAGTGTGTATATGTCAAATTTCCCCATATTAATAATCCTCATAATTTTGCCAATTATGTCTTCTCCATTTACACATATAAAAAAAAAACATGAGTAACTTTTATCTTTGTGGTTGATCAATAACAACAGTTATTTTGAACATTATAAACTTGTAGAACTGAACTAAACTCTTGTGAAAGTGCTGCTAATTTCACAATCTCCCCATGGTTCTAACCATATAGAGCATTGTGTGTTTTGTGGGAAAAGATGAAGGTTTACAAGCATTAATTCATGCATGTCATAAACATTTCTCATTGTGTTTTAATACTAATGTTTGATGGAATTATGCAGGCTATGAGAAAGCAATATATAGGGAATTACAAAATAATCACAACTGAAAATTTATCATGCCACCACTGACACATTCACACAAGTTATCAGTGTAATTAAAACACCATTAAAGTAAAACAGAAGTAGCCTATAATTAAAACAAACAAACTTGTTGTGGCGATTTGTCCTTAACTTAAATCAAACAAATAATCAAACGGCCACTGAGGCACTTAAAGATAGTATCTTACGCAGGATACAATAAAACCAATATCCAGGCAACCATATCGTTTATGCGGTTTATTTCCATTTGAGCAAGCACACAAACAAATGGTGTCTGCAGCCTTTCTTTCCCTGGTAAAAACCAACAACCTTTCCCAGTGCCTGCTCGTCCTAAGTGTAATCACCAATATATACATACAAACAGGTGCTCAGTCAGTACTATCAAAATAAAACATAAAAAATAGCTCAAATTAATGAAAATAATAACATTAACGTTCTGTATCTACATCCATAAAATAATCATGCAAATTAGTTAAAGTAAAACAAAAATAAAGTAATTTAATTATTAACTTAATTACAAAACAAGAAAATAGCTCCAACATTCCAGCCCCTAATTGTGAACTGTGTAAACCCACAATTACTTTTTTCCTGTAACGGAGCTACTATCTAGCTTAGCTCTAACTATAATACATAAATTCTTCTGATCTTCTTCCCGTGGCTATCTAGAAAAGAAACAAAACAGAAGAAGAATAGAAGAGAAGAAAGAAAAGAAAGAATATATGTCCATGATGCTACACTATGGCCTCCAGAAGCAGACAGATCTTCGTTATAGGTCTCTCCAAGACGCTGGTCTTAGTTTGGAGGAGCACAGAGCGAACCAATCCTTTGGAGTCAGACTTAACACTCAGAACTCGACCCATCATCCAGGACCCTCTCGGTGCCGTGGCTACAGCAATGATGACAATATCCCCAGGAGAGAAACTTCTTCTTGGTACAGCCCATTTTTATCTTTCCTGCATTAGAAGTAAGTATTCAAACGTCCATCTTTTCCAGAAAAGTTCGGCAATGTACTGTACTTGCTTCCATCTTCTCCTGATATACAAGTCACTTGGTGCAAAGAGTCCTGGTGGAAGGATGGGCTTTCCTTTTAGCAGAAGAATATGGTTTGGTGTGAGGGCCTCAAGGTCATTAGGGTCATCAGAGACCTTTGTAATGGGTCTGTCGTTTAGTATTGCCTCTACCTCACAAAACAGTGTCTGCAGGCCTTCATCACCCAAAACCTGCTGCCCAAAAACTGAAGTGAGTATGCTTCTTACTGAGCGGATCAGGCGCTCCCAAACACCGCCTTGATGTGAGGCTGTAGGTGTATTAAAGCTCCACTTAATCCCATCTTGCATCAAAGCACCTTGGATCTTTGCATTATTTAAAGCGGCCAGACTTTGTTTTAACTCTTTGTTTGCTCCAATGAAATTCGTGCCATTGTCTGACCTTAGGCTAAACACCGGACCTCTTCTACAAATGAATCTCCGCAAAGCATTAATGCAGGAATCCGTATCCAAAGAGTATGCCACTTCCAGGTGTATTGCCCGACTGGTCAAACAAGTGAAAAGCACTCCATACCTTTTTAGAGAGCTTCTTCCTCTTTTAATTTCTATGGGCCCGAAATAATCAACTCCCACATCTGTAAAAGGAGCCTTATCTGGCATAACCCTCTCTTCAGGTAAGTCTGCCATCTTCTGCTCTCCAATTCTTCCTCTGTAACGTCTACAAGTTGTACATTCTGAAAATATTCTTCTTGCAGCAGAGTTGGCATTAATTATCCAATATCTCTGTCTGAGCTTATTCAACATGTGGTTTCTACCCGCATGTCCTTGCTGTTGATGGAGGTGACGTAAAATCAGTTGGGAAACATGCAAATCTTTGGAAAGGATAACAGGATGTTTAATCTCTGATGGCAATGCAGACTTGTGTAAGAGACCCCCGACTCTGAGAAGATCGCCTTCCAATATAGGATCCAACTTGTACAATGCACTGTCCTTAGAGACACTAACCAAACCTTTCTTCAGGGTGGCAATTTCACTCTTAAACCTACGGTTTTGAGCAAAACAAAGTATTGCCTTTTCTGCTTCATCATAACTTTCTGGAGTTAAAGATTTCCCTCCAAGAGTGGCTTTGAAGCTCTGAAGTTTCTGTTCAACAACCCCTTTGCCTCCTACGTCTCTGTCACTTGCAGTAGATTTAAACTCTTCTCTCTTTTGGCTCTGGAGCAAAATAACTCTTTTAAGCTGGATAAACCAGGCAACAGATGTTTTAAGCTTCCTCCAAGATGAGAAATAATTAATGAGATAGTCTGTGGGATCTTCTGAGTGCTTAACAATAGCATTCACAGCTACTTCTCTTTTGACCTCTGGGTCCTCAGAGGGAATCACAGCTAAATCCACATCAGTGATTGGCCACTCCTTCTCTGGCAAAGAGAGGAACTCTGGACCTTTAATCCACTTCTGGTGTGTGAGAAATTCCTCTGCTTTCAGACCACGGGACGCTGCATCGGCAGAGTCTGAAAGCCTATTTGTTCAGCGCTGAGGTTTTCTAAGTGCGTTTGAACGCTCCATCACGTGAACTGCGCCTGGACAGGAAATACAGCGCGCTGCTCAGACGGTTTGTGTTCAGGGATGATGAGAGAAGATTCAGAGACCCTTTTCTTTAATTAGTGTGCGTTCTATGAAAAGCAAGTAAGTTCCTACTACTGTTGCATGTTTGTACTGCGTTGTGATGAATATTGTGAAATGTATGTATGTTCACGCGAACTAGTTTTATTTGTTGAACTGCGTGACTAATTAGTGTAGTCATGATGTCAGATCGTGTTGTTGATCGCGCAACATGTTTGCTGTATGCAATAATTAGCCCTCTATATGTCGATTTAGACCTTATTCATGTTAGTTATTTAGAAATATGCTTCTGTGTTCGAGTACAGTGCATTTACTGTTTATTTGTGCTACCTGCATCGAGTGTTATAGTGATACAGTGTCAGTCTGCATAGCCACTTAAAGGTGCAGCAGTACAGATATTAAAGGGCATATAGTGACATATTTTGTTGCACTGTATTAACGTAAATTATTAATTTATGTACTGTACTGTTGTGAGTGATGACAATGAGCATAGTATAGTATTCCTTTATTTGTTTATTAATCAGTTATTATTACCATTGCATTATTTCTTTTTCTTTCTCCCTGTTTAGACCACATACACTTGAACTTGTATATTGGCATCCTGATCTTGAAATAAAGCTGATAAAGGATTCTCTGGCCGGAATCTTTCTGTAGTGCTCCCATCCTAAAACGAACCCCTATTCCATACTTTACAGGCAGGATTGATTTTAGAGCCCACATATTTCCACTGGTCAACCTCTGTGGCTTCTCTAATAACCGAAACCCTATTTGCAACGAAGGTATGGAAACGTCTAGTTTCATTGCAGATATACTTAAGGACAGTTGTGCTATCTGTCCAAAACACTGACCTCTCCAGCGGCCACTGTAACTCTTTCTGAAGCATTCGATCCATTCGGACGGCTAGAACTGCTGCTGTGAGCTCCAGACGAGGAATGGTAACTTGCTTCAGAGGCGTAACTCTAGTCTTTCCCACCAGAAATGAAACATGTATTTTATGATCATCTTTCAATCTCAGGTAAGATACTGTACCGTATCCAGCTTGACTGGCATCTGAAAAGTTATGAATTTGTGCTGTTACGGATGTTCCAAAATCAGAAGGTTTAATGCAGCGATCAACCTGGAATCCAATCATCTTTTGAAGATCCGTTAGCCAGTCAGACCATTAGTACTCACAATCTTCTTCTGACCCATTGTCCTTAATAAAATGTTTGTTGGCTTTCCTCTTAGGCCTAGTCTCCTTGCCAAATCAACAGTACAGAAAGTACCTGAACTCCCAGGATCCAGAAATGCGTAGGTCTGCACAACTGTATTACTCATGTGGCTTTTAACCTGAACTGCAACAATTGAGAAGACAGCATCATCCTCTTCACCAGCCCCTAAATGACCACATGTCTGTTGTCCAGTTGACACTTTTAGTGGAAGGCTCCCAGATTCCTGTGCTTCTTTGACTGAGGTACCCCTTGCCTCAATGTGAAGGACTGATGGGTGCTTCTGGTGACACACACTACAAACCAAATGACTCTTACAGTCTTTGCTCATGTGACCAATCTTTAAGCAACCAAAACAAATTCCATTTTCCTTTATGAAATTTATCTTGTCCCGGTGCATCTTTAACTTAAACCGTGAGCATTTATCCAGAGCGTGATTGTTCTGTTGGCAGAGGAGACATTTAAGATTACTTTGGGCAAACAAGGACTTGATCTTATCATCACTGTAGACGTTATCTCCTTCCTTTACTGAACTGACACTGGTTGCAAAAGTGCTTCCAGTTCTTCTCTGCTTTGCATGGCCAGCGTTGGAGGTTTTAGTATAGCTGGTAGGTTGACAATCCTGTATATTACCAAACAAAGGGTCAGAGATAATTCTTACTTGTCTTTCAACAAAGGTCACAAGGTCAGTAAATACAGCCCTGTTTCCACTTTGCTCCTGCAGATCGCATGCAACGTTTCTCCACTTTTCTCTTAGTTTATAAGGCAATTTCATCACCAGGCTTCTGAGGTTGGATGGCATGTCCAACTCCTTCATATACATGACTTGTTGTGTTAAATTGGAACAACCTCTAAGAAACAGAGAAAATGATTGCAGTGCGTTCACGTCCTCTGGCTTAATGAGAGGCCATGTGAGAATCTTGTCCATATAAGCCGAGGCAACTTTGTGCTCATTGCCAAAATGTTCTGCGAGAAGGGATTTAGCTCTTTGGTATCCCTGCTGAGGAGGCAAGTGCTGACAACTTTTCACCAGGTCTCTTGGCTGACCCCTGGTGTACTGTTCCAAAAAGTTCAAGCAATCCTTTGTATTATCCGTCTTTTCTTCTACACAGTTTTCAAAAGCTCTAATAAAGGTTAGAAACTGAAGAGGATCACCATCAAACACAGGAATATTTCTCATTGGCAGAGCAGAGGCTAAATTTTGCTGAACCAACAGTGTGGTAATATCATTCTGTCGTTGCATAATGCTCACAATATCCTTCTGAGATTTATCATTGCAGGCTGAGTTAAGATAGGATAGATGTCCTATTTGCTGAGCATCATGAACCGTTTGTGTCCTTTGTGTTTGTATATCACCTGTTGCAAGTCTGGTGTCTGATTGTTTCATTTCCACCTTTTTAGACCTGACAATCTGAGCCTGTGACTCAGAATGAGATTCACTGTGAATATTCTTTATGTCAATTTTTTCTGGAGTAAAATGGTCAGCGTGCGGATTCAGGCGGCCTGTACTTTGCTTGTTCCTTTCAAAATAGGAATTCATTCCGTCAGATCCTTTAGAGCCACATTTTGAATTAATTTCCAGCACACGGAGCTTAGCATTGGCGGCCGCCAGGTCAGTTTCCAGAGCCAATTTTTCCTTTTCCTTCCTTAATTCCTCTTCTTTGGCTTCTAACAAATGTTTTCTTTTTAATGCAGTCATGCGTTCCATAAGTGCTGCTTTATCAGCTTCTGCTTTTATCCTTGTAGATGAAGTTGAGGATACTCTTGATATTTGAGAGTGTAATCTGGATTTATTCTCCTTTACCAATGAGATGTTAGATGCACTGTCTTCAGGTCTAATACCATCAGAAGTTACACTTTGGTTATCAGGATGGTTGGCCTCAGTATCAACGGATTGTACATATGGGTGAGCAGCCTTAGACAACCAGCTCTTTACTTCCTCAGTGAAATCACGGAACATGGTCATTTTTGCATGAAAATAATTATTTTGTCTTTGAACTTCACTCTCGGGCATATTCAAATTCAAGAAGGATTCATGCGTGTCATTAGCTTCCTCATAACACTTAATACATTTTCCCAACTGAGATTGCACCGAGCTCACATTGTCAGTGGACTCCATCAAGGCACCAATTTGTTCCATGTACCTCTTAGCCTGCTTGCATTTCAAAGACCTCTTTTCTTGACACGTTTTTGCAAAAAATGCCAATCCTTTTTCTGTGAACTTGAAACTTCTTTTTACCGAGTGCGTGGACACAACGTCACTCTTGGCTTTTGATGTGTAAGATTGTTGCGACATTGTTTTTCCCTCTTTTCTTTTTTTTTTTCTTTTTTTGTTCAATTTTCACACAATTTGTTTGCCATAGAGCGAGAAAACATCATTTTTTGCATTAAGTCGCTTCAATGACAAAGCTTTCCTATGAATGAATGACGTGGAGGTCCCTGTGGAGGTATTGCGCAACCGCTACATCCTCCAAAGTCCCTCAAACTCTTTAAGACTTCCAATATTCAACCTCCAAAAATGAATCCAAATGCTCCAATAGCTAAGCCGTCTTCCAATACAGCTTCAAAGTAAACATTTTTCACATACCGACTGTTGAATGGCTTCCTGTGATGTCCGTAGACCACTGCTTTCCAGACAACAACGTGTTTTTCAACAACATACTCCTCAATCCTCTTTCCATGAAGTCCATTGACATGAATGTCCAGATTAAGGTGAGGTTTTTACTTTGTGTTGTGGCGATTTGTCCTTAACTTAAATCAAACAAATAATCAAACGGCCACTGAGGCACTTAAAGATAGTATCTTACGCAGGATACAATAAAACCAATATCCAGGCAACCATATCGTTTATGCGGTTTATTTCCATTTGAGCAAGCATACAAACAAATGGTGTCTGCAGCCTTTCTTTCCCTGGTAAAAACCAACAACCTTTCCCAGTGCCTGCTCGTCCTAAGTGTAATCACCAATATATACATACAAACAGGTGCTCAGTCAGTACTATCAAAATAAAACATAAAAAATAGCTCAAATTAATGAAAATAATAACATTAACGTTCTGTATCTACATCCATAAAATAATCATGCAAATTAGTTAAAGTAAAACAAAAATAAAGTAATTTAATTATTAACTTAATTACAAAACAAGAAAATAGCTCCAACAAAACTCATTTACTAAACGACAGGCCACTGACAAATCACTGTCTGTAATCATTCAATTATTTTGCTGTGTACAAACTATTGAGCACTTAAACAGTTAGGCTATCAATAAAAGAAGCTTAACTTCATTGGTCGCTGAAACTAATATTTTCAGTGGCGCTTTAACACGAAACAGGAAACTCGTGAATATTCATGTTAGCTCCGCCCAGTTTCACAGAAAATCTCCGAGTATTTCAGAACACCTGTTAGAACTGACTACCTGTGATTTGTTAAGATGCCATATATGGTAGGGGTTGATCTTTGAGTGCTGTGATTGGATGGCCTGGACTTCATTGATCAGCTCAATCTTGTGTATAAACATGATGATTATTCCTTAATAAACTTGAGAGTGTTGTGGTTCTGCACTGTCTCTGAGTCTGCCTGATCATTCTCACAATCTGAAGATTCATCTCTCAATCAGGTCAGAGCTGTAGCAATGCATCACTTCTTTTCCATTGCGTTTTCAATGCTAGCCATTATTGGGCAGCATGTGAGCGTTCAGACCACAGAGAGACGTGTTGAGCGGAGTTTAATCTCAGAGCTGACTGTGCCGAATGGAGAGCGCTGGGGAACTTGGAGGACTACGAGCATGTGTCCCAGTGGGACGTACGCCGTAGGGTTTAGTCTGAGGGTAAGTTTGGGCATGTACTCTATTTTGCTAATATGGGGTGTTTTAGTGCTTCAAATGTTCATTAACTGTGGAGTTGCTGTTCGTTATTTAATTATCTCCAGGAAACTGCACCTGATTTTTAAAGTGTATGTGTTAGAGCATGTCTAAAGAGCATGAAGAGAAATTGACGCGCGTTCAAGGCACTCCAGGAGAAATGTCATAAAACACCACTCTGCCTCTTTTCATTTTCATTAAACATATATATTAAACATTAATAGCCACACAAATGTGGTCCAGGCAACTCCTACATTATCTTCACTACATGTATATTTAAATATCCTTAAAATATAAAGTTATGAAACTTCTCTTTGCCCTCAGTCAAAACGATTTGGCAGACAACAAATTATAGATTCATGAGAGCAAAGCTCGGCCGTTAGATCTACAAAAAACGAACCACTACAGGACATCAGAGCCAGCGGCAGACGCCAGAAGGACTGGCCGAGGAAAGGCTGCCTTCGCCGGGGTTATGAGCAGTGATTGCCCGGTGATCGCCTGGATCTCACAACTCCAAAAACACAAGATTATTTTTTTAAATAGGCGCTCTCTTTATAAATAAACCACAGATTTGAGCTTTAAACAACTACATTCCCACCTGAAAAAGTCTTAAAACTACATTTTGTGACACAATAGTACAATTTTTAATTTATGCAGGGTTTCTCATACACGTCACTTTACCACGTGACAGCAGCAAGCAGGCTCCTGATTGGTTAACGCGGCGCGAATTGACGCCAAATTTAAAAATTTTCAACTCGGGCGTCAGACGCGAATTCGCTTCAAACGCATGAATGCACAAAAGCACCATTCGCGTGTAACGCGCGTATCGCGCAAGACGCTCAATTCGCGCCATTCGCGCGCACTGGACGCACGAATGAGGCGGATTCGCGTCTTTCGCGCCCCGCAAAATGCGCCTTCCGCGCCGCAAGACCTCCAGACGCGCGTCAACGCGTCTTTCCATTGACTTAACATTGAAATCACTCGCGCCAGACGCTCTATTCGCATTTGGTGTGAACGCAGCATAAAAGGGGCTATATGCGTTTTTCTGAAATTTAAACTCGTGACTGACACCTGTGGCCAAAAAACAGAACTGCTCTTATTTTCTGCTCGCTCTCGCAGCGGTGGTGACGTCCCATCCGCAGACAGCGCGGGAAAAAAACGACCCGCCAGAAAATAGGAAAAATAGGTTACAGGCTTATAGGTGCACCCACTGTGAGCGGACAAGGTGTCAGTATGCTCATCAGGAGATGTTTGAGTCATAAATGGTAAAATAAAAAGGCTATTGTTACGTTTATTTTGGGGAAAAAGTTGCATATAGCCCCTTTAATATGACCTTCACAAATACAATTTTGGATGAATAAATCAAAAGTAGGTCAGAACACTTGAAGGGACAGTTCACCCAAAAGTTAAATTCTGTCTTCATTTTCTCGCCCTAATGTCGTTCTGAACCCGTAAGACTTTCGTTCATCATATAAAGCGATTGAGTCCCTTCAGTAAAATCGGAATTAACCACTTGATTCCTATTACGATCTCTGGCATCAAAGTAGTTGCTCTCTTTCCGATTTAATTCAAATCTATTCATTTGTGTTCTGAAGATGAGAGGGTCTGCAAAATTTAATTTGCCATAAAAGCAGAGTCCAGAAAAAATAAAACAGACTAAACTATAAAAACAAATAAAAAAAACAAACAGATTTCATAGGACCCTACATTTAATGCACTGCAATAAAAATGTTCTTCCTCAGGATTTTTGTTCCAGTACAAATCTCTAAATCAAGACACATTTACTTGACATGCAAAATGAAGACATTAAGTCTTGTTTTCTGAAATATTGAACACAATTAAGTGGTTTTTAGACTTCTTTTGGAATTAAGGTAAGAACCCACTGGCACACCTGTTATTCATAAAATCACTTTCACAAGACTTCCAGAGACTTCTTATCTCAAACTTTAAGCTGTTTTTTTTTTTTTTTTGTAAAATTAAAGTTATGGACGTCACTAATGCATTATATTGTATATTGATATATTGACGTGTTGTGTTCCCTTCAATTTATTCCTTACATTTTAAATTTAAACTTAAAATATACTTTCATAAAACCTACAGAAACCCTGTAAATGTTACTATGGGTTGGGTTAGAGTTAACTCTTTCAACTGTAAGATTGTCTCAATGTTTTAAGGTGGAAGATCCTATTAATGGTGATGATACAGCGCTCAATGGGATTCGTCTTCACTGTGCCGATCGGTCCAAAGAAGTTTATTCCTCCTCTGACATCACTTCGATTGAGTCCGGCATAGGATAGTAATGGACTTGTATGAACACTTCTTGCATTAAGTGTTTAAGCTAAGTAAATTGAGGATTTTGATTTGATCGAGAAACCTGTCTTTTCTTCAGCTGGGGTCAGTGGAAACGTATGAAATTGTGTCCTTCTGGGTTCTTGTCAGCTTTCAAGCTGAGAGTCGAATCTTACCAAGGAGCTGGAGATGACACAGCTGCAAACAACATCAGGTGAGCATGTGGTGCTAGAAGTCATCCTGGTTTTATTTAGCTATTTAAGGATTCTCCCATCATGCGGTTTGTTCGTTTTTTTTTTTTATAAATGAATGCAAGAGGCTGCAGGCGATCACATGACTGACATTCTATCCAACAGCACAATTGCATATCTTAATGTCACATTTAATTTTTTCATCCAGGTTCAAATGCAGTGGTGGTTCTGAGCTGGAGGGTGATGGCACACCTTGGGGTGACTGGGGCAACTGGAGTCCAACGTGTGGGGGGAAAGGAATCTGCGGCCTTAAGACGAAGATAGAAGAGCCACAAGTAGATGGAGATGACACCGCTCTCAATGACGTGCTCATGTACTGCTGTTTTCAGCAAGGAGGGGGGGGGGGCTTTTACGGGGGCGCCCCCGTTTCTTACTGAGTTATGAATAAAAAATACAATTAATATTCTCGTTTTGTCTTATCTTCCCTTTTAATGTAGAATGAGTAGAGCTGATTGTTTTTAGGATGACCATGTTAAAATTATGCTGCTCTACCTCACTGGTCTAACAGCGCTCGTCAAAGTGATCGAGATGGCCAATCAGATCAAAGAAGGCGGGGCTTACTGTCAAACAGGGGCCGGTTCTAGTCATGGGCCCACCCAAACGCCTGCCTTGCCCACCCAATCAGAATTTAGGAACTGATGGTGTTCATTTGTTGTTACTATTTGTGCATTAATTAAAACCATTTGACATGGGCTCTGTGTTAAAAGTTTTGATGAAGGGGAATGCTAGCCTGGTTTTACCAGACTCTCGTACATTTCATTTGTACACAGAGTCTGGCCACTCTCCATTGACAAGCGTTTACTTCCTTGAAGGCGGGAACTCTGAAGTTTAAAACTATTGGATCTGCCAAGAGTCACTCTGGATCTGCCTAACCATTTGTTAACGTTTGGTCGTGACGTATGTCACGCGCCGTTTTCCTTTCTCACATTAACCGTGCAGTCACACCACCTCAGTGTCAGTGATAACCTTGTGCATTCGGAATCGGATTGCGATTTAACGGTGGAGAGGAGAGTTTTGTGATCAGAACGCGCTGTTCTCGTGGTGCATATCTCATGCAATCATAACATGATTGTATATGCAGTAAATAAAATGTCATATGCTTGGTATGATGAGAATAAATGCTGCCGTGAATAACAGCCCAATTCAAATGTTTACATGCTTTTTATTTTGAGCGGTGATTCAATATTTTGCTCTTGTAAACAATTGCCAGCATTTAAAGAAATGCAAGTCTAGAAATGCAAATTACAGCTCACACAACCGCACAGTGCTCTGTAGGGGTCTAAAAAGGTTATAAACAGTGAATTTTGAAGTGATATATTAAACTCAGATGTGGATTCGGAGAGCAATTACATTACCACACGACATTGGTGTTTGTCAAAAGCAGTTGGTAATTCAGCCTGGGGGTTTTTCTCGCGGGTGGTGGGAGACTAACTGCTTCAGCCAACTCCTTCACCACTCACAAGACCCAGAAAAGGCACTAAAAACGTCGTTACAAACTCCATCTCACCACAGTGACTCTACAATAATTTTACGATGCGACGACAATAGTTTTTGTGCGCAAAAAAAAATCAAAATAACACCTTTATCCAACTTGTTCTTGTCTTCCGTGTGTGTCTCCACGACGCATGCGTGAGAATATGAGCAGATCCGGCGTTCGGGAATCCATGAAATGCACACTTTAGCCCCATTTTGAGAACTACGCCGAGACCTAAAGCACGATCATTGTAGAATTCAACAGCTGAGACACGCGCGAAAATCTGAAATGAATGGGGTTCGATGCTGGAACTATTGGTTGTTTGGAACTATTGGTCTCTCCGTGACACGCTTTACTTCCGCATTCCTCAGTTCCTATGGAGGTCTATGGGAGTGTCGTAACTCTGTTTTTAAACGGCTCTGTCTCAGACGTAGTACTGAAGGAAAATGAAAATTGAACGGAAGTACTTAGGAGGGCGGAGCCAGGCTAATAGAATGCCCCAAACAATCAGAAAAATAACGCCAGAAATTTCCTCTTAAATAAATATTTTTTTAATTTATTAATTACTTTAATTTGTCTCTAAAAGAACGGCGCAGCGTTTCAGTCTAAAGCAGAGGGTGCAGTCACACGAATGAAAACGGGCAGAATATTTGCGTTAAAGTATTATGAGATGTTGTATTCGCGAATATGTATCTTGTAAATATAAATATGCAGCTCTGATTTGATTTTTTTGATTTTTTTATTCATGCCAAGTTGAAATTAGCTTAAACTCATTTTAGACCATGCATTTATTGCATGGACAGAGCCAGGGCCGTTTTTAGGCATAGGCAAAGGCGGTCGCCTAGGGCGCCATCAGCTGAAGATGCGCATATCAGGGGTGTGTGTAAAGGGTGTCAAGGCCACCCTGAAATATGATTGCCGCCCCCAATGGTTCCCCTAACACTATTGGATCAGAGTCCTGTCAATTACTGTCTGAATGTTTCTTTGTAAAGTTTGCATTTGGAGCGCTCAACACCATTATATCAAAGAGCTCGGTCAAAGCTTTGGCAAGGTAACGTTTTTTTTAACCACACAATAAAGCTAAATTCAAAGGCCAATTAAAAAAAGGTACAATAAAAAGTGCACAAATCTGTATTTTGTTAGGGCCGTATTTTTGGCAGTCGAGAAATCACGCAGTGAAATGGGCAGATAGTGTTATATTGCTCGGTGTGTATTATAGAGGCAAGATGTAGCTAACCACACTCACTTTAGCATTTCATGATATCATATTTAGACTCTAAGCTTTCTTCTCTTGCACCTCCAAAAGGTGTGTGTTTTTGCACTGATGCATTGTTAAAGGATCAGTGTGTAATTGTCCCATATAAAACTTCAATAGCCAATTTAAAAATAGTATAATAAAATGTGCTAATTCACAATATTTATTATCCTTTATTACACCGCTTTGTCGAATTTAATGCATCTTTACAGGTGGTGTTGAAGCTGAATCGATTCATTCAGTAGTGTCGTACAGGACATAGCGTTGCGTTATTTAAAGGAGAAGTTCAAGCGTCAATGAGAAACAAAGACCGCACTGAATCAATATTTATTCTTGTTACTTTCATGTGACTGGAACAGCTTTTATACGTAGGCCTAGTTTCCAAATTGTATTTATATATATTTGTTAATAAGGATTACAGTTCCAAAATGGTATGTATGTATGTATGTTTTTGTTAATAAGGATTAAAATTAATACCAATAATACCATGTTGCTTTTTAAAGCTACACTGTGTGATATTTTCCCCCATCTAGTGGTTAAAAGGTATATGACCATCCAGTGAATATTAGTTTCTCTTCCTCTCAATTCCGATTTCGTTTTAACTCCTACGGTGGCCGATTTAGTCCAAGATTAATATGGCTTCCAGTTCGACCTCGTCCACATTCGACACGGTGCCATCGAGTGTTAAAACGCGAAAGGCAAAGCTTGAATTCACGGGTATGTCCCTCTTTGGCTAATGTACTTTCAAGATGGAGGGGCAACATGGCGACCCGCATTCGAACCCTCACCCGTATGTATTTTCAATGGCATATTATAAACTTACGAGAATACTTTATTACTTGAAAGAAGTAAATATACATTAATGAGCACATACATTTTTGAAAGAACTAAGTGTTTTTAGCTAAGAATAAACAAAAAAAGTTACACAGTGTAGCTTTAAGATTTGGCTGGGGGGTGCCAATAAGGATTTCGCCTAGGGCGTCAAAATGGCTAGAAACGGCCCTGGACAGAGCTAGAACATAATGTAGCTAAGTGTTTAATGCAAATGCATAGTTCAGTTGAAACCTTGCCCTCTTTGGCTTGCTGTTGATGCTGTAAACTGAATGTAGGCTAGGAGGCAAGCTGACTGTTTAAATAACAGCACTGAAATAAAAATGCGCTGTTTATATTTTCATCGGTTTAGGGCCATTCACACGCGACATGCAGGTGTAGAGAACCGGGTTTTTTTAATGCTGTTCTTTTCTTTTTTAAACGAGTGCTGCGTTTATAAAGCAGCGTCGTGCACAAACTTTGCAAAAGTATGGAAGAGATGCGAGCGCAACAGTCTAGGGCACACTGTAAAAAAAAATCAGGCCTCCAATTGAATTTTTTTTAGTGACTGATCACATCTAAATTTTTCATTTAGCCAAGTTGAATGTCTGTGAATTTAATTGCATCAATTCACAGAAATTCAATTTGGCCAACTGAACAATTTAGATGTGATCGGTCACTAGAAAATTTTCAATTGGAGATTTGAATTTTTTTTACAGTGCAGGTCGCAAGGATGATTTAAAAAAAAGTTACATTAAGTTACATAAAAGTTACTCTTTTCGTCGGACCAAAATTCGTCTGTTTGGTCAGGACCGTGGTCAGGGGGAGGTTTCACATCTGTAATTTTGATTCAGACCAAACTGAAAAGTCCGAAAATCCGGACCAACCAAGCTAGGTGTGAAAACGCCCTTAACCAAGCCTGCGGCTCTCCTCTCAGAAACTGAGACCCGAGGTTGGTCCCAATAGAGCTCATAAATCCCTCCTCTCCATGTATTAGAATGGACGCGAGACACACAAAATGTTTTATTACACTTCAAATAATTGTTTCCTAAAGATAGTTTCTGTCATTTTAGGCAGTTTTTATCACAATGATTTACAAATCAAAGTGTGGGTTGAAAACTGCCATGACACTAAGAAGAGGCTGAGTAGTGAGAACTGAATATGAAACTCATCTGCCAGAGCATCAATTCATATTATTTAGTTTTGGGTTTGTGTTAAATTCAAATAACCAGTGTTATTTTATCCTCAATAGGGATTGTTTATCATGTTTTATTTACAGTTGCATTTCTTTTCTTTCACTAAACGCTAGGGGTCTAAGAGACAGTACAAAAAGTATACTTTTGTTTTGTAAAGAAAGAAAAGCTCAGTATGTTCTTTTGCAGGAAACTCATTCAAGTGGCAGTGATTGTTCTTTTTGGTCTAATCAATGTGGTGAACCAATTTTATTTCCTCATGGCACATCGCTCAGGAGGAGTTGCTTTTCTTTTCAACAATTTCCGTGGAAAACGTCTGGAGTCAAGATCTAGCTTGGATGGACATTGGTTATTTTGTGTTCAAAAAACTGAACATTGTTACATTATCTTAGGCAATGTATATGGTTATAACAATCTATCCCAAAACAAACTTTTCATTTCAGAAATTTCACTGATATTAGAGGAAATTAAATCAAAGTATTATACTAATTTTATTATATTGGGGGGTGACTTTAATATGGTGTATGATGTGTGGTTAGTGTCAGGATACAGACGGAGGCAGAGGATAATGTTAATATTTAATAAACAGAGACACGGACACAGGTAAACAAAGGAAGCAGGTATGATGAGCACTAGCACTTAACAGTCACTTAGCTGGATGATACGTAGAGGGAGGTTGGATGAATGGAACACACAAGGAGACACAAGGGGACCACAGAACTGGAGACAAAGGGAGATCGAGGTAAGCAGCAGGTAAGATTGACGAGACCAGACAAGGGTGTGCAGGGAGAGTTTACTCTTATAGTGTCATAGATGAGGTGCAGGTGCAGGTGATCAGTACCCTAGGGATTATGAACGAGTGGGCGGAGATCTGTTGACGATGCCAGTGCATTGGCGGGTGGAGGCTGTGACTCTGTGACAGTTCCCCCTCCTCCACGGACGGCTCCTGACGACTGGATGGGACGATGACGGGGTCTACCTCAACCCGAGGAGCTGGGCGGTCCGGATGTTCTGCGTGGAACTGGGTGAGGAGTGCGGGATCAAGGATGTCGTTACGATGGACCCAGGAACGTTCCTCCAGACCGTAATTCTCCCAGTCCACGAGGTACTCGATCCTAGGACCCCATCGTCGTGAGTCCAGGATCGCCCACACCCAATAGATGGTCTCCTCCTCGATGACAACAGGAGGAGGAGGTACCGCATCATCACCAGGATCTGTGGAGGGAGAAGACAAGGGTCCCCTTGTGTGTTAATGTGGACTAGTCCATTTGTATAAATGTGTCCCTGATATTTCATTAGTAGGTCATTTTAGGTTGGTTCTCAAATGTATTTAGTTATTTGAGTTTTGTTTTGACCTCAGTTATAGGCCTAAACATTTGATTTGTTTATTTGGACTTTACTTTCCTTTTTTGAATCTTTGTGTAGAAGCCTGAATTTATATTAAATAATTTTTTGGGAAACTATATCTTTCATTGCCGTCCTTACCTTGACTGTTCGGTCCCTCACATTCACTGTGAGGTTTCAATAGGGAGACATGGAAAGATGGTGAGATGCGATACTGTGCTGGGAGGTTGAGACAGTAGGTGAGGGCAGGGCAGCCGGAGACGGATGTCTCGAGTCGAGAGCCATACCTTCTGGCCAGGCTGGTACTGTGGAGTTGGACCTCTATGGGTGTCAGCTTGAGTCTTGTGTCTCCGAACTGCCTGCTGGAGATGGACATGAGCTGAGTCCCACACCCTCTCGCTCTGTTGGAACGAGTGATTGACAGCTAGAACCTCCGAGGGCTCACCCGACCAAGAGAAAAGAGGAGGTTGATAGCCCAGGATACATTGAAACGGGGTGAGCCCAGTGGTGGTCTGACGGAGGAAGTTCTGGGCATACTCGGCCCAGGGGAGGTATTGGCTCTAGCTGTCCTGGTTCTGATGACAGTAGGCCCTCAGATATCTCCCGATCTCCTGGATCTTCCTCTAAGTTTGGCCATTGGTCTGAGGGTGGTATCCGGATGAGAGACTGACCGACACTTCTAGGAGCTTAAAGAAGGCCTGCCATACCCTGGAGATGAACTGTGGTCCACGGTCTGAGACGATATCCTCGGGAATCCTGACGTGACGAAACACGTGTTGGAACAGGGTCTCTGCGGCTTCGAATGCAGTAGGTAGGCCTTTGAGGGAAAGTTTTCAGGCCTTGGAGAAACAATCTACTATGACGAACACACAGGTGAAGTTTTTGGAGGATGGTAAGTCCGTTATAAAGTCCACAAGTTTTCCTTCGGGGAGCTTCTTAGGAGTGTTGGCAATGGCACAAACTGAGCATCCCTTGACATACCAGGAGACATCCTGAGGCATGGAGGACCACCAGTATTGCTGTTGTAGGTGCGAGAGGGTTCTTACACTGCCTGGGTGTCCAGAGCCTTGAGATGTATGAGCTAAGTCCATGAGGGGCTGACGGTGGGCAGGTGGAACATAGAGAAGCCCCTCAAGACCTCCTGACAGAGCAGGTTCGGTGCGGTTGTCTTGGGTAATGCGTTGATTCAGGGACCATTGCAAGGGACTCACAATCATGGCTGGAGGGAGGACTGGTTCTGGATCGGAGCTTTCTGGAGTGAGCTGGTACAGCCGGGATAAGGTCGGCCTTGCAGTTCTTGGTTCCGGGCCGGTAGGATACCATGAAATGTAATGAAGAATAGAGCCCAGTGGGCTTGACGGGGATTCCGTCTTTTGGCCTCACGTAGGTACTCGAGATTGCGATGATCCGTGATGACCTCAAACTGATGATTAGCCTCCTCCAGCCAGTGTCTCCACTCTTCCAAAGCGAGCTTGATGGCTAGCAACTCTCTGTTCCCGATGTCGGGGATAGCTTCTTAGAGACGAAGGCACATGGATGGAGTCGTGGAGGATCACCCTGCCGCTGAGACAGTACCGCCACAACTCCTGTAGACGAGGCATCCACTTCGACAATGAATGGGAGATCTGGATTGGGATGCACAAGGATCGGGGAGGTTTGGAAGGCTTCTCGGAGCTGATGGAATGCTTCTCGGGCAGTTGGGTTCCAGGACAGGGACTTGGGCCGACCTCTGAGGAGTGAAGTGAGGGGTGCACTGAGTAAACTGAAGCTGAGCACGAAGCGATGATAGAAGTTGGCGAATCCCAGGAAACTCTGGAGCTCCTTCACGGTCGTCGGTAAGGGCCAGTCTCTGATAGCTTCCACCTTCCTCTGGTTCATCTGGCTTCCATGTTGGTCGATGACATAACCTAGGAATTGCACAGAGGGGATATGGAACTCACATTTCTCCAGCTTGAGGTACAGGTGGTGTTGTCGAAGCTTTTCTAGGACCGGGGAGTTGTTGAACGTGACAGACGAGTTTACCGCGGTGTCTGTGTGTGTGCGTACAGCTGTGTAGAAGGCCTGCTAGCAGTAAGCAAGTGATTTGCCATAGGAGTGGAACACTCCTGTGTTTTCTTTGTTTTCAACATAGATTGTAAAAAATATGGACGTAGTGTCCGTGACGTAACCCGTAGGATTCTGAAGAGCCGGTTTGAAGCGTAAAGTAGGGACGCGCTGACCATTGCCATCTTGGCAGCGCGTCACTCCCGGATAACAGCAAATGGGCAAAGAGACGGGACGTGGGTGGAGGTGAGGTGACGCGATGACTAACAGACAGCAGATAAATGGTTATCCACCTGTCACTCAAAGTGGCCACGCCCTTAATTATGCAGAAATGTAAGGCTTTATATAATGTAAACGAATGAGTTATAAAAAAATTAATCCCCCTCACAGTTGTCATGAAGGGCAAAATTAGCCGTATAGACCAAAACCACAATTTGTACAAGACTGTAAACATGTTTTTTTTCTGCTGTAAAGTTGGGCATTTTAACATGAGGCTCAATGAGATTCTACTCCTTCTGGAGTCCTAGCGAGGCCAGCGAGGCCAGCCGAGGAATTGCAGTTTAAGTCACTTCCGTATTGGCTTCAAGAGAAACTGTGGGAGGTTGCCGCTTGGTTTTCAAACACAGTTTTTGTTTAATTTGTTCAAACGAACTTGGGCCGTGTGTTGTTCGTCTTCTCAATACGCCTTCATCAGCTGAGATTGCAGCCTCGTTGGATCAAGCCGTTGTCGCCAGGATCGCGGGGACAATCGCTGTGGGTTATTGAGTGAAGAGACATTACCCTGCCATCCGTTGCTCATCATTCAGTGCCTCGTCCACGAACTAAGAGTGGTGAAGTACACTATTTTCCTCTCTTTCTCCTGAACACTGGTAAGCAAACTGTTTTCTTTCAGTGAGTGATCGGAACTGAACTGTTAAATCATACAGTTGCCATTCATGGAACTGTGATTCGTGAATTTTCCTGCAAAGGGATTCATATACTTTCTTCTGTGCACATTCCTGAACTTTTTGGATTTTTTTGTAAACTCATGATGGACAGAGTTTAACTTTTCCATTTATTTTTCTGGATTTTTTAATTGGACTGAGCTTTATGATCACTTTGAACTTCAAAGTGAACTTTATTTGGAAGCTTGAGATAACTTGAATATATATGTGAAATATTTCAGTGTTGTGAAAAGAGGACACTGATTGTTATTTTGTGGTGATGGAATTGAAACTGAGACAAATTAGTTGATTTTCACTTTTTATTGTTTTCTACATTTTTATTTAATTTTGACTTGACTGAACTTGAATTTGATCTGCTCCTGTTAAAACAGGGAATGATAATCTCCATTCATTTATTACAAATACATTTTTTTTTTAGTTAAGCTGAAACTGTCTATGCTAACTTTGAGTCACTTATACTAAGGAGTGGGGGCGTCTTACCTATCTTGTTAGACACAGGGATGGTGGGTTTTGCAGACAACAACACTTACCACTGAGTTTTCTGCACACACACTTCAGGTGGCTGCCGTGTATTGAGTAAATCCTGGAGCCCACCTCACCGCCTCTTGAGCATTTACACATTGCAACACAATAGGCACAACATACTATTACAGCACAGAGTTGTAAAAAGACTAAAAGTGTTTGGTGGGAGGACTAGGATCCTGTTGCTCACTCAGTCTTCCAGTCTTCCTTAGTTAAGTGCTGAACATTCCCCCCACAAGGTGGTGGCAAATTCCCTTCCGCCACACAGTACTCACACAGTTGCTGTCTTCCCTGTCGTTCGATTGCTTCTCTCTGCAACAAACTAAGTGTTTTCTCTGTTCATTTGGTGTGTGAGTGAGTGAGTTTGTGTGTGTGTGTGTGTGTGTGTGTGTGTGTGTGTGTGTGTGTGTGTGTGTGTGTGTGTGTGTGTGTGTGTGTGTGTGTGTGTGTGTGTGTGTGTGTGTGTGTGTGTGTGTGTGTGTGTGTGTGTGTGTGTGTGTGTGTGTGTGATGGGTAGGTTTAGGGGTAGGGGCAGTGTAGGGGGATAGAAAATATGGTTTGTACGGTATAAAAACCATTACGCCTATGGAAGTCCCCACATTTCACAAAACCCCCCCTGTGTGTGTGTGTGTGTGTGTGTGTGTGTGTGTGTGTGTGTGTGTGTGTGTGTGTGTGTGTGTGTGTGTGTGTGTGTGTGTGTGTGTGTGTGTGTGTGTGTGTGTGTGTGTGTGTGTGTGTGTGTGCAGGGGCGTAAATCGCGGGGGGGACGGGGGGGACAGGACCCCCCCAATCTGAGGGCTGTCCCCCCCTAAAAACCATGCTGAGTATTGTAAATAATATAACAATATATACTTAAAATAAATGTGTACGTGCTAAAACAATACAAACGCAAACGGGACAAAAAAAATGCGTTTTAAGTTTAGAAACATTTTGAGTCCCCCCTAGCCCCAGAGTGGTTTGATCCACCGCGCACCGCGCACTAACGTTACCCGTAAAACTACCACACAAGTTTGGGGAGAGAACAAAGCTCTTCAGATAGCAGTTGTGAAACACCAGTAAGTAGCTGTCAAGGCTATTTTATTCACTTTAAACATCAGATGAAGTGATTCTTTTCTCTTTAATACAGATCAGGCAAAACACTGTTAACATCCCTTGCCCACCGCGGCACCGCCCCGGGCCACCGTCGTTTTCGTTTTTATAGTTATAAAATAATTTAGTTCAGTTAGAGAACAGACACTACAATTAAAAACTGAACGTGTCTGCTCAATACAGCACGAGCCGAACGAGCAAACAGCTGACAGACAAGATGATCGCGGATGATTTGCTTTCAAAGCGAAATGTAAAAGCGCCTATTTAAGGGACTGTGTCATTGTACTGTTTTGTTGTTGTGTTTTTCATTACGAATAATAGGCTAATGAACCCAAAATTCAAACAACCCGCCCCCAAATTCAAAAAATTGGCGCTAATTATAATCCGAAAGTATATGCGCACGGCTGTAGGGTTTTGCTCACTATGATAATAAGTGGCAGATCAGAGGGCTTGCTGCAGTTGAATATCTAAATATCTGAATATCAAGTAGGCCTATAAAATACTATGTGGAGGACGCAAGATAATTTAATAATTATAATATGACTGCGTGGTGAACCTAATCGTATTTAAACAACTATCGCTTTGAGTTGTTGGTCAGATAAAATGACAGATAAAAGAAAAACGGACATTAGATCATTTTTCAGTACACCAAAACGCCAAATAAGTACTATAGGCTATATATATATATATATATATATATATATTTTTTTTTTTTTTTTTTTTTTGTACACATATCCTTACAAGTACGATTTTGGCTGGATTATTTGTGTCCCCTTCAAAAATTGCTCTTGAGAAATTTCATGTTTATTGTCCCCCCCAACTGTTAGATGAAATTTACGCCCCTGTGTGTGTGTGTGTGTGTGCGTATGGCGCTCGCTTTGTGTCATTTCTTTCCTAACCATATGGCGTTCCGATGGGTTCTTTAATATGACTTTGCAACATGCACTCGTCTCAATGAACGTCTCGTCTGCGTCTGCCGAACGTGACGTCTGCGTCTGCCGAGCGTTTCGCCAGCGTCTGCCGAACGTGACGTCTGCGTTTGCCGGGTTTCCAGTACATTCCACACAATTCATTCTTTATTATTTTTTCCCCGCTGATCTTCAATTATGTTTTATTAGCAATTAAGTGATTTTACCTTGCTTGTGTAGCTATAGCTTTTTTATTCCAAATACCAAATTTTAAAAACAGTTGCACCTCCAAATCCCTCCCTATGCCTTATTCCTCAAACTTTGGAGAAAAGAGTCTGCAAATTGAATACATGTAAATGTAAAAGAGAAAGACGAGCAGTTCATTATTATTATTTAGCATATAATTTAGCAGAGAATTAACATTTTATAGCCAGGGATACTCTTTCAATTCTGCCTTGGTTTTTATCACACTTAACATAGGCTATTCATGTGCTAGAAGAGAAAATCGATCAGTGCACGTATAGCCTACTGCTTGAACTGAGACTATAGGCTACACAGTAAAGTCACAAAACAGTGAGTCTATTTATTGATTGGGTTTCTTAAAATGTAAAAAAAAAAAATAAAAAAAAAATTGTAAGCTCTGTTTCATACTACTGTTTTTGCGAAAGGTCCGTTGTCATTTGTGGACACTAAACATTGCAGATGTTTAGTACCTGCAGGAAAATTACAATTGTACAATTCATTTCTTATTCCTGCTTTTAACATTTATTTCACACTGGTTTTAGTTTTCTTTTTATAAATCATTACTATACATGAATAAACAATTAAATGAAAAGATATGGAAACGTTAATTTTTAGGCATTAAAAATATGCGAAATGATTTATTAATCACCTATACTAAAAATCTATTTTAAGGCATTTAAGACCTGCACAGGGTGATATCAGTGTTTATGGAAACATTCTAAACCATAAAATGACTGTAAAAAAGGACTTAACTTTATATTAATACTAATGCAACTTTATAGTTTATACAACTTATACAACTTAGACTGATAACATGTAGTGCTCAACCTTGATACACGGGGCACCAAGTCAAATTTTGGCTAGGGCAGCAAATTGGTCAGGGCCATGGGAGCCAGGACTGTTTGCATGATAAAAAGTCTGATTATAATAGTAAAACCTTCGTAACTGCAATTGAACAATAAGCTAAATAAATGAACTGTTCAATAACTAATAGGCCTATGTAAAGCTGAACATTAGGAATAAAAATATGCTGATAACTAAACAATATAGCATTCTAGAAACGAAACACTGCATTATGATTATGAATTATGAATTATGCTGCTGTTTAAATAAATCAAATGAAATAAAGAAATAGGCCTAAAGAAATAATCGACGAACTACAGTAAAATAGCGAGGCATATAGGACATAAACTGTTTTGTGTTAATAATAGTTATTGCAGGCTATTATCTCGGAAATCAGACATTCTATTCTATTCTATTCTATTCTATTCTATTCTATTCTATTCTATTCTATTCTATTCTTTATTTACCAGTAAATGCGATCCTGATCGAGTTGGCGATCACTGTTGTCCAACTAGTGTTGTAGTAGGCTACATTAAAATTATACATGATAAAAACACAATAACAACCCCAAATATATATATATATATATATATATATATATATATATATATATATATATATATATATATATATATATATATATATATATATATATATATATATATATATATATATAGGCCTATAAAGGCTATCAAAAACGTTTCTCCACGTATTATCTTTGTGGGATTAAACAAGAATTCACACACGCATTTACACACTCAAATAAAATCACAGACGCAGACGTCACGGTATAAGACAGACGCAAATGTCACGTTCATTGAGAGGAATGAGTGAAGTGAAAGTAAATTGTACATTCGCTGACACACTGCACTGAGCCGTGTTGAGTAGCGTGTTATACTACGTGTTAGCGAAAAAATTAAATTATAACTTCACTGCTACACGTGAATGACGCGTAACGTCTGAGTGGACACTTCACTGCCACACGTGATTTGCGTGACGTCTGCGTGACGTCTACGTCACGTCTACGCCTCGTCTGCGTCTTAAATTGAATGGAATAAATAGCAGAATAAAAAAAAAAGTTAAGACGTTGAGTGAGACGTTCGTTGAGACGAGTGCATGTTGCAAAGTCATATTAAAGAACCCATCGGAACGCCATATAACCACGCTTAAAGACGTGTTAACGTGCGTGTGACATGCGTGTGGAGAACGTCTACACGTCTGAACGTCTGCCCGTCTGCACGTCTACACGTCTGCCCGTCTGTACGTCTGCCCGTCTGTACGTCTGCCCGTCTGTACGTCTGCCCGTCTGAACGTCTGCACGTCTACACGTCTGCCCGTCTGAACGTCTGCACGTCTGTACGTCTGCCCGTCTGAACGTCAAATGCCCGATAATTAAGCTATTATTAAAATAGATTAAATATTACTTGGTAAGTTCTACATACATAAATGTAAATGGTCTGGTAGGATTCCCAATATTACCCATTTCAAGGCTGATCTGAAGAATTACTTTGAAACGTTACAAGGACTCTGAAACCGCAAAGCAATAGAACTATGGAGATTTACAAAGAATTAAACTCCTCTTCTTTAATTTGAGTACACTAATATACCCTTCTTTTTGTTGTTTGTTGTTGTTGGTATTCTTATTTTATTTTATTATTATTTTTACCCCTTCTTCTTCAATGTTCAAAATCCTTGATTTGAATGTTATCTTACCTGATGTTAAACATTTTATAACTGTTTCATGATGTTATGGAATTTTTCAAAGAATTTTATGTGAAACATTTGTATGTTTTGAAATGTTAAAATTATATTTTTTGGAGAATTAAAAAAAAATTGATTAAGTAATTTAGATGAAGTAGTAATTTAGATTAAGTAAAAGCACATTCATAGCTATAACATTATAGTGCATAGCCATATATTTAACATTCTTGAAGAATATCAAGAAAATACTGTTTAGGTTTGTGATTAAAAAAAAACTAATCTCACAACAGTAAAAAGCTTTAAATTATTTTACATGATCAATTATGTGTGAACTAGGGGTTATGAAATATACAATAATGGGTAAAAAGAGTCTCTCTATAGTGGATATCGTTTTATGAACGTCTTTAAAGCTCATTTGAAAAATACATTTAAAACCGCCAGTAGATGGCAGCAATGAACTGTTCTATTAAGATTACTGGAAAATGTTCAACCTCTTCTTTCAAAAACACAAATATATATTTAATAACACCCACACAACTACACCTCTTAGACAAGTGCAAGTGTTTTCTGCTGTGGTGCTGTTTGGAACTATATTTTCATTGACTATTGTGTGAAATTAACAGTCATTAAAAGTTTATCTGCAGGCATTCTGGTTTTCTAATGATTAATTTTTTATAAGCAAAAAACTGCACATATTAAATAAATATTTCCAAATTTGTGTTTTACTTGATATTTTTCCTCAACTTTTGTCTCAATTGGCAGTTAAGTTTCATGTATATAAATATTTTCCAAATTCTATTACCAAGAAGTGAAACATTATGTGAATTTAAAGTGGCTGCGTTAAGTAAGGGATAATCCACGGCTAGCCATGACGTAGAGGCAAAGAACCGCATGACGTAAAGCGGATATATTTCTTATATAAGAAATACAGCCTAAATATATGTGACGTTGTTGGTTCCCATGACATGCACTCTAAAAAAAAAAAAAATAGTGCTATAGGCACTAAAAGTGGTTCTTGGTCGTAATCATAGGGGAACCACTTGTGGGTCTATATTGCAGCATATTTTCACATGTTCTGTATATGGTGGTGCTATCAGCTCAGCCAAAGAATCACTGAAGAACCCCTGAAGACCAAGATTAGTGCTACAGCACTTAAAAAGGTTCCCATATGATTACAAGCCAAGAACCACTTTTATTGTCATATAGCACCTTTTTTGTGTGTTACATTTTAATGTTTTAACTGCCAGTTCTCTGAAATTGACATCCCAGATAAGTAAAGTAAGATGTGCAAATAGATGCATATTGTTTTCACCTGCATGAAATAAAACACTTGACACTAAAATGACCTGAAATTACCACTATAATAATAATAATGGATTTTTTTTTATAACACACTTTTCATTCCAACGAATCTCAAAGTGCAACAATGGAAAAAGGGAAAAATAACAAAAATGAAACACTAAAAATATAGACCAATACAAATAATCACCACATAAAAGCCTTTCTGAACAGAAAAATCTTCAGTTCAGCTTTAGAATTGTCCAAGCTCTCTCCTGCTCTCAGCTCTGGGGAGGCGGTTCCCCAGCCGAGTATAGCTCAGTCATGGTACTGGAAGTTGAAGAAGCAGGTGGCCTGATGATCTGAGGCTGCTGGTGGAGGATTTCAGAGTGAGGAGTTCCTGTAGATATGGCGGTGCATGTCCAGTGATGCATTTATGTTTGAGCAGGAGGATTATATATATATATATATTACTATTTAATGACTATAATCAGTAGATGGCTGCAGAGGCACAGTTATTTTCTCATTAGCATGTCCACTCCCTGATGTCTAGGAAGCAGTCATGTATTTCTGTTCATTCTGTACCGAATACAACAATGCATAAGCAGTTTCTGAAAGGAGCAATGTTCAATATACATTTGATTTTTTTTAAATATCTGAAGTGCTGTAAATGCCTTAGAGATTTGTTCAGTGCATCTTGGGAAAAGTTATATTCCATAACAAGATAAATGAGTCAAATGAAAATTAAAAAAATATATTTTTTTTTAAATAAAAACAAAAAGTTGGTCGCCTAATAGCCTATCATTTGTAGCATATCTCAACAACAAAATTATGGATTTAAATGGTCAGAGTATGACTTTAGTAATCGTCTGCATGCCGGTCCTGTTCCTGTAAACCTATTTAGGCCTTTACAGATACATAGCTCTACTCTGCTCTTAAGCACACGCAAAACACTCATAAATGCTACACTAAATCTTTAAATCAGGGGAATAAAACAAGTTTGTTACATAAATATAAAAATTACAGTAAAAACGAGCATTCACTTAGCAATATCGCAGTTAATGAAGTACACGTTTTCAAGGCAGGAGTACAATAGCTTGTTAAAATACGATCATCATTTATTTCCTTCGCGTTTGCAGCTTTAGTATTTATTTTATTGTTGTTTAACAGACACGTTAACAATGAATGAATGAAAAGAGATTTGTGTGGGTTTTCTCTTCTTTTTTTGACTTGTGAAACCAACTTGACTTGTTAAAACTGAATTAATGTTTTAGTGGATAAAGTGTGCTAAATTAGTTAATGTCATAAAACAGAAGATTACTAAACAATTATCTTCAATACCAATTATCTTTTTTTTTAATCAACCATATATTTGTCTCTATCAGGCAAAACATTGTTTTTAAGCGTAACACTTTACAAGAAGATTTCATTTACCTTAGGCCTAATGATGAATGAACAATAAGCAATAGGCTATATGGCTACTTGATATTTATTAATATAAATGCCTCGATGTAGCCTACTTGGTGGGGCGGGGTTAGGGGGGCCCGTACAATTTATTTTGCATTAGACGTTCAGACGGGCAGACGTGCAGACGTTCAGACGGGCAGACGTGCAGACGGGCAGACGGGCAGACGTGCAGACGGGCAGACGTGCAGACGTTCTCCACACGCATGTCACACGCACGTAGTCACATTTGTCAATTTAGATCGTTGTGACGTTCAGACGTTCAGACGTAATCCACACATTTACTTCTAACGTGACGCCGCCGTGACGTCTGCATAGATCAACTGCTACACGTTGCTGACGTGTGTACGTGACGTAATATTTGCGTGTACGTCTCCATATAAAACAAATGGAGACGTACACGCACGTATACACGTGTGTTGTCTGTCGTGCTTGTCAGTCTCGTCGCCGAATGGTACATTCCGAGCGCCATATGTGCGTGCGTGCGTGCGTGCGTGCGTGCGTGCGTGTGTGTCACTGTCTGGAACCATAGTATCATAATATTTATCAAATCTGGTCTTTAGCCACTGATCATTTACAATGATAACATTTAGATGTTCTATTTCCTGTGTAAGTTTGACTTAGATCACGCTTTTAATAGAGGGTCAACGTCCCACATTGATCTTCACACACACACACAATCTAATAAATTGCCTTATTGACACGACATCCTCAATAAACCGTCTCCAGCATGAGGACTCTGATCTTTTAAATATTCCTATCTAATAATTGCCTCACCGACAGGGCATGATGGCCAGAGGAGAACTGATACCCCGACTGAGCCTGGTTTCTCCCAAGGTTTATTTTTCTCCATTATGCCACCTGACGGAGTTTTGGATCCTTGCCACTGTCGCCTTTGGCTTGGCTTGAATAAAGTTCAACATATAAGCCTACACTATCAATGACGTGTGGTCTACATTTTTTATCAGTTTTATTTTGATAAACATGACAATATAACATCACGACCACATGAACGGAGTTTTTACTGTTATAAAAAACAGATTTGAGAGCATTAGTGGAACTGAAGGTTTTATAAAATAAACATGAAACACACGTGATCGCTGTCATGCGGATAATCTGGAGGTACAGGCAGTTCAGGAAGCCATGGCGGTGCAGGCAGTTCAGGAAGCCATGGCGGTGCAGGAAGTTCAGGAAGCCATGGCGGTGCAGGCAGTTCAGGAAGCCATGGAGGTGCAGGCAGTTCAGGAAGCCTTGGAGGTGCAGGAAGTTCAGGAAGCCTTGGAGGTGCAGGAAGTTCAGGAAGCCTTGGATTTGCAGGAAGTTCAGGAAGCCATGGCAGTGCAGGAAGTTCAGGAAGCCATGGCGTTGCAGGAAGATCAGGAAGCCATGGCTGTGCAGGAAGTTCAGGGGACCGTGGCGGTGCAGGAAGTTCAGGAAGCCATGGCTGTGCAGGAAGTTCAGGAAGCCATGGCGGTGCAGGAAGTTCAGGAAGCCATGGCGGTGCAGGAAGATCAGGAAGCCATGGCTGTGCAGGAAGTTCAGGGGACCGTGGCGGTGCAGGAAGTTCAGGAAGCCATGGCGGTGCAGGAAGTTCAGGAAGCCGTGGTGGTGCAGGAAGTTCAGGGGACCGTGGCGGTGCAGGAAGTTCAGGAAGCCATGGCGGTGCAGGAAGTTCAGGAAGCCGTGGTGGTGCAGGAAGTTCAGGGGACCGTGGCGGTGCAGGAAGTTCAGGAAGCCGTGGCGGTGCAGGAAGTTCAGGGGACCGTGGCGGTGCAGGAAGTTCAGGGGACCGTGGCGGTGCAGGAAGTTCAGGAAGCCTTGGCGGTGCAGGAAGTTCAGGGGACCGTGGCGGTGCAGGAAGTTCAGGGGACTGTGGCGGTGCAGGAAGTTCAGGGGACCGTGGCGATGCAGGAAGTTCAGAAAATCATGGCGGTGCAGGAAGTTCAGGAAGTCATGGCGGTGCAGGAAGTTCAGGGGACCGTGGTGGTGCAGGAAGTTCAGGAAGCCATGGCGGTGCAGGAAGTTCAGGGGACCGTGGCGGTGCAGGAAGTTTAGGAAGCCATGGCGGTGCAGGAAGTTCAGGGGACCGTGGAGATGCAGGCAGTTCAGGGGACCGTGGCGGTGCAGGAAGTTCAGGAAGCCATGGCGGTGCAGGAAGTTCAGGGGACCGTGGCGGTGCAGGAAGTTTAGGAAGCCATGGCGGTGCAGGAAGTTCAGGGGACCGTGGCGGTGCAGGAAGTTTAGGAAGCCATGGCGGTGCAGGCAGTTCAGCGGACCGTGGTGGTGCAGGAAGTTCAGGAAGCCATGGCGGTGCAGGAAGTTCAGGGGACCGTGGAGGTGCAGGCAGTTCAGGGGACTGTGGCGGTGCAGGAAGTTCAGGAAGCCATGGCTGTGCAGGAAGTTCAGGTGACCGTGGCGGTGCAGGAAGTTCAGGGGACCGTGGCGGTGCAGGAAGTTCAGGAAGCCATGGCGGTGCAGGAAGTTCAGGAAGTCATGGCGGTGCAGGAAGTTCAGGGGACCGTGGCGATGCAGGAAGTTCAGGAAGCCATGGAGGTGCAGGAAGTTCAGGAAGCCATGGCGGTGCAGGAAGTTCAGGAAGCCATGGAGGTGCAGGAAGTTCAGGAAGCCATGGCAGTGCAGGAAGTTCAGGGGACCGTGGCGGTGCAGGAAGTTCAGGAAGTCATGGCGGTGCAGGAAGTTCAGGGGACCGTGGCGGTGCAGGAAGTTCAGGAAGCCATGGAGGTGCAGGAAGTTCAGGAAGCCATGGCAGTGCAGGACGTTCAGGGGACCGTGGAGGTGCAGGCAGTTCAGGGGACTGTGGCGGTGCAGGAAGATCAGGAAGCCATGGCTGTGCAGGACGTTCAGGGGACCGTGGAGGTGCAGGCAGTTCAGGGGACTGTGGCGGTGCAGGAAGTTCAGGAAGCCATGGAGGTGCAGGAAGTTCAGGAAGCCCTGGCAGTGCAGGAAGTTCAGGAAGCCATGGAGGTGCAGGAAGTTCAGGAAGCCCTGGCGGTGCAGGAAGTTCAGGAAGCCCTGGCGGTGCAGGAAGTTCAGGGGACCGTGGCGGTGCAGGCAGTTCAGGAAGCCATGGAGGTGCAGGAAGTTGAGGTGACCGAGGCGGTGCAGGAAGTTCAGGGGACCGTGGTGGTGCAGGAAGCTCAGGAAGCCATGGAGGTGCAGGAAGTTCAGGATGCCATGGCGGTGCAGGAAGTTCAGGGGACCGTGGCGGTGCAGGCAGTTCAGGAAGCCATGGTGGTGCAGGAAGTTGAGGTGACCGAGGCGGTGCAGGAAGTACAGGAAGCCAAGGCGGTGCAGGAAGTTCGAAGTTCAGGAAGCCATGAAGGTGCAGGCAGTTCAGGTGACCGTGGCGGTGCAGGAAGTTCAGGAAACCATGGCGGTGCAGGAAGTTTAGGGGACCATGGAGGTGCAGGAAGTTCAGGAAGCCATGGCGGTGCAGGAAGTTCAGGGGACCGTGGCGGTGCAGGAAGTTCAGGAAGCCATGGCGATGCAGGAAGTTCAAGGGACCACAGAGGCGTGGCCTCCATGGCCTTATCCAGGTACCTACTGCACACACTTTTTTTTTCTTGGGCAGAGCTATGGGGTCATGGCCTGGAGCCATCTCTGGACATGGACAGGAGACGGCGCTGGACTCTAAACGTGGACAGGAAATAAATGTCAAAATAAATGACATGAAACTTCCCTTTCTCCTTGTCTACCCATAAACAGGAGAAAAAGAGGGAGTACAAACAAAAATGGCACCCTCCCCCTACAATCCCCAAATGAAAAAGAAATGAATAACTAAACAAACATACTTAACATATGAAAGTAATCAGAGGCCCCCGAAGCCTAGAAGCCCAGAGCTGACTACACCTTTGATTCAAAGCATTATTATTGTATTTTACTCTTTAATAATTAAATACATTTAAGTAAATAAAGTAACCATTAAAAATAAATTTAATTGATTACTAAAACTACAGAGGCTTTGATTTTTAGTGTTTTAATGCTTTGAGCAATTACATCCCACAGAGAAGTCTTCTGACCAAATTGTCCCTGACCCGATTTACTTTACCTAACCTGAGCATAATAAATAATATGGTCAAAGGTGTAAAGATCAAAGTACACACTGTTAAACAAAGACAAAACAAATTAATATGCCATATAGGGAACGGGTTGATCTTTGAGTACTGTGATTGGATGGCCATCATGGATGATTCAGCTCAATCTTGTGTATAAATCTGAGGCTTCACTCGAGAGTGTTGTGGTACTGCACTGTCTCTGAGTCTGCCTGATCACTCTCACATCACAGGGGTTGAGCCGCCCGTTTACAACTGATCACTGATCGCTTTGAGGCTGCAGATAATCTGAAAATTCATCTCTCAATCAGGCCAGAGCTGTAGCAATGCATCACTTCTTTTTCATCGCGTTTTCACTGCTAGCCATTATTGGGCAGCATGTGAGCGTTCAGCAGACCACAGAGAGTCGTTCTGAGCAGATCATAAACAGAGGATTCAGTTCAGAGCTGAGTGTGCTGAATGGAGGGCGCTGGGGGACTTGGAGGTATAGGAGCATGTGTCCAAGTGGAACGTACACCACAGGGTTTAGTCTGAGGGTAAGTTGGGCATTGACTCTATTTTGCTAATATGGGGTGTTTTAGTGCTTCAAAGATTCAAAACTGTGGAGTTGCTGTTCGTTATTTAATTATCTCCAGGAAACTGCACCTGAAATTTAAAGTGTCTGTGTAAAACTAAAGAGCATGAAGAGAAATGTTACTATGGGTTGGGTTAGAGTTGACTCTCTTTCAAATGGAAGATTGTCTCAATGTTGTTGTTGTTTTTTTAAGGTGGAAAAATCTATTGTTGGTGATGATACAGCGCTCAATGGGATTCGTCTTTACTGTGCCGATCGGTCCAGAGAAGTTTCACCCTCAAATTACATCTCCTCGATTGAGTCCGACATCGGATAGTAATGGACTCAGATTATTAACTATTCTTGCATTACATTTTAAGCTAGAGAAGTAAATTGAGGATTTTCTTGAAAATAATAGATTTGACTGAGAAATCTCTTTGTGTCTTTTCTTCAGCTGGGGTCAGTGGACAGATGTCAAATGGTGTTCTTCTGGATATTTGAGCGCTTTCCAGCTGAGAGTCGAATCTCCCCAAGGAGCTGGAGATGACACGGCCGCAAACAACATCAGGTGAGCATGTGGTGCTATAAGTCATCCTGGTTTTATTTTGCTATTTAAAGACTCAGTTTCCCCATCAGCTGTTCAGTTACAGTTTACAATCGCAAGGACACATTTCTCAATACTTCACTTTTTCAAAACTCTTCACACAGGGATCACAACAGAAATCTGTGAGGGATAAACTGTGGCTCATTTATCATTGCTTTGGCACAAAATGCATTCAATGATCAATTTACATGAGTTCTTCTCTCACTTAGACACAAACACCACCAAAACTTTATGAACCTACAGGGCAATGTGCACATGTTTACATACTCTTCTCAAAACTTTTACACTTAAGTTCAAAACCTAACAAAACACAAAAATGTATGAGACAGAAATGTGAAATTTCAAAGATACTAGATGAACACCTACACAGATGTTAGTCTTTCAATTCATTACCATCCATTCAAAAGAGGAAAACTTGGGAATAATTTTGTACTGTAATGTAAACATGGGTCATGTGACATAAACTGCAGTGAATTATAAACACTGGAAAGTGTTATTCTGGATTTGTAAAGAAATTTTACAAAATAAATGATTGTATAGGGTAAATATACCAAAAAAATCTACATTGAGACATTTTAGTGCACAGGGTATTGGTTTGAGTACAAGAAGTTATGTTAAAATAAAATATTAATCTTTCACACAATAATATTTTATTTTATTTTAAATGAAAAAAGCATTTACATTAAGATGTACATCATTAAATGCAAAAAGTCTGTGCTTAATGGATACATATACCCTTTAAGCACACCCCTGTTCCCATTAAGATCATGTTTTAATATGAACAGCTATTATTAAAAATATCTATCAAATAATACCTTTTCTTATTGATGTCACACTGAAGCTGTGATTTTCATAGTAGCGACCCTTTAGGCTCACCTTACAATAATATTAAGTCTTTAAAAATGACAGCAGTGTAAAACCACAGAACATCAATAATCTGTAAATTTATAATATATCCATCCATCCATCCATCCATCCATCCATCATCTTCCGCTTATCCAGGGCCGGGTCACAGGGGCAACAGTCTAATCAGAGATGCCCAGACAGAGAGGCCACTTCCTCCAGCTCTTCCGGGGGAACCCTGAGGCGTTCCCAGGCCAGCCGGGAGACATAATCCCTCCAGCGTGTCCTAGGTCTTTCCCGGGGCCTCCTCCCAGTGGGACGTGCCCAGAACACCTCCCTGGGAAGGCGTCCAGGAGGCATCCGAAATAGATGCCCGAGCCACCTCAGCTGGCTCCTCTCAATGTGGAGGAGCAACGGCTCTACTCTGAGCTCCTCCCGAGTGACCGAGCTCTATCTGTAAGGGAGCGCCCAGCCACCCTGCGGAGAAAGCTAATTTCAGCAGCCTGTATCCGGGATCTTGTCCTTTCGGTCATGACCTACAAATCATGACCATAGGTGAGAGTAGGAACGTAGATCGACCGGTAAATCGAGAGCTTTGCCTTACAACTCAGCTCCTTCTTTACCACGACAGACTGGTACATCGACTGCATTACTGCAGAAGCTGCACCGATCCGTCTGTCAATCTCCCGTTCCATCCTTCCCTCACTCGTGAACAAGACCACGAGATACCTGAACTCCACTTGAGGCAGGAACTCTCCACCAAACTGAAGTGGGCAATCCACCCTTTTCCGACTGAGAACCATGGCCTCAGACTCATGAAGTGCTGATTCGCATCCCAGCCACTTCACACTCGGCTGCAAACCGTCCCAGTGCACGCTGAAGGTCCTGGTCTGAAGAGGCCAACACGACAACATCATCTGCAAAAAGCAGCGACCAAATCGTATGGTCCCCAAACCGGACACTCTCCGGCCCTTGGCTGCCCCTAGAAATTCTGTCCATAAAAATTATGAACAGAACCGGTGACAAAGGGCAGCCCTGCCGGAGTCCAACATGCACCGGGAACAGGTCTGACTTACTGCCGGCAATGCGAACCAAACTCTAACTCCGGTCGTACAGGGACCGAACAGCCCTAAGCAGGGGGCTGCCGACCCCAAACTCCCAGAGCACCCTCCACAGGATGCCACGAGGAACGAATGCCTTCTCCAAATCCACAAAACACAATGTGGACTGGTTGGGCAAACTCCCATGAACCCTCCAGCACCCTGGAAAGGGTATAGAGCTGGTCCAGTGTTCCGCGACCAGGACGAAAACCACACTGTTCCTCCTGAATCCGAGGTTCCACTATCGGCCGGATTCTCCTCTCCAGTACCCTGGCATAGACTTTCCCGGGGAGGCTGAGAAGTGTGATCCCCCTATAGTTGGAACACACCCTCCGGTCCCCCTTCTTAAAAAGAGGAACCACCACCCCGGTCTGCCATCCCAGAGGCACTGTCCCCGACCGCCATGCGATGCTGCAGAGGCGTGTCAGCCAAGACAGCCCCACAAAATCCAGAGACTTGAGGTACTCAGGGCAGATCTCATCCACCCCCGGTGCCTTGCCACCGAGGAGCTTTTTAACTACCTCGATGACTTCAACCCGGGTGATGGACGACTCCTCCTCCGAGTCCTCAGCCACTGCTTCCTCTAGGAAGACATGTCGGTGGGATTCTCGAAGTATTCCTTCCACCACCTGACGATATCCCCAGTTGAGGTTAACAGGTGCCCATCTCCACTTTTAACAGTGTTGGTAGGGCACTGCTTCCCCCTCCTGAGGCGTCAAACAGTTTGCCAGAATCTCTTCGAGGCCAACCGATTTTTTGCCTCCATGACTACCCGGGCTGCAGTCCGCTTGGCCTGCCGGTATCTGTCAGCTGCCTCTGGAGTCCCACAAGCCCGCCAGGCCCGATAGGACTCCTTCTTCAGATTGGCAGACCTTACGGCCACAGCTCAGCGCGGCCGCATCGACATTGGAGGTGGAGAACATGGTCCACTCGGACTCAATATCGTCAGACTCCCTCGGGATCTGGTCGAAGCTCCGCCGGAGGTGGGAGTTGAAGATCTCTCTGACAGGGGGCTCGGCCAAACGTTCCCAACAGACCCTCACAGTACATTTGGGTCTGCCGAGTCTGTCCAGCTTCCTCCCCCACTATCAGATCCAACTCACCACCAGGTGGTGATCAGTTGACAGCTGAAGGACTTTAAACTGTGACGATGATTGACAGGGCAGTTTAAATGGTGATGCGATTCACGTAACTAAGCAACAGAGTCCGTTATAGATGACGAAGTAGTATAAAAAGTATGTACTTTTTCTTCACAAAAAGAGTAGCCTACATACTTTTAGGTCGTAGTCTAAGTAGGCGAATTGGGACGCAGCATAACTTACTGCATGTCCGCCCACAGAAAAAGAAATATAAAAAATACCAACACAGAACTATTGATCAACGAACGTTGCAGTTAGGGTTTTTCTTTTTATAATCTGAGCTAAAAGATAGTAGTGTGCTTAATCATAGGTACGTTTACCCTAATGCTATCTGATGTTAGTGTATTAGGTCTGTGTTTTATGAGTGCTAAAGTGTGTTTGTTGGTCAAACCTTTGCTAGTGTTCTGGAAGAATGAGTTGATTTGAGACATGAATGAAGTGTTTTGGTAGTTTTAATGCATATTGAATGTGAAATTAACTGTTGTGCCAAGCTGAAAGTGTGTTAGAAGAACTGTGTGAAGAGTTTTGAAAAAGTGACCCAAGTATTGAGAAATGTGTCCTAGTGATTGTAAAACACTGTAATATCAGACTCTCAAGCTGCGTCCGAAATCGAATACTTCTCTAATATATAGTATGCGAAAAACAGTACACCAACAGAGTAGTATGTCCGAATTCATAGTATTCGAAAAACAGTATGTGAAAAGTACCCGGATGACCTACTACATCCGGTGAGATTCTGAAGTGCGCATAGGATGGACACTTTACTATCCCATGAGGCCACGGGAGACGATTTATGAATGGAGGTGAAGGGACGCAACTGACGCTGGTAGGTCACATGATCATGACAACATGACGGTTGTAGTATGTCGGGATTACATTCATACTACATTCATTCATACTATATAGAACATAATTTTTTAATGGTTGCGAAGTTCGTTAAAATTCAAATGTAGTACCTACTCAGATAGTACGCGATTTCGGACGCAGCCTAAGTCTCAGTTGCTGTCCGTGGATGTGACTGGGCTGTGATCATGTGACTGACATTCTATCCAACAGCACAATCAGATATTGCATCATAATATTGTCACATCTGAATTTTTTCCAGGTTCAAATGCAGTCCAGGTTTTTCGCTAGAGGGTGACGGCACATCCTGGGGTTACTGGGGCGACTGGAGCCCAACGTGTAAGGGAACAGGAATCTGCGGCCTCAGCACGAAGATAGAAGGGAAACAGGGAGCAGGAGATGACTCCGCTCTCAATGATGTGCGCCTGTACTGCTGTGATTAAGGTGATGTGAATCTCAAACACTCGGACTGACACACACTGCAGATCAACTAAATCTGTTTTCTCTTTCAGGTGTATGAGGACAACAAGAACAGCAAGAAGATCAAATGTATTGTAGTAATTGATCATCATACTATGATAAACTAACATGAACCATGTCATTCAACAGTAAATCTAATGCACAGTCAGCCGGTCATTATCACAAAACAAAGCCTAACTGGACGATCAGGTCATTTACTGGACATCCCGCCTATTATTGGAGTAAAGACTCCTGAACTTCTGCTGTCAGTCAAAACTGGTGCCAAATATCAGCATTAAAGTCTTTCTAAACCTTGTAGTTTCATTATTTTGCTTTACATGCATAACATGTACAAATCAATTTTAATTGTAATTGTAATTCGGTTCGTTGACTGTGTGTGGGTGTGGAAGGAAGAAGGCGGGGTCGGAGTGACTGGGACTCGCGATTTTATTACTCAGTACTTTATACAAAACGAACACTAAATCTATATTTATACTTCAAAAGAGAGCCTTAAGAATTGTAAATAAAACTACTTATAGAGCACCAACTAACCCACTTTTCATCTAAATAAAAGCACTAAAATGCAGAGATTTGGTAGAACTTAAAACTGCTCAAATTATGTATAAAATATATAATCAACAATTATCAAAAAGTATCCAAGGGTTGTTTCAAATGAGAGAGAGCAAGTACAATCTGAGAGGACATTTGGTATTACAAAGGAAAATTATAAGAACAAATGTTAAGAATCACTGTATTACAACCAAAGGAGTTCATGTATGGAATAACTGTAGTGAAGAGATGAAAACATGTACAACAATGAGTAATTTTAAGAGAATATTTAAAATTAAATTATTGAAGGGATATGAAAAGGAATTGAGATGTTAGTATCGTATACTGACCGTATGTTTTTGGGATTATATAAAAAGTCTAGTTTGGATGGGTTTTATTGGGTGTAATATAGATAAATGGAAAAGAAGATGATAGAATTGTGTATACGTACTGTAGTTATGAATGTATGCATCTGTGAAATATGTGAATATAAGTACTGGAAGTAGATATATAGTGTATGTTTATGTAAATATGTAAAGCAACGATTCTATTTGTGTTAATTAAGGGAAAAATAGAGATGGGGGGGTAGGACTAGAAAAGTTTTTCGAACTTCTTCCTACTCCTTTTTGAACATGTGAAATTGTTTTGTTATTTCTATTTGAAGTACTTAATTCTTTATAATAATCTTTATAATAATTTTGGAAGTGTGTATAGAGAAGTGTATGTTCTTTTTTTATTTGGCATTTTTAATTATATTGTAAGTATGTAGGAATTTATGATTTAGGTACATACATATTCTCTTCCTGTTATTCTTTTTTTCTTTTTTCTTTTTTTTTTTACATGTTCAAATAAAACACTCAATCAATCAAAGATCAACAGGCAACGGGCACATAGACAGGCAGGACAAGATAGGACAGGATAAAAGCACGACCCTCTCTCAAACATAGTGAAGCAATAATCCGACAACAAGACAAGAAAGTAGAGGGAATAAGAAGAAGATAATCAAGGGAAAAGAGGGAGCAGGTGGGGGAATCAGAACGGGAAGGGGAAACAGCTGTTACAGATAATGAAACATGTAAAGTGAAAGTGATAGCGTGAGTGCGTGAGTGGCCACAAGAGGGAGACAGAGAGAAAGGAAAAGAGAAGCCCAGGATCATAACAATATTATAGGCCTATTAATATTTTTTTTATACCGCCTAGACAGCGCGCAAATAGTGCTCCCTTTATTAAAACTAAAAGCTGTCACTCATTCAATAAACACGATCTCACAAAGTTCGGTTATATTAATCAGTGAAGCTGGCGGCACAATAAATCTCTTATTTACATAATGTCTACACTTTATTAGAGAGGATTAGCGCGTGTGCAGGGGCCTATACCATGAAGCCGGTTTAGCTAGCTAGCCAGATATGTTTAAGCTTAGTTTGTGCCAATCCTGGGTTTTAGGTACCATTAAAGTGGTTTGGCTTTTAGCAGTGTTCATCTCCATAGTAACTTACGCTCCACAGCTAACCTGCTCCAGGGCAGGTTATGTTCTGGATAAGAGATCTCAAACTGAAATTGAGCTGTGAGCAAAGTGACACACCTCTGATGCAATAAAGACACTCCTTCTGTTTCTACTCCAAATTAAAGGTCACTAGCTAATGGCTATTAAAGACTTAAGCCTCTGGCTTTTAACAATGCTTATTTAAAATAATAATAATTTTGAATTATTTAAATATAATTTATCTAATTATTATACCCTTAATCAATTACACATATATAATTTGAGTAAATCAATCATTAATAGGCATTTTGTTAATATTAAACTAAATAGCCTATATAAAGGTCATACAAATAAGCTTTAAATTCAATAACTAAATCTATAAAGAATTACATGTGAGCATAAATGTTCAATTCTCTCTATATATCAACTAAACTAACTTCATAACTTTTAACTTCATTTAACTTTTTAACTTAAAGTTGTCCTCGACAGCTCTTTTCTTCTGTGTAAATTTGTTTAAATTCATAATATTTTTCAATCATGTATATTCTGCAGAAGAGTGAAGTGAATCACACTGCTTCTCTCGTGAGAAGTGAATCTCAGTTTTACTGATCCACAGCATGTGATTGGCTGTTCACTGCTGATGTCACAGCTAAAATCCTAAACTCAGGATCAAAGCCTGAGTTGACAGAGAAAGTTGATGATCAGCATCATGGGACCAACAAAGCCTGAATAGATTGGTTTGGTTTTGTCAACTCGAAACTAATCCTATAACCCTGAGTTTGTTAAACTACCATCATGGTACAGGCCCCAGAACAGGGGCCCGTTCTTCGTACGTCGCTAACTCAGTTAGCCGGATTTGATTGTTGACGATTTGACATGATCTTGGATTGTTTGGTTCTTCGACGCTCATCCTGGACTTGCTGTCATAGCAACAGGTCCGTTAGCTTAAACCTGCTCATGAGCGGCTTATTTCATGTAAACAGGATTAGATTGCATCTTGAGGTGATACTTAAAATCTGTCCCAGCCACTGCTACTTTATTACAAGAGTTCATTACTGAACCAGGGGCAATAATAATCATTTTAAATAATAATATAAAAATGTTATATTGTATATGTATATGAGAATGTATAATGTTGTGTATAATACTATATATATTATAGATAACAAAGATGGCGCCGCCGTGCTCGGTCGCCGTTCAGGTCGCTCCGCTAAGACTTTGCTTTTATTTATTATTCTACTCTCTTTTACTCTCTATTTTTTCCAACGGATCATCTGCTTTGATCTGTTATGACAGCAAAACACTTCTGGAAATTGGTTACCGCTACACTGACCTGTTTCAGGACACTTTCTCCAATCTTCCATCTGAGATTCGCCGGGACGCCGAGTTGAACAATGGCCACTCGAGTCGACGGCGAAGATTCAAAAAACACCGCGGGAAACGCGCTGGGATCCGCAACAGACTGAGAAAAAGAGCATTCAGTCCTCCTCTCCCGAGCATTTTGCTCGCAAATGTCCAATCCTTGGAGAATAAGATGGACGATCTTAGAGCCAGGATAAGTTTTCAACGGGACATGAGAGACTGCAACATCTATTGTCTGTCCGAAACATGGCTCACGCCAGCGGTCCCGGATACAGCCGTGACGCCGTCCGAGAACTTCTCTGTTTTTCGGATGGACAGAACAGCCGAGGCCGGGAAATCTAAAGGCGGTGGAGTGTGTTTCATGATAAACAAGAAATGGTGCGATCCTAGGAACATCTCCATTCTTTCGCGATCCTGCTCGCCTCACTTGGAACATTTAACTCTCATGTGCCGGCCTTTCTACCTGCCGAGGGAGTTTTCCTCGGTCATCACCACTGCCGTTTATATTCCACCACAAGCAGACACGGGGCTGGCTTTATCTGCCCTCCACGATGTGACCAGCGGCTTCATAAACAAACACCCCGACGCTGCTTTCATCGTCGCGGGTGATTTTAACAAAGCAAACCTAAAGAAAGTATTGCCAAACTTTCACCAGCATGTCTCCTGTCCCACACGAGGAGCAAACACACTGGATCATTGCTACTCTCCGTTTAAGAACGCCTACAAAGCTCGTTCACAGCCAGCTTTTGGCAAATCGGACCATGCCGCCATTTTCCTCACACCGGAATATAAACAAAGGCTCGTTCAAGAGCCCCCGGTGAGGAGGGAAGTCAAACGCTGGTCATCCCATTCAGAGATCACGCTACAGGCAGCTCTTGATGACGTCGACTGGGACATGTTCCGCGCGAGTTCTGAAGACGTCAGCGAGTTCACAGAAGTGGCGCTCTGCTTTATTAACACACTGACAGAGCAAGCCACACAAACATTAACTATAACGTCCTTCCCTAATCAGAAACCGTGGGTGGACAGTTCAATTCGCACTGCAGTAAACTCGCGCACCACCGCTTACAATGCCGGTCTCCTAACGGGGGATATGAGGGAGTACAAAGCTTCATGTTACGCTCTCCGGCGCGCCGTTAAAGCCGCAAAACTCCGCTATAAAGACCGAGTGGAATCTCATTTCCAACTCAACGACTCCCGGCGGATGTGGCAGGGACTGAGAACCATCTGTGCTTTTGGAACTAAATCCTCTGCAGAGGTGAGAGCTGATCCGTTACTGGTGAACGAGTTAAACTCTTTCTACGCTCGCTTTGATGGTAATCGCGGCAGCGCGACTCCGGCGAGTGACGCGTCAGAGAGAGTCCCTCAGAGCAGCAACGGTCACGTGATCTCTGTCTCGGAGGACGAGGTTCGGAGAGCACTCAAACGTGTGGATGTCAGGAAAGCTGCTGGGCCGGATGGTATTTCAGGTCGTGTTCTGCGGTCCTGTGCTGATCAGCTCGCAGGGCTCTTTACATCCATATTCAACGAGTCCCTTGCTACATCTGTTGTCCCCACCTCCTTCAAACGATCCTCCATCATCCCTGTACCTAAGATCAGTAAACCCTCTTGCCTAAATGACTATCGTCCAGTGGCTCTCACATCTTTAGTCATGAAGGTCTTTGAGAGACTCATTAAAAACAACATTTGCTCCTCCATTCCTGTCACTTTGGACCCTCTTCAGTTTGCCTATCGTCCCAATAGATCGACTGAAGATGCCATTTCTCACGTCCTTCACTCCTGCCTCACTCACATCGACAGCAAAAGTGGGAACTATGTCAGGCTGCTATTTATTGACTATAGCTCAGCCTTTAACACCATAGTTCCCATTAAGCTAACACACAAACTCCTGGATCTAGGCCTGAATTCTTCTCTCTGCCTCTGGATTGAAGATTTCCTCACTGGCAGACCCCAGGCGGTGAGAGTAGGCCAGTTCACCTCCACCTCCATCACCCTGAGTGTTGGAGCTCCACAGGGCTGTGTGCTGAGTCCCCTGCTCTACTCTCTCTACACCCATGACTGTTTGTCCACACACAGCTCCACCTCGATCATCAAGTTTGCTGATGATACTGTTGTCCTGGGTCTCATCTCCAACAACAATGAGACGGCATACTTGGACGAAGTGGAGCAACTGACATCATGGTGCCAGGACAACTGTCTCTCTCTGAATGTTAACAAGACCAAAGAACTGATTGTGGACTTCAGGAAGAGACAGCATCGGTCATACTCCCCTCTCATGATCAGCGGGACACCGGTAGAGAGAGTGAGCAGCTTCAAATACCTGGGTGTGAACATCTCCGAGGATCTGACCTGGACTACACACATCCAGACACAGGTGAAAAAAGCCAGGCAAAGACTGTACCACCTGCGCCAGCTGAGGAAATTCAGGGTTTCACCAGCCATCCTGAAAACTTTCTATCGAGGGGCGATAGAAAGTGTCCTGACTCAGTGCATCACAGCGTGGTACGGGAACAGCACCAGTCACGACTGCAAAGCCCTGCAAAGAGTGGTGCGCTTATCCGAGCGCATCTCAGGCTCAGCTCTCCCGTCTCTGCAGGACATCTTCACCAAACGCTGCAGAGGTAGAGCTACTAAAATCATCAGAGACATTAATCACCCTGCAAACTCTCACTTCACCCTGCTGCCATCTGGTAAGCGCTTCCGTAGCCTGATGGCAAAGACTGAAAGACTCAGGAGGAGTTTCTTCCCCCAGGCCATCAGACTCCTGAACTCAGTCACGTGACTCACTTCACCCCCGCACACGCATAAACATACGGTCTTTCAACATTAACATCCACATACTGCAATTGCACTGCACTTTACTTTACGTCCCTATTGTTACTGCGTAACAACCTGTAATAAACCTTGCACATTATACTTCTTTATATATACATATTATATATTTTATGTTAACCACTTATTTTTAAGTCTACAGTTTATCTCACTTATCATCCACATATTTTTTATATTTTTATTTTTATCTTATTTCCTATTTTTATCTTTTACTTGATTTATTTATAATTCTACTTATGTTAATACTTTTTATTCTAACTTTATTCTATTTCTATTTAATTTCTTGTAACTGTTATTTGCACTGTCCATGGAGCGGACCTGTTTACATTTCACTGCCAGTTGTATATTGTGTATATAACTGTGTATGTGACAAATAAAACTCTTGAATCTTGAATCTTGAATCTACTATAGACAGCCACTTGATTGAGCGATTTATTTGTGATGGAATAATTACTTTATATAATTTTATTTTTATTGGTTTACACACATCACATGTTGTACAGTTAATCTGAGCCGTGCATTAAGTGATCACGGATATTATGGGATGGCGGGTATAGAGGATAATTTGATATTGACTCATAAGAAACTTGAATACTGTCACGTTACAAATCTGCTTCAAATTGAATTAAAAATTAAATTACAACATTGAAATAAAAATGTAAAGGGTGTACAAATACTGTATAAAATCGTGAATATAAATAATTGGTAATCATGTTAAAAAAAAAAAAAAACATTTATCATTTATCTATTATAACTTTTATGTTGGTTTGGTCGTTTGGCTGTTTCCTTACAAAGGTTCAGAAATTCGTGGGGGTTTTTTGTGTAATTTGCAACGTTTTTTGCCAGGTGGCTTTTTAATTATATGATGTCATTACGTTGCTCTCTTGACGCCAGCCAATCGCTGCATTGCTGATCGTGGTTTCGAGTATCGATGCATCTGCCCTCTTCAGGGAACACAAGAACGCGCAGTGATCTTAGATCATTTAATCCAGATATTTAAATCCAATCCGCAAATTCGTTTGAAGAACCAAATTAGCCAGAGATCAGTTATCACGATTAAAAGATCTGGGATCTGTCAAATCATCTTAGATGTATTAAGCGAGGTACGAAGAACGGGCCCCAGGGGCCCGTTCTTCATACATCTGAGATGATTTGACAGATCCCAGATCTTGTAATCGTGAGAACTGATCTCTGGCTAATTTGGTTCTTCAAACGAATTTGCGGATTGGATTAAAATATCTGGATTAAATGATCTAAGATTACTGCGCGTTCCTGTGTTCCCTGAAGAGGGCAGATGCATCGATACTCGAAACCACGATCAGCAATGCAGCGATTGGCTGGCGTCAAGAGAGCAACGTAATGACATCATATAATTAAAAAAGCCACCTGGCAAAAAACTTGACAAATTATACAATAAAAACCCCACGAATTTTTGGACCTTTATAAGGAAACAGCCAAACCACCAAACCAACATAAAAGTTATTATAGATAAATGATAAATGTTTTTTGTTTTTTTAACATGATTACCAATTATTTATAGGCCCTATTCACGATTTTCTACAGTATTTGTACACCCTTTACATTTTTATTTCAATGTTGTAATTTAATTTTTAATTCAATTTGGAGCAGATTTGTAACGTGACAGTATTAAAGTTTCTTAAGGGTCAAGATCAAATGATCTGCATCTCTTGCGCTGCATCAAGCCATCCCATAATATCTGTGATCACTTAAATTAATGCACGGCTCAGAGTAACAGTACAACATGTGTGTAAACCTCCAATAAAATTATAAAGTAATAATTCCATCACAAATAAATCGCTCAATCAAGTGGCTGTGTCTATATTATTAAATACAACATTAAAATATTATATACATTCTCATATACAATATAACATTTTTATATTATTATTATTATTTAAAATTATTATTATTGCCCCTGGTTCAGTAATGAACTCTTGTAATAAAGTAGCAGTGGCTGGGACAGATTTTAAGTCTCACCTCAATATGCAATCTAATCCTGTTTACGTGAAATAAGCCGCTCATGAGCAGGTTTAAGCTCACGGACCTGTTGCTATGACAGCAAGTCCAGGATGAGCTTCGAAGAACCAAACAATCCGAGATCATGTCAAATCGTCAACAATCAAATCCAGCTAACTGAGTTAGCGACGTACGAAGAACGGGCCCCAGGACAACAACTCGAGCGGTGAGTGGATTCTAACTTCAACACCTGTGATTGGCCATTGCGTATTAGAAATCAACAAACATGTCTGTGATTGGCTACATTGCTCACCGAAGGGGAAACACGTTGGAAATTGAATCATTTGACGAGTGCAAATACAGAAACGTACTGGCTCTTTTGCCAAATCTTTTTCGCTAATAAGATGCTATTATTACAATTTACAGATCCTAGATCAGCAGTGTTGGGCAGCTTTTCCCTCTAAAAGCAGTAAATCCTTAGCCTGGCGTGGCCATACTCAATTCTAGTCAGAATTTGAGTCTGGTACCGCTCCATTGAGCTTTGATTATGGGGCGTGTTTCAACCGAGCCAGGAAAGACCTCAATTGGATAGACCCACAACCAATCAGAGCAACGGAGCGACGCGTAACGTTAGTTGTCAAATGTCAACAGAACTCAACTGCACTGTTACCAAGTCCGTGTTTTTCTCCATGTCCGCGGGTTGAAGCGACCCCAATTATGTGATTATATAAACCCAGGAATGCGAATTTTAGCAGGCAACCTTGCCAAAATAACATATTTTGCCAACCAAACGCCATTTTTTTCCGGAGAACCCCCCGGAAAGTTATTGTTTTGGGCTATAGTTTTGAGTAGCAATTGTGCGCGACATTGCAAAAACACTTGGAAACCCTGTCTGCACGCACGCTGGATTAAGTAACGTTACAAGAAAAATATGAGTGTAAACGATCTTTGCCAGTAATAAAATTATTTAAGGATACACAGAGTACTTACCAACACGATCATCGTTTCTGAGAGAAATAGTGAAGGTGAACGCATATACGAACAAGTTCTCCGTTTAGGATTAGAGCAAATTCAACCCAAGAGCCTTCGATGACGTGGATGATTACGTTACTGTTGATCATCTGTCCATCATCGTCTAAAGCCCGCCCTGACAATTTCATTGGTCCGAACAGTTTCTGTTCGGGCATAATTACTCCTCTATGGAGCGAGTCCAGACCGAATTGCCCGAGCAAAAAAAAATGGGGGCGGGGCTAAATTCGGCTGGCATCCAGGCTAGTAAATCCTGAGTGCCAGTGCACGAGCAGTGGTTTGAGTGCGAAAATGACACGCTATTATCAAGTCCATCTCTCTCGGTCCGGAGAGGGGCACAGGGATGTCCATGGGGTCCGTGGGCAAGCCTCCCCCAACCCCCGCTCTGGTATCAGGCCTTGTTTTGTGTGTTTTTCGCGGCATTCACGCTGTAAACCAATGCTGCCTCTCAGTCGTTTTGCCACTCAATGTGGCGTAACCGCAGTCACTCCAGCTGAAGGACATCACATGCATACCCTCTATAGGAAGAAGCGTTGAGGGTGTTGTCAGAGATCAGCCAGGCTCCACCACCACCACCCAATCACAACACTCCAGATCACCAGAGGACTAAATCACCCGCACCTGCACCTCATCTCCTCATCAGCACGGACACATATACCGTAAAACTTCAAATAATAGCCGAGTCCCAAATAGACGCCTGTCTCTTTTAAACGCCTGGTGTGACGACAGGTTTGGGTAAATAAAGGCCGGTCTCAAATAGAGGCCTGGGGCCCGTTCTTCGTACCTCGCTAACTCAGTTAGCTGGATTTGATTGTTGACGATTTGACATGATCTCGGATTGTTTGGTTCTTCGAAGCTCATCCTGGACTTGCTGTCATAGCAACAGGTCCGTTAGCTTAAACCTGCTCATGAGCGGCTTATTTCACGTAAACAGGATTAGATTGCATATTGAGGTGAGACTTAAAATCTGTCCCAGCCACTGCTACTTTATTACAAGAGTTCATTACTGAACCAGGGGCAATAATAATAATTTTAAATAATAATATAAAAATGTTATATTGTTTATGTATATGAGAATGTATTTAATATTATAATGTTGTATATAATAATATAGACACAGCCACTTGATTGAGCGATTTATTTGTGATGGAATTATTACTTTAAAATTTTATTGGAGATTTACACACATGTTGTACTGTTACTCTGAGCCGTGCATTAATTTAAGTGATCACAGATATTATGGGATGGCTTGATGCAGCGCAAGAGATGCAGATCATTTGATCTTGACCCTTAAGAAACTTTAATACTGTCACGTTACAAATCTGCTCCAAATTGAATTAAAAATTAAATTACAACATTGAAATGAAAATGTAAAGGGTGTACAAATACAGTATAAAATCTGAATATAAATATAAACAATTGGTAATCATGTTAAAAAAAAAAAACCATTTATCATTTATCTATTATAACTTTTATGTTGGTTTGGTGGTTTGGCGGTTTCCTTATAAAGGTCCAGAAATTTGTGGGGTTTTTATTGTATAATTTGTCAAGTTTTTTGCCAGGTGGCTTTTTTTAATTATATGATGTCATTACGTTGCTGTCTTGACGCCAGCCAATCGCTGCATTGCTGATCGTGGTTTCGAGTATCGATGCATCTGCCCTCTTCAGGGAACACAGGAACGCGCAGTAATCTTAGATCATTTAATCCAGATATTTTAATCCAATCCGCAAATTCGTTTGAAGAACCAAATTAGCCAGACATCAGTTCTCACGATTACAAGATCTGGGATCTGTCAAATCATCTTAGATGTTTTAAGCGAGGTACGAAGAACGGGCCCCTGGTCTGTTTTTTAGTATCGGGCCGTATTTGATCTTCTCAAACCCGTCAGATCGTCTGTTCTATGTTTTGATTATATTTCACGTGACAGACGGAACCGTTCATGAACGGCTCATCACTATGGCAACATAACAAAGAGGTTAACGAACTTTCAGTCTTCAGTTTTTCTTAATTCTCTCAATACCACCATGGAGAAAAGTATAATTTGACATTTAAGCTGACAGTTGTCAAATTTCAAGCGTGGGTAAAGCTGGATACGGAGCGGCTGAAACATTCCTTTAATGCTTGCGCGCAGACGTGCGCGTGTGTTTGTGTGTGCGAGGGAGAAGGAGGAGATATATTTCATTAACTTCGGGATGTTATCCTTAGGTATGTGGCCTGACAGTAGCTTCTGATGGAAGCGAGGATCACCTTATCCGTTGTTTCAAAGAGGGAGAGCCGTGCGCATCTGGGCGGAGCTGTTAGTGCGAGCAAGGCAGGCAGAGTTAGCGGAGGCTGGAGAGGGAGAAGTGGAGGAGGAATTCGCCCATGAACTTGTAATTGAGAATCGCGGGGATGATGATAGTGATGCGTAATTTTCTTTCACATGATTGCAGTTGTTTTACAGGGTAGCCTTCATTCTTTCTTGTTGATGTGTTTCGGGCAACAAGTTCATACGCTCAATGGATTTTAGCGGTAACTTATATTGTTCTGCCCATTGCTGTCACATCGTTTCGTTTTTTTGTGCTGCCAATAATCTAAGACATTTCTTACATTAAATGATTTGTTAAACACATTCGAATTAATTATAAAGGAAACGTAATATAATGAGGTAACCTCCTACCGTCATGCTTGAACATCTCAACACTAAATTAAAGGCCTGTCTCTTATAGACGCCTGTTTCAAATACAAGCCGGTGCAGTTCGGCGATTTGGGTAAATAGAAGCCCGGGCTATTATTTGAAGTTTTACGGTAAGCACACACCTCACATTCACTCACTAGGCGTTTCTCAATGTCAAGGAAGGATCCTCGGAAGCCAGAATTCAGAGGATGCTACGTCATCAACATCCGTCGAAGACATGTTCCAATGTCGAGGATCCTTGGAATTTTCCTTGGAGTCCTTCGATCGAAAAATATGCCATATACAGGAAAGGATGCATACGAGTAGACTTCGCGCTCTCAAATCACCCACAATCCTATGCGCGCAGCTTTGCTATCTTGTTCAAAAAATACAAAATATCGGACGTTGGGGGAGTCAGAGCGTTAACGGGGCAATATGCTTTCAAGTGTAAGTATTTACGTTACCAAACATTTGTTTTAACCGTAGTAAATATAAGTAAAGTTTAACGTTTGAATGCCAGTACAAATTACTACCTTATTGATATTCTACAAATGACGTTATTGATGGCTAACGGACCTTTTCACTGACGTAATGAGGCAATGACGTGCACTTGCTATAGCCTGTTCCATTTACGTGTTCTCCGAATGCTAAAGAGGAGCCTCGCCTCGCCTCTGGAGGAAGTGACTTGGAAGGAGCAGTCCTGCAGAGGAAGTATCCTTGACATTGAGAAACACCTACTGTCTGGTCTTGTTTGAGTAAGGACTCCCACTTCCTGTATCCAGCCTTTGTTACATGCTACAATTCTTCTACCTGAGTCTACGTGTCTCCTTCGTCTTCCGTGTTGGTTCCTCATCATCCTCTCCTCGTCTTCCTCCAACCTCCGGTTTCCACACCAAGGTGTCAGCTCCTCTGATCCCCAGTTTCACCATCCACAATCTCCTTGTTCAACTTCTTCAATCAGTATCTTTTACCATTTCCTTCTCCATTCTCCAGACCCCATTGACTCTGACATTCATTCTCCTGCTGATTTCCATTTGTCAATAAACATAATTGTATATTTCTCCCTGGTTCTGTGTCTCTGTACCATAACAGATATAGGAAGAGGAGAAGAGGGAGAAGAGATGGTAGAGTGAAAGGCAATGGCAGTGGAAAGGGCAAAATAAAAAAACATGGACAAAGGGAAAGGTTGAAGGCAAGGTGTAAGAGGAGGGAGGAGAGGTAGAAGGATAGGGTACAGACCGGTTTCAAAGGAAATCAGAGTCACCCTAATTCATACATTATGGTTTTTCCTTGAGGGAAGCTGGACAGAGATCAGCCCAATATAAAGACCGTGCCACATGTCCCTGGACAATAATCCACTGGTGTTGTGGCACACAACACAGAAAGGCTCCTACATTTTTTTTAACTCCCTCAATGAATTGTGTAGTTGTTTGGGACAATGTCCACTTCCAACATTCAGCACTGGTGCAATAGTTGTTTGAGAATCGCACACATTTCAGGATGGTGTTATAGCATATTCTCCTCTTGAAGATGTATGATTGCAACCCTTACAACCAAGTAAGTCTTCTTCAAGTGATAGAAGAGGCCTGTGGAGAAGTTGAGGCACAAGGATGGTCCAGCATTCACAGCTTTTTTCCCCCACGATCATAGGCAGAGTTTCACTTTTTGTGCTTGGGAGGGCACCTTGGGTATAATTTATATTATTATAAATAATAATAATGACCCCACCCCCCGCCCCCCCAAGTAAAACACTGCAACATGACATTACAAACAACAATAAAATCAGAAATGTACTTTAACTGTTAGCGTTCGTGCCTCAATCCATGCAGAGCTTTTCAGAAAGTCAGCCGTGCACCATTAATCTCAGAGTGCCAGTATGAGATTAATACAATGTTTCTGCTCAAAACTCACTCTATCATGACCTTATGCAGATATTATATATAAACAATGGAAAACTTAAAACTTATTTCACTACTTAACGTTACTAAGTTGCTGTCCTCTTGTGTAGTAGCTAGCCCCCTTGTGTAGTGATGCAGATTATAAATTCTAGGTTTCATATTTTCATATTCATTTTTTTTTAAATAGCGACGAAAAAGAAAAAAAAAGAAAGATTGAAAGATTGGTAGGCAACCAATTTTTTTTTCAAGCCATGAGTTCAAAATATAACATCCAGTCAATTTTTGTTCTGGAAATGTTTTAAATATAAAGGAAAACATTATAGAGCCATTTGTGATGCAGCAGTGAGCTATAATGCACATGTTCTTTTTATATTTATTAAAGGTTGAATTCAAATAAAATACTGCCAAACTGCCTATACTACTTCTGAACTATGAACTTGTTCATATTTCTGGCTTTGATTGTCTTGTAGTTTTAGAGTAAAACATGTTTTGTAAAATACATATTATAAAATATTATTCTAAAATATATATTTTTAAATTTTCATAAACTTAAACTTTTATAACTGTTTTTCTATTTTACGTTGATAATTTATTTCACTTATAAAATAATCTGCCAAGTGTCTTTAAAACAAGACCAACCTTAGGTCTATATTCCAAAGCGTTCTTTAATTACAGCCATTTCGTATGGTATCAAAAGCTGTAAAAGGTAAAATTTCACCATGTGTTGGGTTTCGTAGATCACATCACATTTTACCAAAGAGCTCTCTCGAGTTTTTCTTATGTGGTAGAAATAGCAGACTCATAGGGTTTATTTATAAATTATTATACTATAAAAATTTTAATTCAGTCATTTTTTCTCACCCTGGCATTGTTCTTGAGCCGTATGACCGTTGTTCTTTTTTTCTGATCACAAAAGAACAACACTTATAAAGATTACCTCTCGCACTTGATATGCACTTAAAGTTTTATAGAAAATATGCAAAATTCGTGCCGTATATTTAGACATAAGATAGTTTGGTTCTCTGAGGTGAATATCTCTGTCACGGTTGTCGGTTGACTAGTCACGTGATGTCAGTCAGAATGACAGTTGGTATGGAATAAAAAGACTGTCAATAATAACACGTGCATAAATAAAACTCGCAAATTTGAACGCGAGAGAACTCAAATGGGCGCGAATTCGTTCGTAAATGTTGAGTGAGTTTCTATATTAGGCTACTGTATGTAGAAATAACATTGAAATGTTGATGTTCACACTCAGTTAATGTTGAAGCAACGTTGAAACTTCAACATGTCAGACATGATGATGGGTTTAGTGATGTGCTTGCGCCTCCTGCAGGATCTTTTTGAATCAACAGTCAAAATTACTCGCTAAATCTAAAAACCTACAAGAATCTGGCTTTGACTTTTTGATGTTTGCAGTCCTACTAAATGTTTTAAATGATTAATGTAAACATCTCTTTAATTATATTATTAATATAGATGTGATTATGTCATCATTTAATCTAATATTTAGCATTTATTCTTCATCTTATAAATAATTATTTCAGGTGTAACTTGGATGTTTCACAAACTATTCTCTCTGTATGAAACAGTAAATTAAACCTAATTAAAACCTAAAATTAAACTTAAACCTCTAAATGTATCAACAAGCGTGTATTCTGATATAAATATACTTGAATGTTTACAGTATTATAATAAGCTGTTAAATATGTGTAAAGTGTGTTATTCATCTATTTCGTCGTTTCTCAGTTTAGTGTAATTAAGTTCCGCTGGAGGGCAGCGGAGGCCGTGGCTGTGACGTCGACACGTGACGCAATCACGCACGAGCGTGCTCCCGTCAGCTGATCAGCGAGCCGCTGCGGAATCAACGCGCGTCGCTGGGATATTTTCATAAAATAAACGACATAACGAACATGAGACGATAAAGACCGGCTCCGGTGAGTAACACACAATCGGTCACACAACCGGACACTGATAGAGACGCGCTGTCATATAATAAAGACGATAAACACACATATGGACGGGCCAGAGGTCAATATACTCACGATATGTTTACACAAACATACACACTGACATCATTTACAGTATATTCATATGCATAATGAACACATAATGAAGACAACAGTATCTGTATATATGTCCACAAACACTACGCACATTTATATCATACACAGACGTATAGCTACACAATAATACTGTACACACACTATAAACATGAATGGCACTTTTGGCAGCTTAAAATGTACAGACAGGTGATTTTTAATCCAAATAAATGAATAACATCCGGTGTTGATGGTCCGTATTGATCTAATAATTGCAGCCTTGGTGAGCAGAAGAGACTTCAAAAACATAAAAAATAGTAATATTTCCAAGTGTTTGACAGGTGTATATATATATATATATATATATATATATATATATATATATATATATATATATATATATATATATATTATATGTATATGTATGTATGTATGTATGTACATAGCAGCCCTTGATATTAATGTCACTTTTGCATCAGTCAGATTTTTGGATGGACATAAGATGATTCTAAAAACCCTTTGGCATTGTTTGTTTTTTGCCGAATGGTCATATTTTAAATGTTTTATAATGGATTTAGTGCAATTTGTTTGTTTATTATGGATATGACCTTTATTAAGACCGTTATTTGATTGTGTATGACTGGTCACATGTTAAAAATCATGCTACTATGGCATTGAAAATTTCCCTAAAAGTATTTGAAAACAGATGCTTATTGTACATTGACAGATTTAAATGCAATATATGCATACAATCTCAAAATCAGCTGATGTTTCTTTCCACATATTTGGCTGATTATCATAATATATCAGCCTAGTGATGTTCTGTTTGCGTTATTGACGTTCATAGAGATCAGAGAGCGTGTGATTTCATTGGTTGTGTCTGTGCCGCTCATTGATCGCTTTGAAAGGGTTTGGTTTGATTCATCTGTGAGTGTGTCAGACAGACAGACCGAGAGAGAGAGACGGGATCACATTATTCTTTCTAAAGCGGCAAAGGAAGCATTTCAGGATGAAGTTGGTTCATATCGTGAAAATTAAACAAGCGTTTCGGCGGCTCAGGTGTACTTTGAGGAGACGCAAGCATGTCAGGTAAAGCGAGAAAGTGTGTGTGTGTGTGTGTTTTAAAGCCATTTGCATTATATTAATGCATTATATATTTATTGCAAAACAGACAGAACAGTTGAATTCAATTCAAATCTACTCAAAAAATGATTTTATGATGCTGTTCACATTATTTAAGCAATTAATCTTGATTTAACACCATTATACACTGCAAAAAATGCTTTTCTTACTTAGTATTTTTCTCTTGTTTCTGGTCCAAACATCTAAAAATTCTCAAAACAAGAAGCATTTACTAGCCAAATAAAAAATTGTCTTGTTTTGGGGGGAAATAACTCAAAATTAAGTGAGTTTTTGCTTGCAAAATAATCTGCCTATGGGGTAAAATAAATAATCTTAATTCAAACAGAAAACAAGATTATTTTGCTTACCCCATTGGCAGATTATTTTGCTAATTTTATGCAAAAACTCACTTAATTTTGAGTTATTTTCCCCCAAAACAAGACAAAAACGTTTGCTTGTCTAGTAAATGCTTCTTAATGTAAGATTATTTAGATATTTGGACTGAAAACAAGACAAAAATACTAAGTAAGAAAAGCATTTTTTGCAGTGTATCAGGTTTCTGGTTGAAATATAACTGCTTTGTGTTATATTGACTTAAAACCGTTACTCTTCGACATAACTTGATGTTTTCATTTAGAAATAACACGTTTCAATTAAGTAACCCAATCAAGCAGGACTTTCACTTCCCATCATGCTTTGCAAAGGGGCTGAATTCGGAGAGTAAATGTTTAAATAAAGTGCTATTTTATGCATTTTTAACAAGATGAGAAAATGGAGAGACTTTTTAATGTTTAATGTTCTGTTATGTTGGTATTTAAAAGTGTGTGTTATGTTAGTGTTTTTGGAGGTTATTGTGGTGAAGTGGAGAGCATGTGCTTGAGCTGTTAATAACAATTAAAGCTGTTTTAATAATAAAAAAAACAACTATTTTGAGCCACGGATGTAACAAAACCATCTTCTGGCTAGCCAATAAGATCTTATAAAAGGTTTTGTAAATGTTGTAAAAATAGTATTTCACTAAATAATCAATTCAACTGGATTACTTGTTTTGTATTTTATATTCATTTTAGAATAATTAAAATGAATAGTTTTGGACAAAATTAAGAATGTTAACCTGATTCAACTAAATGGCATTGAATCAACCTTACATTTAAAAAATGTACAAATAAACAATGTTAATTAAATTCAACATAACCCAATTGCGTGGAACCTGTTGGCATAAAAAATTCAATAAATCCAACGTATCAATTTTTTTAATTCTCTCATTTAATTCTGACACGCTTTGAAAAACCAATAAAATAGTTTCTCGTCTTATTGTATTGCTTATACAAGGGTTATGATTATGTATATCTGAGCAAATCTGGTTTCATTTCCTTAATACAAACAGAAGCTAGCATCCATGGTTGATGTTAAAAGCTTGTTTTGTCATGTGACTATAGTGTTCAATAGTACTTCCAGTCAGAGTCATCGATGTCTGTTCATCTGACCGTTACATAACCAGCACACTCTGTGTCCATCTGAACCCAGCTTCGATTTTAATTCTGGCTTGATTTTAATTACCAGTTCAATCTCCAGTTGTGCTCCACTTTAATATCGCACGGAGGTCAGATGTTATTGTCGGATGAACCCATTATTATTCATGTGAACTTGGCGACGTCTAAGTGATGGATATTGATTTGAATGTCAGTCTAAAGAGGTTGATCTGTGATGATCTGAACCCCGGTGAAACTCTAATGATCTGTTGATTTGCTCTAGTTCATGCTCTCTGTCCTTCATATGTGTTGTTTGCTCTATACTGTGCTGCTGTTCACACTATACTGTATCATATGAGTGTCAAAGGTCCTTTATCATAAATATAATTGTGGTTACATATACACTGCTGTCAAAACTTTGGGTTCAGTGAGATTTAAAAAAAAATGTTTGTGAAAGAGTCTCTTCTGCGCGCCGAGGCTGCTTTGATTTGATTAAAAATACAGTAAAATACAGTAAAATTGTGAAATATTACTCCAGTGTAAATCAGCTGTTTGTAAAGCAGGGCTCGACATTAAGCCGGTTCACGTGTCCTTCAGACAAGTAAATCTGTCACTCACTTGTCCGAGTAAAAAATTTGCTTCTCCGGATTTTTTGTTTTTTTGTGTCTTGTAAATATAATTTATTCTGAAGCAATATTCTCACCAGTGTTCAATCAGCTTTGACTATTTAAATCTGCATAATTGTGATAATTTTTACCTTTTATAAAGGGCTTTTTTTCTTCATAATTTTATTAAATATAGGCTATGCTTCAGCTTTCCTTTTATTTATTTTTTTAATTTGATCTATAAATTAAATTAGAATAAGGCACTACCAATCAAATTAAATAATTTACACAAAAAAATTTACATTAAATAATGTAGAGATGTGTTAAATATGTTTCAATATACAGTGTTTCCCCTAGAATTTTTTCCAGCAGCGGTGCTGTTACGTGCCGGAGGTTAGCCGCTCGTCGGGGGGTCCGGGGGCATGCACCTCCGGAATAAAAAAAACAAAAAAAAACCCTTAAACCATGACTTCTGGCAAGTTTTGTGGATAGAAATAGACATTTTGAACATTAAAATCCAAATTAAGCTTTTCATTAGTTTAAAAGGTGACTAGCTTATAGCCTATTTTACTTCAATAACCTGCAGGGACGTGCAGAAAGTTCCTAAGGGGCAAGGGCTCAAATGTAAGAAAGGGGCAATATCTAAAAAAAAAAAAAAATACTGGAAAAATTTGGATACTATTTTATGTTTTTGCAAAAAGTCTCATGCTTATCAAGCCTGCATTTATTTAATTAAAAATACCGGAAAAAACAGTAGCCTAATATTGTGAAATATTATTACATGATGTTTTTTTTATATATATTAGTTGTTTTGATTCACATTATGGCTCAATCGTCACCAGGTTTATTAGATGCTGCCCCTTTAAGACGCAGATCTAAAATCATTCTCCCCTTTACGCCCATTTAAGCTAAACTGTGTTTAAGTGAATACTCTCCAAGCCTGTCATTTTGAGATATAGGCTATTTTGTTGTGTATTTGATGGTTTAGTCGCGCACACGAAGCATATGTGCAAGTCGGTCCGTTTCGCAGCGTGCGTACACACACACACACCCGCCTTGAACTTGGAAACCGCGTCTATTGCGCGGATTATTGTGCTTTTCATTTAATCAAACACGTTCTGCAATTTAGCCAAAGTGGAGTGTGCATTTGACAACAATCACGGATTGTGCTGAATTTGACGTTAAATGCATGTTTGTGGAGAAATGACAGCGCGCGCTGTGAAGGGAAGGAAGTTGTGCTAGACGATGCGCAAGCATAGTTTATAATAGTTTTACCTCATATCATCTTTTTTTAATCCTTGGAAGCGAAAATAAGATTAATATCACAGCCCTGTGATATTGTGAAAGTGTAAGCAGACTACATTTTTGTTTAGTTCTCTGGCCATCGTCAATCTCTCTCTCTCTCTCCTTTACAGTGTGTAAGTGAATGTCGTGATATTACTGATCATGTGAAGATTTTGCAGTGCCGCTGTGAATACATTGTAGGGGAAACACTGATATACCAGTAGGTGGCAGCAGGTGACCGTCTTAATGAGTGAGTCATTGAGTCATTCATTTAAACGATTCATTCAAACGGATGATTCATTCAAGAATGAGGCAGTCGTTTACGAACAGGTCATTGAATCTTTGATTCAACCGATTCATTCAAACACTGAATCATTCAGTAACACACACTGTTGCTGTGAGATGTGTTATGGTTCTGCTCTGATCTTTGTTTGGAACTATTTTCGCTGCTGAAATCGAACAAAAACAGTCAATATTGCATCTAAAATGTAAGTGATTATGTTACTGTCATCAGTGATGGGAATAACGGCGTTATTTTTTAACGGTAATTTTTTTTTTTCAGTAACGAGTAATCAAACGAATGACTGTTTCTCCTGCTACAACGCCGTTAGCGTTACTGAGAATAAAATGCGGCGTTACTATAATAGAGCTCACTGAAGCGGTTTTCATCCGAACAGGCTCTCTGTCAGTCGGACCTGCAACGTGTTTTTTTCTCTGGTTGGTGTGTGTGTGCATGCCATGCGTGTTGTTGGTACACATAACTGATTGGTGGGTGGGAGACAATGTTGAGGTTGATAGGTTGAGTTCACACACACACACACACACACACACACACACACACCAACGTCAACGACCAGGAGAAGTCAGAGCGATGGCAAGTCCAACGACTCAAAGGTAGCTTTTGCAAACTGGAAGTAAAAACGCTACTTTTCCCTCGTTGAGGTGATAGGTCAGAATGTTTATGTAACGTGCAACTTATGCCCATGAAGAAAGAGTCTCTCCACATCAGTGTCCAGTAATTCTAATCTAATGAAGCCTCACATCATCACATGTCGCCACAAAATTAGTGGCTAAAAACCCAGGTGATAACGTGAGCTCCACTACCAAAGGAGTAGTACTGATAAGATTTACACAATATGTGCACTATAGTAGGCCTACTGATAATATTTACACAATATGTGCACTATAGTAGGCCTAATGATAATATTTACACAATATGTGCACTATAGTAGGCCTACTGATAATATTTACACAATATGTGCACTATAGTAGGCCTACTGATAATATTTACACAATATGTGCACTATAGTAGGCCTACTGATAATATTTACACAATATGTGCACTATAGTAGGCCTACTGATAATATTTACACAATATGTGCACTATAGTAGGCCTACTGATAATATTTACACAATATTTACACTATAGTAGGCCTACTGATAATATTTACACAATATTTACACTATAGTAGGCCTACTGATAATATTTACACAATATGTGCACTATAGTAGGCCTACTGATAATATTTACACAATATTTACACTATAGTAGGCCTACTGATAATATTTACACAATATTTACAGTATAGTAGGCCTACTGATAATATTTACACAATATGTGCACTATAGTAGGCCTACTGATAATATTTACACAATATGTGCACTATAGTAGGCGTACTGATAATATTTACACAATATTTACACTATAGTAGGCCTACTGATAATATTTACACAATATTTACACTATAGTAGGCCTACTGATAATATTTACACAATATTTACACTATAGTAGGCCTACTGATAATATTTACACAATATTTACACTATAGTAGGCCTACTGATAATATTTACACAATATGTGCACTATAGTAGGCCTACTGATAATATTTACACAATATTTACACTATAGTAGGCCTACTGATAATATTTACACAATATTTACAGTATAGTAGGCCTACTGATAATATTTACACAATATGTGCACTATAGTAGGCCTACTGATAATATTTACACAATATTTACACTAGTAGGCCTACTGATAATATTTACACAATATTTACACTATAGTAGGCCTACTGATAATATTTACACAATATTTACACTAGTAGGCCTACTGATAATATTTACACAATATTTACACTATAGTAGGCCTACTGATAATATTTACACAATATTTACACTAGTAGGCCTACTGATAATATTTACACAATATTTACACTATAGTAGGTCTACTGATAATATTTACACTATAGTAGGCCTACTGATAATATTTACACAATATGTGCACTATAGTAGGCCTACTGATAATATTTACACAATATGTGCACTATAGTAGGCCTACTGATAATATTTACACAATATTTACACTATAGTAGGCCTACTGATAATATTTACACAATATTTACACTATAGTAGGCCTACTGATAATATTTACACAATATGTGCACTATAGTAGGCCTACTGATAATATTTACACAATATGTGCACTATAGTAGGCCTACTGATAATATTTACACAATATGTGCACTATAGTAGGCCTACTGATAATATTTACACAATATTTACACTAGTAGGCCTACTGATAATATTTACACAATATTTACACTATAGTAGGCCTACTGATAATATTTACACAATATGTGCACTATAGTAGGCCTACTGATAATATTTACACAATATTTACACTATAGTAGGCCTACTGATAATATTTACACAATATTTACACTATAGTAGGCCTACTGATAATATTTACACAATATGTGCACTATAGTAGGCCTACTGATAATATTTACACAATATTTACACTATAGTAGGCCTACTGATAATATTTACACAATATTTACACTATAGTAGGCCTACTGATAATATTTACACAATATTTACAGTATAGTAGGCCTACTGATAATATTTACACAATATTTACACTATAGTAGGCCTACTGATAATATTTACACAATATTTACACTATAGTAGGCCTACTGATAATATTTACACAATATTTACACTATAGTAGGTCTACTGATAATATTTACACTATAGTAGGCCTACTGATAATATTTACACAATATTTACACTATAGAAGGCCTACTGATAATATTTACACAATATTTACACTATAGTAGGCCTACTGATAATATTTACAAAATATTTACACTATAGTAGGCCTACTGATAATATTTACACAATATGTACACTATAGTAGGCCTAATGATAATATTTACAAAATATTTACACTATAGCAGGCCTACTGATAATATTTACACAATATTTACACTATAGCAGGTCTACTGATAATATTTACACAATATTTACACTATAGCAGGCCTACTGATAATATTTACACAATATTTACACTGTAGTAGGCCTACTGATAATATTTACACAATATTTACACTATAGTAGGTCTACTGATAATATTTACACAATATTTACACTATAGTAGGCCTACTGATAATATTTACACAATATTTACACTATAGTAGGCCTACTGATAATATTTACACTATATTTACACTATAGTAGGTCTACTGATAATATTTATACTATAGTAGGTCTACTGATAATATTTACACAATATTTACACTACAGTAGGTCTACTGATAATATTTACACAATATTTACACTATAGTAGGCCTACTGATAATATTTACACAATATTTACACTATAGTAGGCCTACTGATAATATTTACACAATATTTACACTATAGTAGGTCTACTGATAATATGTACACTATAGTAGGCCTAATGATAATATTTACAAAATATTTACACTATAGTAGGTCTACTGATAATATTTACACAATATTTACACTATAGCAGGCCTACTGATAATATTTACACAATATTTACACTATAGTAGGCCTACTGATAATATTTACACAATATTTACACTATAGTAGGTCTACTGATAATATTTACACAATATTTACACTATAGTAGGCCTACTGATAATATTTACACAATATTTACACTATAGTAGGCCTACTGATAATATTTACACAATATTTACACTATAGTAGGTCTACTGATAATATTTATACTATAGTAGGTCTACTGATAATATTTACACAATATTTACACTACAGTAGGCCTACTGATAATATTTACACAATATTTACACTATAGTAGGCCTACTGATAATATTTACAAAATATTTACACTATAGTAGGCCTACTGATAATATTTACACAATATTTACACTATAGTAGGTCTACTGATAATATTTATACTATAGTAGGTCTACTGATAATATTTACAAAATATTTACACTATAGTAGGCCTACTGATAATATTTACACAATATTTACACTATAGCAGGTCTACTGATAATATTTACACAATATTTACACTATAGTAGGCCTACTGATAATATTTACACAATATTTACACTATAGTAGGCCTACTGATAATATTTACACAATATTTACACTATAGTTGGTCTACTGATAATATTTACACAATATGTACACTATAGTAGGTCTACTGATAATATGTACACAATAGTTACACTGTAGTAGGCCTACTGATAATATTTACACAATATTTACACTATAGTAGGTCTACTGATAATATGTACACAATAGTTACACTGTAGTAGGCCTACTGATAATATTTACACAATATTTACACTATAGTTGGTCTACTGATAATATGTACACAATAGTTACACTGTAGTAGGCCTACTGATAATATTTACACAATATTTACACTATAGTTGGTCTACTGATAATATGTACACAATATTTACACTATAGTAGGCCTACTGATAATATTTACACAATATTTACACTATAGTAGGTCTACTGATAATATGTACACAATATTTACACTATAGTAGGTCTACTGATAATATGTACACAATATTTACACTATAGTAGGTCTACTGATAATATTTACACAATATTTACACTATAGTAGGTCTACTGATAATATTTACACAATATTTACACTATAGTAGGCCTACTGATAATATTTACACTATAGTAGGCCTACTGATAATATTTACAATAATGTATTGAATTTGATAGGTGTCTCTCACATTGTCCCTCAGCAACATTACAATAGTGTACATTAATGTATAATAATTTTTTCTATTTAGTGTCCAATTCATTCATTTAACATATTTGATATTGGGGGCATCCAAGTTATTTGACATATTTGAACATTTGAACAAAACAAAAGAAGTAACACAGTAGTTACTTTTCCTGGTAATTAGTTACTTTATAATGATGTAACTGGGTTACTAAATCAGTTACTATTTGTAAGAAGTAACTAGTAACTATAACTATTTACTTTTTTTAATTAACCAAACACTGTCATATCATATGAAATCAGTGTCATTTTCAGTCGTGATGGTATTCAGGAAAACAGCACTCTTGGTTCTGTGATGTTGCTTTACTCTAGGCTATCATATGTTGTTATAAATATTAAAAACTACACAATTTGTTATTTTAACCGTGTATGAAACTGAGTTTCTCTGTGTGAGCGGTGCTCATTTGTTGGGATTTCTCCTTGTGAGGCTGCGCGAGCCTCAACAGCTCAACCTTGTTACCGTCAGTTCATTTTACATTATTATTATCCACTATTGATCGCCACTTACACTAACTGAATGCAGAATTATTGTTGCATTTTGGTGATTCCCTAGTTATTTTTTGACGTTTTAATCAGCTTGTCTGTGATCAAAGCTGAATTCATCATCATTACTCCAGTCTTCAGAGTCACATGACCCTTCACTAATCACTCTCATATGAGGATATGTTAGGATTATATGTGACCCTGGACCACAAAACCAGTCATTTTTGTCAGGTGAATAAATAATCTTTCCATTGATGTGTGGTTTGTTAGGATGGGACAATATTTGGCTGAGATACAACTATAAAATCTGGAATCTGAGGGTTCAAAAAAGTCTAAATATTGAGAAAATCTGCTTTAAAGTTGTCCAGATGAAGTCCTTAGCAATGCATATTACTACTAATAATACATTTATGAAATATTTACAGGACATTTACAAAGTATCTTCATAAAACATGATCTTTATTTAATATCCTAATGATTTTTGGCATAAAAATGGTCTTTGCTGCTGATATGGTGTTAAATAAAAAAATAATTTCAGGCCTTTAGTTTCGCCTGGGCTTGTTTCTCTAGTAGTTCCTCTTTTTTGTGTTTCGAGAGTTTCCAACAATGACTTGACTGATTATCTTTTGCTCTCTCTCTTTTCAGTATCGCAGAGAACATGTCGGGAAACAGTCTGGTATTACCCATAGTTCTGTGGGGCCGCAATGCGCCCACTCACTGTATCTCCAGCCTGCTGGTGATGGACGATCTGGCCACCATCATCACCGGCTGCCATGATGGACAGATCTGCATCTGGGACATGACCTCAGAGCTGGAGGTGAGAGGTCATTGTTTGTTGTCCTAAACCTGTATGATTTTCTTCCGTGTTTAGAAGTTTTCCTGCTGTCTTCCTTACAATGAAAGTAATGTGTGTGTTTTTTCTGTTCTGTGGAATAAAGAAAGTCACACTGGGTTAGAACGTCATGAAGGCTAATAGATGCTACAGCTGCGCGATTAAATGTTAAATGATCATCATCTCTATTCAAACATTCACGCAATTTCAGTCCTAAATGACTGATTCGGCCCTGTCTATTAAACCTTTGACTAGTGCGCTCACACAATCATTCAAGTCTTTTCAACCACACAGAATAATTATTTCTGTTTTACAATCATTCAGATTATCATAGAAGAACTTAAAGTGTAATTGTCATTGAATCATTCATTCAAGAGATTCGTTCAAAAACGCTGATTCATCCTGTAATGAAACAAGTGAAGTCTTTATGAGTGAGTCATTGAATCATTCATTCAAGAGATTCGTTCAAAAACGCTGATTCATCCTGTAATGAAACAAGTGAAGTCTTTATGAGTGAGTCATTGAATCATTCACTCGAGATTTGTTCAAAAACGCTGAATCATCCAGTAATGAAACAAGTGAAGTCTTTATGAGTGAGTCACTGAATCATTCATTCAAGAGATTTGTTCAAAAACGCTGATTCATCCAGTAATGAAACAAGTGAAGTCTTTATGAGTGAGTCATTGAATCATTCTTTCAAGAGATTTGTTCAAAAACGCTGATTCATCCTGTAATGAAACAAGTGAAGTCTTTATGAGTGAGTCATTGAATCATTCATTCAAGAGATTTGTTCAAAAACACTGATTCATCCTGTAATGAAACAAGTGAAGTCTTTATGAGTGAGTCATTGAATCATTCATTCAAGAGATTTGTTCAAAAACACTGATTCATCCTGTAATGAAACAAGTGAAGTCTTTATGAGTGAGTCATTGAATCATTCATTCAAGAGATTTGTTCAAAAACGCTGATTCATCCTGTAATGAAACAAGTGAAGTCTTTATGAGTGAGTCATTGAATCATTCATTCAAGAGATTTGTTCAAAAACACTGATTCATCCTGTAATGAAACAAGTGAAGTCTTTATGCGTGAGTCATTGAATCATTCATTAAAGAGATTTGTTCAAAAACGCTGATTCATCCAGTAATGAAACAAGTGAAGTCTTTAAGCGTGAGTCATTGAATCATTCATTCAAGAGATTTGTTCAAAAACACTGATTCATCCAGTAATGAAACAAGTGAAGTCTTTATGAGTGAGTCATTGAATCATTCATTCAAGAGATTTGTTCAAAAATGCTGATTCATCCAGTAATGAAACAAGTGAAGTCTTTATGAGTGAGTCATTGAATCATTCATTCAAGAGATTTGTTCAAAAACACTGATTCATCCAGTAATGAAACAAGTGAAGTCTTTAAGCGGGAGTCATTGAATCATTCATTCAAGAGATTTGCTCAAAAACACTGATTCATCCGGTAATGAAACAAGTGAAGACTTTATGAGTGAGTCATTGAATCATTCATTCAAGAGATTTGCTCAAAAACACTGATTCATCCGGTAATGAAACAAGTGAAGACTTTATGAGTGAGTCATTGAATCATTCATTCAAGAGATTTGTTCAAAAACACTGATTCATCCAGTGATGAAACAAGTGAAGTCTTTATGAGTGAGTCATTGAATCATTCATTCAAGAGATTTGCTCAAAAACACTGATTCATCCAGTAATGAAACAAGTGAAGTCTTTATGAGTGAGTCATTGAATCATTCATTCAAGAGATTTGCTCAAAAACACTGATTCATCCAGTAATGAAACAAGTGAAGTCTTTATGAGTGAGTAATTGAATCATTCATTCAAGAGATTTGTTCTAAAACACTGATTCATCCGGTAATGAAACAAGTGAAGTCTTTATGAGTGAGTCATTGAATCATTCATTCAAGAGATTTGTTCAAAAACACTGATTCATCCAGTAATGAAACAAGTGAAGTCTTTATGAGTGAGTCATTGAATCATTCACTCAAGAGATTTGTTAAAAAACACTGATTCATCCAGTAATGAAACAAGTGAAGTCTTTATGCGTGAGTCATTGAATCATTCATTAAAGAGATTTGTTCAAAAACGCTGATTCATCCAGTAATGAAACAAGTGAAGTCTTTAAGCGTGAGTCATTGAATCATTCATTCAAGAGATTTGTTCAAAAACACTGATTCATCCAGTAATGAAACAAGTGAAGTTTTTATGAGTGAGTCATTGAATCATTCATTCAAGAGATTTGTTCAAAAATGCTGATTCATCCAGTAATGAAACAAGTGAAGTCTTTATGAGTGAGTCATTGAATCATTCACTCAAGAGATTCGTTCTAAAACGCTGATTCATCCAGTAATGAAACAAGTGAAGTCTTTATGAGTGAGTCATTGAATCATTCATTCAAGAGATTTGTTCAAAAACGCTGATTCATCCAGTAATGAAACAAGTGAAGTCTTTATGAGTGAGTCATTGAATCATTCACTCAAGAGATTTGTTCATAAACGCTGATTCATCCAGTAATGAAACAAGTGAAGTCTTTATGAGTGAGTCATTGAATAATTCACTCAAGAGATTTGTTCATAAACGCTGATTCATCCATGTGTGTGTTAACATTTTGTCAGAACCTTGAGAAAATGACATGTTGTTGTTTTGTTTATTTGAGCTCTTATAAGCGCTCAGCATTATTTGACGAGTCTCTGTGTGTTTAGATCAATCCCCGCGCTCTGCTGTTTGGACACACGTCCTCCGTCACCTGTCTGTCCAAGGCCAGCGCAGGAAGTGACAAACAATACCTCGTCAGCGCCTCAGAGAGCGGGTGAGAGAGTGTGTGTGTGTTTGTCCCGGGCTCTTTAACTGCTGTAAGGGTGTGTTCACACTTGGCACATTTGGTTTGATTAAAATGAACTTGATCTGTTAGTGCGGTTCATTTTGGATGAGCGTGAACGTGCCCTCTGAACCCATCTCTGCCGCTGTTTTGAGTCCTTCACACGTTTATAATCTGTTCACGAGTTCTCAGCTGCACACACTACAGGCATATTCAACAAAAGAACCCAGAGAACCAGACTAAGATAACAATGAGTTTGGACAGTGAAATGTGTCTTTCTTCACATTAAATGTTAGATGTGTATCATTTGTCACAGGGAAATGTGTTTATGGGACGTCAGTGATGGACGCTGCATTGAGTTCACCAAACTGGCCTGTGCACACACCGGTATACAGGTAACACACACACACACACACACACACACACACACACACACACACACACACACACACACACACACACATTCATTCACTCACTCACCCTCATGCACACTCACTCACACACACTCGTATACACACACACACACACACACACACACACACACTCACACTCACGCAAGTACACAAACTCACACACTCGTACACACACACACACTCTCACATACTCACTCATGCACACACACAATACACTCACTCACTCACGCACACAAACTCACACACACTCATATACACACACTCACACTCACTCACTCACACACACTCACACACACTCGTTTACACACACTCACTCACACACACACACACACACACACTCACACTCACGCACGCACACAAACTCACACACACTCGTATACACACACACTCACTCACTCACTCACATACTCACTCATGCACACTCATGCACACTCACTCAATTCTCGACCAAGATGGCGGCGCGAGTAGATCGCGAGGCTCAGCGTCTCTCCAGATTCTGCAATTTTGCGGTATTTTTCTTGTTCATCTCGGGTCTGTTCGTACAGAACAGTTGTGCTTTTACATCGTACACCCGTTGTGAGCTTTTGGATATTGGTTTGCGAATTTCCGACAGTTTTATGGACAATCTTCAACTCCTTCCTGAGATCGCTAGGACGCCCGAGGCGATGCGCTCTGCCCGGCCGGGCGGAAGTGCTAGAAGGCGGCGCTGTGATCGTAAACAAAGGCGGGGTAAGCGTGGAGGTCTAAGAGCTAAGCTAAGGCTAACTCCTTACCGGCTCTCTTTACCCAGCATTTTCCTTGCCAATGTACGATCGCTAGTGAACAAAATGGAGGAGATTCGACTCAGCATTACACACAGTAAGAAACTTTTGAACTGTAACGTCCTAATCTTCACTGAAACCTGGTTAAACAGCGGAATACCGGACACCGCTATTGAGCTAGCGGGACGCCACACACTCCGGGCGGATAGAACACTAGATGGCTCCGGTAAGACCAGAGGTGGTGGATTGTGCATTTATATTAACAAAGCTTGGTGCACAAACTCTGCTATTGTTGGGAGTCATTGTTCAGCTAACCTGGAGTTTCTCATGGTTAAATGTAGACCGTTTTATCTACCGCGGGAGTTCACCTCCACTATTATCACTGCAGCCTATATTCCCCCGGATGCTGATGCCAAGCTTGCTATGAAAGAACTTCACGCAGCCATCAGTAAACAACAGACTGATCACCCGGAAGCTGCGTTTATTGTTGCAGGTGACTTTAATCATTCAAACCTAAAGTCAGTGCTACCCAAGTTTCACCAGCATGTTTCCTGCCACACCAGAGGAAACAAAACCTTAGACCATGTTTACACAAACATGGCTGGCGCTTACGTTGCGACACCCCTCCCCCACCTGGGACAGTCAGACCACCTCTCTTTGTTTCTATCACCCAAATATTCACCCCTCATCAACCGTGTGAAGCCATCAGTAAAGACCATCAAGGTGTGGCCTGCGGGGGCAGACTCCACACTCCAGGAAAGGTTTCTAAACACAGACTGGAGTATGTTTGCTTCTCAAGCCACCAGTGGCGCTCACACAGACATTGACTCATTCACTTCCTCTGTATTGGATCATATCAATACCACCATCGACAGTGTTACAACCCAGAAACAGATCACCACATACCCTAATCAGAAGCCTTGGATGAACAGGGAAGTTCGACTCCTGCTGAAGTCACGCAATACTGCCTTCAGATCAGGTGATGCACAAGCCTACAGTACATCCAGAGCTAACCTGAAGAGGGGCATCAAAAAGGCCAAGCACTGCTACAAGCTAAAGATAGAGGGTCACTTTTCCAACTCTGACCCTCGACGCATGTGGCAGGGCATCCAGGCCATCAGTGACTACAAACCCCCCCACTCCACCCCCGCAGCCACTGATGTCAACTTCCTGAACGAGCTAAATTACTTTTATGCTCGTTTTGAAAGAGACAACAGAGAAACTGCCACCAAGCTCAAACCCTCAGCTGACCACCCACCAATCACACTCTCCTCCACAGATGTCTGCAAGGCACTGAGCCGGATCAGCGCACACAAGGCTGCTGGACCAGACAACATCCCTGGACGTGTGCTCAGGGCATGTGCGGAGCAGCTCGCTGGGGTTTTTACAGACATTTTCAACCTGTGTCTTGCCCAAGCAGCTGTACCGACATGCTTTAAACGCACTTCCATTGTGCCAGTGCCGAAACACTCTAACCCGAGGTGCCCTAATGACTACCGCCCTGTAGCACTCACACCCATCGTTATGAAGTGCTTTGAGCGGCTGGTCCTGGAACACCTAAAAGACTCTATACCATCCACATTGGACTCACACCAGTTTGCCTACCGCAGCAATAGGAGCACAGAGGATGCCGTTTCCATGGCACTGCACTCTGTGCTCACCCATCTGGACCATAAGAACACGTATGCACGCATGCTGTTTGTTGACTTCAGCTCAGCGTTCAACACTGTCATCCCATCCAAGTTAATAGCCAAACTTGG